>NW_016107806.1:1103088-1104271 GCF_001604975.1 Cebus imitator | reverse complement strand
GGGGTTTCACCATGTTGACCAGGATGGTCTCGATCTCTTGACCTTATGATCCACCCGCCTCGGCCTCCCAAAGTGCTGGGATTACAGGTGTGAGCCACCGTGCCCGGCCTTGTTTTTATATTTTTAGTAGAGATGAGGTTTCGCCATGTTGGCCATGCTGGTCTCAAACTCCCGACCTCAGGTGATCTGTCTGCCTCAGCCTCTCAAAATGCTGGGATTATAGGTGTGAGCCACTGTGCCCAGCCAGATACACTGTTATTCCCAAAATAAAGTGTTCTCTTCCTTAGACCTGTGGGGAAGCTGGGGGGAAGGGTAGAAGCAATAGTCTTTAGCCCAGAAAGTTGCCTTGGGGGAGGAGAATATGGAGCAGAGTTAACAAGAAAAAAATATGGAAGTAAGCCCTTTGATCTTCAAAGGTGGGGTCTAGATTATTTTATTAGTGCCTATGTTTATATGAAGTTTATTTAAGTACCTCCTTGTCTATCAAGCATCTAAGAAAACTAAAATCACATGGTCCCAGTGTCTTAGGAGGCTGCAGATAACACATATATGTGAAACTAGGAGGCAAATTAGGGAAGAATTAGGGTAGTGATTAATACATTACCAAGGCCTAGGATGGTAGCTCATGCCTGTAATCCCAGCACTTTGGGAAGCCTGGGGTGAAGGCAGGTGGTTCCCTTGAACTCAGGAGTTCTAGATCAGCCTGGGAAACATGGCAAAACCTTGCCTCTGCCAAAACTACAAAAAAATTAGCTAGGCATGATGGCACTCGCCTGTGGTCCCAGCTACTTGGGAGGTTGAGGTGGGAGGATCACTTGAACCTAGGAGGAGGAGGTTGCAGTGAGCTCAGATTGCACCACTGCACTCCAGCGTGGGTGACAGAGTGAGACCCTGTCTGAAAAAAATAAAATTAAGTGAAAATACATTATCAGACAGTAAAATATGAACCCAGAGTGCCTGTCAAGTCACTGCAGGTCTGAGTGTGTGTATCAAGGTTTAACTCCATGCAATGAAAGGCGGGCATTGGGCCGGGCGCGGTGGCTCAAGCCTGTAATCCCAGCACTTTGGGAGGCCGAGGCGGGTGGATCACGAGGTCAAGAGATCGAGACCATCCTGGTCAACATGGTGAAACCCCGTCTCTACTAAAAATACAAAAAGTTAGCTGGGCATGGTGGTGCATGCC
>NW_016107806.1:1100398-1102488 GCF_001604975.1 Cebus imitator | reverse complement strand
TGGAGTGCAATGGCGCGATCTCGGCTCACCGCAACCTCCGCCTCCTGGGTTCAAGCAATTCTTCTGCCTCAGCCTCCCGAGTAGCTGGGACTGCAGGCACGCGCCACCATGCAGCTAATTTTTGTATTTTTAGTAGAGACGGGGTTTCACCATGTTGATCAGGATGGTCTCGATCTCTTGACCTTGTGATCCACCCGCCTCGGCCTCCCAAAGTGCTGGGATTATAGGCGTGAGCCACCGCGCCCGGCCAGTTGAGAATATTTTAAGAGGTTATGCAAAGGACCAGCTCTGTGGAGTAGGCTTAGCAAGTAACATGAGGGAAGGTGACACCGTTCATCTGTGTAGCGGAGTGGGAGCGCTCAGACAAGAAGGAAGTTTCACGTTCACCGTGTGTCCCGGATATTTCCGCTTCTGTGGGAACGAGAAAGCGCAGTTTCGCCTTCATCCCTTGACCTCCAACACAGCTTCTCCACTGGACCATCGCGGTCGATTGGGGAAGGATGTCAGACAAACTGAAGTTGATGATGACACCTAGGGTTTTAAGGAGGAAGCAAAGTTCTGAGAGGGCGACGTATCGTCCCTGCTCACTTAGCCCAGAATGAACAAACAGGCGCCAGCCAGGGAGCAGCGAGCCGAGAATCCGGACGAGCCTCGGTAACCGCCATTGTCCGTTTCTCGAAAGACTACCGGGACCATAATGCAATGGGGCGCCGAGTCCATTCCCAGTGAGCAGCCGGCGAGGCGCCCGACCGCGGAAGACTACAATCCCCAGCGGGCGACGACTCGACGCGCCCGGGAACACCGGCCGCGCGCAAAGGCAATCCTCCACGGGACAAGATGGTTGCATCGGGGGCGGAAGCGGAGGTGAGCAGGCGCTAGGGCCGCGCGTCCCAGCCGGCGCTTCGTCCAGCGCCCTGCGGGCCCCGCAGAAGGCGCTTGCCTCTCTGGCCGGCAGATGCGTGTAGATTTTTCTCGCTGTGGCAACGGGAATGTCCCGATAGAACCTCTGCCCGTTAGGCAACTCCGGCCCTTCCCGCCCTGACGTGGAACCTCTGGGAGGGCTGCAGAGTAAGTGCAGCCTCTGCGCTCCGACGGAGGCACGAGGCCAGTGGAGTAGGTCCCTCTGTTCCGACAGGTGCGACACTGGGCGCTCCATGCCTGCGGGCGCGGGGAGGCATGGCCTCCCCCAGGGCCGCCGCCTCTGCTGGTTGCTCTGTGCTTTCACCTTAAAGCTCTGGTAAGGAGAGGGTAATGGGAGGGGAAAGGAGGTCACTGGAGGACAGGATCGTTCCCGGTCCCGGGGTTGGGGGAGACCTTGTCCATGGACAGAGAAGAGGGTGCCCTATTTTCTGGATTTTGACTTTTGCCCCTTCCCCCCACTCCGCTACAGCCAAGCAGAGGCTCCAGTGCAGGAGGAGAAGCTGTCAGGTGGGTGATTGTCTGGGAACCCGACACTTCCGTCGTTTGTTTTTGGTTTTAGTATCTTCCCCATATATCAAGAACAAAGGTGGAAAAGGGCGGCACCACATGGAATGAGGGCAGGCCCTGTGCTGGGAAGTTAGATGGGCAGTCTTTGGGGAGAAATATTTTCCGAATGGTCAAGGGTTGGCATTTCTCTTTCCTTTCAGTGAGCACCTCAAATTTGCCATGCTGGCTGGTGGAAGAGTTTGTGGTGTCAGAAGAGTGCTCTCGATGCTCTAGTTTCCAGGCTGTGAGTTTCTACATTTTTTTTTAACATCTAAACAGCCCCAAGTCTTATTAAGCTGCCTTTGCGTCATCTTTTTTTCCTTCTCCTTGCAGTCTCAGTGTATGTCCAAATCTGTACTTGTGTTTCCCCCGAAATATGCCCCTTTCTTTCCAAGCTAATGGCAGTATTCAACCGATAACTATGTTGTTGTTGTTGTTTTTGAGATGGAGTCTCGCTCTTGTTGTCCAGGCTGGAGTGCAGTGGTGCAATCTCAGCTCACCACAACCTCCGCCTCCCCATTTCAAGCTATTCTCCTGCTTCAGCCTCCCGAGTTGCTGGGAGTACAGGCACGCCACCACGCCTGGCTAATTTTTGTATTTTCTTTTTCTTTTTTCATCCTTTT
>NW_016107806.1:1094323-1098918 GCF_001604975.1 Cebus imitator | reverse complement strand
GAGCCGAGATCGCGCCATTGCAATCCAGCCTGGGCAACAAGAGCGAAACTCCGTCTCAAAAAAAAAAACAACTACAAAAATTAGCTGGGTGTGGTGGCGCATGCCTGTAATCCTAGCTACTCAGGAGGCTGAGGCAGGAGAATCTCTTGAACCCAGGAAGTGGAGGTTGCAGTAAGCTGAGATTGTGCCACTGCACTCCTGGCAACAGAGTGAGACTCCATCTCAAAAAAAAAAAAGAAGAAGAAGAAAAAAGACCAGATTTGAAGCCAAATTATTTGAACCCAAGTCCCAGCTCTACTCCTCAGCACTATGTTATTGGCCATATTTTCTCATCAGTAAAATTGGTTAATACTAGCTCTGCTTATTCCACCAGAGAATAAATTAAATGATCTATTTGAGAGGAATTTATGTACTATACACATAATAGAAGCCTGGCTGTGATTTCCTTTTGAATGTATCCTGGCTAGGCTGAAGTGGAAGGGAGATTAGACGGAGAAGCTCTCTGGCCTTCCCCAGAAATAACTATTCCTTCCTGCCCTCAGCTGCCGCTCAGCTCTGATGGAACAACGCTTGTTTTGGAAGTTCGAAGGGGCTGTTGTGTGTGTGGCCCTGATCTTCGCTTGTCTTGTCATCCTTCGTCAGCGACAGCTGGACAGAAAGGCTCTGGAAAAGGTCCGGAAGCAGATCGAGTCCATATAGCTACATTACAGCCTTTTATCCTGGGTCTTAGAGACCCGATCTCAGACAGTGAAAGTGAAATGGAGTGATGTGCACCCTTGGTTCTTTGAAGCCTTGTGATGATAGCCCCTTTTCCCCATCTTCTTCCAGATCATTAATGAGCAGAATAAAAAGAATAAAATAGTTTCTTTCCCTTCTGTAACTTGGATTAGGAAGTCATGAGGGCAGAGAGGGAAAGGAGGCAGCTAAGTACTTAAGGCCCCAATCTACCAAGTCTTCCCCACCACTTTCTCCTTGTTTTCCCCCCTCTTCTACTTATTTCAAACTTCTGGGATACAATTTCAGTTAAAACGTTTATTTCTCACTCAAGACTTATTTCCCGTCAACTCTATCCCCAAAGAAGAAATAAAATCACAGGTATATGACGAAAGTATTTGAGGTACCCTCTCATATATGCAGACTGGGCCTCAGGCAGAGAGAGACTAAAAGGCATCTCCTGGGGTGTCCTGACGTGATTTGGACCCCTTAGGGCAGACACCTGAGTAGGAATCCCCGTGGGAAGCAAAGCCATAAGGAAGCCCAGGATTCCTTCTTGTGATTGGGAAGTGGGCCGGGAAGGTTTGTTCCAGCTCACATCTCATCTGCATGCAGCACGTTCCCAATGCGCCCACTGGGTCTTGGCTTCCCTCCCATCTTCTCAAGCAGTGTCCTCGCTGAGCCATTTGCATCCTTGGCTCCAGGTGGCTCCCTCAGTCTGGACTCTACCACTTGGGTCTCCAGATTTTCTGTTATGTCCTTGTGGGTCAGAATGTTTCTGGAAGTCACTGTGAGGTGAAGGAAAGAAGGCACTAGTAGAGTGCTTCCCTGGGCGGGAGACCCTAGACAGGACAGGACCTCCCTCTTGCTTCTTGAGGACCTTGGAGAACGGAGCCCTCCTCCCTTGCTCAGCCAGGGGTTGCTCTCTGCCCTTGCCTCTCACCTCCGTGAGGCTGGTAATCCTCAGGCCCAGCTTCTGGTTGACGCTGGAATGGACTGAAGCTGGGCAGGATGATGAGAGCCAGGGAAAAAAGAATCTGGGAGGAAGCAAGAGGAATAGAAGAAGGGAGGAGGGCAGAGTGAACAGAGGCCAGCTGGGGTTATTGAATGTGGGAAGTAGATCTGGCCGGGAAGTTGGGGTGTAAGGATAGAAATGTGGGTGAGATGGTGGAGGTGGGGGGAGATGGGAGTAGATAGACTAGTGTTACCAGAACACAAGTGCTGGTCTGAGCAGCTTTGTTGGAAGTTTGAGCAATTAGCGTCTGCAGCTGGCGGAGCTGAGCTACCAAGGAGCTGGGAAAGGAGGAATGAAGAGTTAGGATCTTCTGGGTACCAGGGCCAAGAATGGTGCCCCTGTGTGCTGTACCCTCCCTGCCTTCAATACACGCCCACACAGAGCTTTCACTCACATGTTGTGCCTCTCCAGCTCCTGGACTTTTTTCTGTAATTCTTGGTTCTGTGCAGAACAGGCTGCCACCCTAGAGTGTGGGGAGGTAGGACAAGGCTCAGCAACCTGAGTCCCTTATCTTGCCAGCTGTGGTGAGCAAGGGGGCCCAGACGTGGTCCACAGGAAGCCAGAAGTAACCCAGGCATACCTGCTCTCCAGCCCATCAATGTACTCCTTCTTCCGCCGCCGACTGTCCTGAGCAGACTGCTTGTTACGGATTTTCCTCCTGACCTTCTTGAGGACCCTCTCCTCTGCCTGGAGGCCCAGGATGTGTGAATCCTGGGTCTTTCACCTACCCCAACTCCCCAGTGCTTCTCCTGGGATAGTGGCCCCTCAGAAGTCATGGTGAGACCCCTGGGTTGGGATACCCTTAGGGGAAGCATGTTACCTTGGTGAGGGGCAGGTGAGAGGGCAGAGAAACCCCTTCCTGCCCCAGCAGACGCTTCTCCTCATCTGTCAGGAACAGGGTTTGACAGGGCAGCTGGGGGTAGGGGCAGGAGAAGATATAGTAGGAGTGAGGAGGAGGTCATCCCATTTCCAGGCTACTCCCCCTGCATGCCTTCTGGTGAGTGTTTCCTATTTGCACTGGGACACAACTCTAACCTAGAGGTGAGGTGAGGGCTAGAGACCCTAATTCAGACAGGCTCTAGATCAAGCCAGAGTGACCTCCTGAAGCCGAGAAGGGAAAGAGGAGGGTCTTGTCATATCCTTCCCCAGAGACTTAGGACCTTAGCACTCTGAGCAAGCTAGGGAAGGCTTGTTCTGGTCCATGTCTCCCCATACCCAAGGGGTATCTGAAGAGGACCTGAAAGAACTCACTACAGTGAAGTTTGCTTAATTTCCTTAAAGCAAGTACCATATTCACTTTCAGCCATTAACTTCCATTTAGCAGAGTGTGTTATCCAGCTGCCTGTCAACCACAGGGAGCTCCCTGGGTCAGTGGCCCATTCTCCCCTAGGGTCTGTGCTCCACTTCTCAGACTAAGGTTCTGTCACCTCTCATACAAAGACCTTCCCAAGGGCAGCCAGACTTCTCACAGCAAATCACAGGAAAGGATGTAGGGAGAGTAGATAGTGCTGGTGGTTAACCTGAGCCCATCAACTGAGTAACTTGCCTTTCTCACTAGTATTTCTTTTTGAAAGACGTATGTGGCCGGTCACAGTGGCTCACACTTGTAATCCCAGCACTTTGGGAGGCCAAAGCGGTCGGATCACCTGAGGTCAGGAGTTCGAGACCAGCCTGGCCAACATGGCGAAACCCCATCTCTACTAAAAATACAAAAATTAGCTGGGTGTGGTGGTGGGCACCTGTAATCTCAGCTACTCGGGAGGCAGAGGCAGGAGAATCTCTTGAATCCGGAAAGGTAGAGGTTGCAGTGAGCCGAGATCATGCCACTGTACTCCATCCTGGGCAACAAGAGCGAAACTCTGACTCAAAAAAACAAAAAAAGAAAGAAAGAAAGCTGTATCCTTCATTTTGTGACTTAAAGAGAATTTACTTTGGTTTTTGCCTGCTCATGGTCTTTGGCTTTTGGCAAAACCATTTCCTATGTGGCATTTCCTGATGTGCCCTTCTTGTTCCCGTGACTAGTGGAAGTATTAGAGGAGTGTCTCTTCCAGTCCACCTAATCAAAATCTCTGAGAATGGGACTTTTTTTTTTTTTATCTTTAAAAAAAAAAAAAAAAAGGCTGGGAACAGTGGCTCATGCCTGTAATCCCAGCACTTTGGGAGGGCAAGACAGGCGGATCACGAGGTCAGGAGATCGAGACCATCCTGGCTAACACTGTGAAACCCCCTGTCTACTAAAAATACTAAAAATAAGCCAGGCATGGTGGCATGTTTCTGTAATCCCAGCTACTTGGGCGGCTGAGGCAGGAGAATCCCTGGAACCCAGGAGTTGGAGGTTGTAGTGAGCTGAGATCACGCCACTGCACTCCAGCCTGGGCAACAGCGAGACTCCATCTCAAGAAAAAAAAAAAGTATGGCCAAGGTGGCTCACACCTATAATTCCAGCACTTTGGGAGGTCAAGACCAGAGGACTGTTTGAGGCGAGGAGTTCGAGACCAACCTGGGCAATGTAGTGAGACTGTCTCTACAATAAACAAATAGCAAAGCATTTACAAATACTATGGTGCTTCTAATATACACCCAAACTTAGGAGCATCAGACTTTTAAGGGTTCCTCAGCTCAAGATTCTAAGATGTGCTGGGCACAGTGGCTCACGCCTGTAATCCTGGCACTTTGGGAGGCCAAGACAGGTGGATCACAAGGTCAAGAGATTGAGACCATCCTGGCCAACATGGTGAAACCCCGTTTCTACTAAAAATACAAAAATTAGCTGGGTGTGGTGGTGCACACCTGTAGTCCCAGCGACTCGGGAGGCTGAGGCAGGAGAACCACTTGAACCCGGGAGGCGGAGGTTGCAGTGAGCTGA
>NW_016107806.1:1085712-1094231 GCF_001604975.1 Cebus imitator | reverse complement strand
TAAGATGCTTGGCTTGGCTTCTTGAAGAGAGGCTAGGACCTGGTCTCTGCCTTTTGGGTACAAAGATTAATTTTCAGAGGAAAGGGAGGAACAGTGATCTGAGCACAGCCCCCTCTTTACCCCACCTTGGACCCTGGCCAGCCGGCCTTGAGAAGGCATCTAATGTGATACCTCTGCTACACTGTAGCACTAGACATTGGGTGCCTTCTGTTCCAGTGGAAACATTGCTGCTATTGCTTTTCTTCCTTCCTGTACCTAGTAACCAGTTGGGATTCCCAGGTGGCCTGTCCTATTTCTGTGTCCTGACCCAAGGCCGAGACAATGGCTCTGTATAAGAATACAACACACACAAAGTCTGCACTTTTTCCTGCACCCTGTCCCCAGATTCCCTCACTGTACCTTACCTGAGTTGTTGCTACCTTACTCCCAAGGGCTCTCTCTCCCTTGTCCTTTTCCTGCTTCTAAAATTGTTCATGTTGGCTGGGCACAGTGGGTCATGGCTGTAATCCCACCACTTTGGGAGGCTGAGGCAGGCAGGACTGCTTGACCCCAAGAGGTTAGGATGCAGTGAGCCATGATTGCACCACTGCACTCCACCTGGGCTCATAAAATAAAAAATTGGAAGGCCAAGGTGGGCAGATCACAAGGTCAGGAGATCGAGACCATCCTGGCCAACATGGTGAAACCCTGTCTCTACTAAAAATACAAAAATTAGCTGGGCATGGTGGTGCGTGCCTGTAATCCCAGCTACTTAGGAGGCTGAGGCAGGAGAATCGCTTGAACCAGGGAGTCAGAGGTTGCAGTAAGCCGAGAATACCCCACTGCACTCCAGCCTAGTGACAGAGCGACTCCCTCTTTTTTATTTTTTTTGAGACAGAGTCTCACTGTGTTGCCCAGGCTGCAGTGCAGTGGTGAGATCTCAGCTCACTGCAACTTCCACCTCCCAGTAGCAATTCTCATGCTTCAGCCTCCTGAGTAGCTGGGATCACAGGCACACACCACCACGCCCAGCTAATTTTTTGTGTGTTTTTGGTAGAGATGGGGTTTCACCATGTTGGACAGGCTGGTCTTGAACATCTGACCTTGTAATCCACCCGCCTCAGCCTCCCAAAGTGCTGGTGTTACAGGCGTGAGCCACCGCACCCAGTGGGGACCCTGTCTCACGAAAAATAAAAAATAAATAAAAGTAAAAAATTGTCGAATCGTTCATGTCTCTTGGCCTTCAGGCCCAATGCCACAAAAACTGAGGCAAAGGCAGTTCATCATGTTTCCATTCCCTCATCCCTTTGCCCTGTCTTTGTGATTATATATGTGTGTATCAAGGAGAGGTGGTTCTGGCAGACACCAAGACTCACCAGGGTTGTACAAGGCACTGGGGCTACGGTGCCTGCTCTGGGCAGGATGTGGGCATGAGCATCAAAGGGCAGCTCACTGACCATGCAGGCATCAGGTACCATAAATGCTGGGCTCCACTGATCTGGAGTAGACACAGGTAGCCGGGAGAAAGGAGACGGGAGCAGCAGGGTCTGGGTATCAGCACAGGTTGGGTAAACTCCCTTAACCCCATGGTTAGAGCCAGTCCCAAAGGGCCATTTTCCCCTTCCCATGAAGAACACTGACCTAGCTGGATGGAGATGAGGCCTACATTTGGCCCAGCTTCCTCCTGCATCCTCTCCAGGGCCCCTGCCTCATCGACAACCTCATAGAGGGCAGGAGAACTGGTTGCCCTGGGGGCAGGAGGACTGTCTGGACGGCAGGGGTCCTCAGAGATGCCACTGTCACTGCCAGGAGATGCTTCTGAGCAGTACACCTCATTGGGATCAATGGAAAGCTTCAGGAAATCTTCAGGCTCACTCTCTTGAAGGCCCTACAGTAGGAAAAGTTTATATATATGTGCAGGGAGATATTGTGGAAGTCCTACCTGACACCAGTCTTATGCTTCATTTTCAGTCCTTTCACTGCTTGGGCATGGGGATAGTTATTATGCAACTTACATCTATTTTGGGAGTGGTCCGTTTTCAGACCTGTCTCCACATGGGAGCCGAGGCCTCTTATCACAGAGTTGTGTCCCAACCCCACCGCCACTCCCACTGGTCACACTCACACAGCCATGGTCTCCAGGGGACTTCCAGCCTTGCGATCCTTGTTCCTGTACCCTAGTCACTGGAACCTCTGGAGGGGGGCAGTGAAGTCCCAGCTCCAGAACGGATCCTGCTGAGAAGATATCCTCTGGGGGCTCCAGCCACGTGTCCAGCAGGTCAGGGATTCCGAGATCCATGTTTCTGCGAGAAGGCATGTGGGACCAAGGGTTGCAGAAAGGGAGTGATGGCTGCTCCCTACCCTCTACAGCTTCGGGGCTCCTCTGCTCCCTCTTCCATTATCCAATCCCCGCCCCTCACTTGCACAGCCCCGTCACCCGTCCTCTGGATATTTCACCTTCAGCCCTATCCCTCAGGTTCAGACAAACAGACCCTCCAAGCATTACCTGTTCTGAAGAGTTCAGCCCTGTCAAGCCAGCGTAGCCCGTTGACCGCCCATAACACTACACCTTTTCTTCCAGGATCTCGTATCCTGGACCTGCCCAGCCAAACCCCGCCCAGCCTTACACTAGAAAAGTGGGTGCCACCTTGTCAGGAGCCACGATAGGGCCGCTATATCTGGGTGTAGGGGACTAAGAGTCTGAGCGTCCACAAACGGAATTTAAGAAGTACGTAGCCGCGCCCTTTCTGCCTCAGTTTCTCTTAGGTATAGTAAATATTCCTGAGGGTTTGGTGTCTCCTAGCGGAAGAATAGAGAGAAAGCTGTGACTGGGGAACAGGACACTTGAATGCCTGTTCTCTAATCCTCGATTTTGCAAGAGGGAGATCATGGCAGGGTTGTAAACAAAGGCGGAAGGAGTTAAGAGACCTGCGAGTTTACTGGGGCATCCCCTCGCTCACCGCGTGGCGCTCTTCCCAAAGCTGAGTCCTGATTGGAGGCTAAAGACTTAGGTTTCGGAGGGGCAGGACATCGAGCCAATGGCACTACCCTCTGAAGGCCGCCTCCTCAGTAACTGGTCAGAGACAGGTAGGCTGTCAGAGGAGTCAGGCCAATGGGGCCGCAGTTCTTTTTTTTCTTTATTCTTATTTTTGGAGACAGGGTCTCACTTTGTCTCGAAGGCTGGAGTGCGGTGGCGGGATCACGGTTTCATGCAGCCCCCGACCTCCGGCCTCAGGCGATTCTCCCGCTTTGGTACAGGCGCGCGCCACCGCGTCCGACCCGCGGGACTTATTTGTCAGGCGGGGATTGGGTTCTGCCAGACCAAAGGGAGGGGTAAGCGCCAGAATATGAACCGCAGGGAAGCTGGGGGAAAGCTCCGAGAAACCCGGAGCAGCCTGGTTTGTCTTTGCCCGCCACGTGACTCGGAAGTTCGGGTTTCACTCTGGCAGGGAGTCAACTGCCCGCAGACTCCAGTGGAGCGGCGAGTCTCGCTCAGCAGGCGGCAGGCGCGCGATAGAGGTTTCGCCGGTCCGCAATCTGAGCAGTGTGCCACTGATGGAGAACTGCAGCTGCGCACACACGTTCCTGCACGCTACTCATTCACCGGGAGACAAGGAGCAGGAAAACTGCAACAAGTTAAAAAGGCTTTTGCGTTTGCTTTGTTGTCTTATTGTTTGCATAGTTACCGGCAACATTATGTCCCACATTTGTATAGTTTACAAAACGTTTTCATAAACATTGTTCTCTTACTTAATCCGTAGCAGCTCTAAGGCACACAGGGCGGGTAATATTTTGCAAATTTAACCTATGAGGAGGCAGATCCATGACTAGAAAGTCGGGATCACGAGGTTAGGATCATGCTGAAACCTCATCTCTACTAAAAATACAAAAAATTAGCCGGGTGTGGTGGCACGTGCTGTATTCTCAGCTACTCGGGAGGCCGAGGCAGGAGAATCGCTTGAACCCAGGAGGTGGAGGTGCAGTGAGCCGAGATTGTGCCATTGCACTCCAACCTGGGTGACACAGCGATACTCCTTCTCGAAAAAAAGAAATATATATATAGAGAGCACTCGGGCAAAACTCAGGATTGATTTTTTTTTTTTTTTTTGCCTTGGTGTAATGTCTGATGGTCCAGGAATTCACTTCAAGTAAAATAATGGAGCTAAACTGATACAGGTATGGTTTTCCAGTAGTATTTCAGAAAAAGGTAGCTGGGTGAGTAAAACTACTTTGGAGTGTGAATCCCAGAACTCAAACTGCTATTGATTATCCTTATGAAGATTAGAAACGGCTCAGAGTAAAAACAGGAACAGGGTCTAATATTTATTGTGCAATTATTACATGTCAGGCATGCTCATATTACTCATATAATTCTTACAGCATCTAGAGCTGACAGAAGTTTTACTTTCTCAAGGTTACCCTGTAGGTAGCTGAGCCAAGATTTGCATGCCTCAGCCTGTGTTCTTCACACTATTAACCTACTTTGCAGGCTTTCTCAGATTTCTCATCTGTCTTTCCTGTTCTTGTCTCTGTATCCTGCTTAAGTAGTGAAGAGACAAAGCAGCCTTCCTGGATTGATGCAGCGCTCCAAGGAAAGCAAAGATGTTCTTGTTGAGATTGTGCTGAATGGCTTAATCATATATATATATATATACACACATATATATGTATATATATATATACACATATATATGTGTGTATATATGTACACATATATATACATATATATGTGTGTGTCTATATATATATATATATATTTGGCAACTATAAAGGTAGAGCTTGGACCAGAATCCAGGTGTCCTGACCCCCAGTCATAATTCCTTGTTAATATTACCAATTACGAATAATTTTTTTTTTTTTTTTGAGACGGAGTCTCACTGTCACCAGGCTGGAGTGCAGTGGCGCGACCTCGGCTCACTGCAACCTCCACCTCCCGGGTTCAAGCAATTCTCCTGCCTCAGCCTCCTGAGTAGCTGGGATTACAGGCACGCGCCACCATGCCCAGCTAATTTTTGTATTTTTAGTAGAGACGGGGTTTCACCATGTTGACCAGGATGGTCTCGATCTCTTGACCTCGTGATCCGCCCGCCTCGGCCTCCCAAAGTGCTGGGATTACAGGGGTGAGCCACGGCGCCCGGCCACGAATAATTTTTTTTTTTTTTTTTTTGAGACGGGAGTTTCGCTTTGTCACCCAGGCTGGAGGGCAATGGTGCAATCGATCTCGGCTCACTGCAACCTCCCCCTCCTGGGTTCAAGCGATTCTCCTGCCTCAGCCTTCCAAGTAGCTGGGATTACAGGCGCCCGCCACCACGCCCGGCTAATTTTTGTATATTTAGTAGAGACAGGGTTTCACCATGTTGATTAAGCTGGTCTGGAACTCCTGACCTCAGGTGATCCATCCGCCTCGGCCTCCCAAAGGGATTACAGGCGTGAGCCACCGCGCCCTGCCGCCGCCCCTTAAGAAGTCTTCACAGTCCCCCTTGAGGAATTGCTGGGGTTCATTTCTGGAGCCTCGTCAGAAGCATTCTGTCCCTTTTCTTTTTTAATTTTTTTTTTTTTTTTTTTTGAGATGGAGTTTCGCTCTTGTTACCCAGGCTGGAGTGCAATGGCGCGATCTCGGCTCACCGCAACCTCCGCCTCCTGGGTTCAGGCAATTCTCCTGCCTCAGCCTCCTGAGTAGCTGGGATTACAGGCACACGCCACCATGCCCAGCTGATTTTTTGTATTTTTAGTAGAGACGGGGTTTCACCATGTTGACCAGGATAGTCTCGATCTCTTGACCTTGTGATCCACCCGCCTCGGCCTCCCAAAGTGCTGGGATTACAGACTTGAGCCACCGCGCCCGGCCCCCCTTTTCTTTTTTAAAATTATTTTTCCTGTAGGAAGCAAGATCCCATCTGTCCCTTCTTTAGGCAATGAGGCTTTTTTCACCTTTGCACAAAAGAATAGCTGAGCCCCCTTTTTAAATTTTCTTCTTTTGTCCTTACCATCCCTTGAGGCTAGAATAGGATTCTCAGAGCACGGGGCTTGGGCCACAAGAATCCATGATGAAGAAACGGTGAAGGTCCTGAGCTGAAACAACTACCTTGGGGCATTCAAGGAACAGCAAACAGCAAGCCGGCCGGCAGAGGTGGCGGAAACCCGGCTGGAGATCAGGGGGGAGAGCCGGCCAGAAGCCTGCAGGCGCGGAAGGCAGGTAGACTGGAATGCGCTGGGGGCTTTTCCCTGGGCGATGCTTCAGCACCCGGCAGCCGCGTCCCACCACGTCCCCACTCACTTGGAGAAGGCGGAGGCTGCACAGAGGCGGTGAGTAGTCGAGAAGGGATGATTTTCAAGACATACCTTCTCTTTGCTCTTCCCCTACTTCCAATTCTGCCTTGTCTTTTTCTTTGTTGTGGGTGCTGCCGAGGGAAAGCAGGAGAGGAAGTTGTTCCCAAGAAGGGAATGCTTTCCCTCGGGCGCCAAGAGGCACTGACGGGGCTGTCAGAGCCCTCTGAGAAATAGGTAAGACTTTGGCCCAAGGCCAGGAAGATGTCCTCAAATGTGGGCCGAAAGACTTGACAATGCAGGGTCTCCCTCTTTTAAAAATACCCATACAATCAAAACCTTGGTGGACCGGCCCGCTCCGGCCCCCAGACCTCCACAGATGCGCCCCCCGGCTGCAGCCCCGAAGTCCTCTTCTTAGATCTCCGCCCTGACTCTCGCTCACTCTCCTCTTGTCGCCTGCTCCGCCCGCTCCCACTCCCGGTCTCTGATTGCTCCTAACTCACGTCACTCCCGATCTGTCCCTGCCCACCCGGCGCTGCTATTGGCAGTCGGGCGTGGGTACGCGGCGGCTGTGGGGGAGGGGGGAACGATGGGAGGGGGCGGGAGTTCCCGACTCTAGGCCGGAAGCGCGCGGAGACCATGTAGTGAGACCCTCGCGAGGTGAGTGCGGGCTCTCCGGGAGCGGGGTCCAGGTTGGCTGCCCAGGACTGCCTGGGCCCGGGAGCATGAGTCCCAGCTCACATATTCTTCATCTGGTTCCCGCGACGCTGGCGGCCTCGCACCCCGCCTCCTGGAGCCCGGACTTCCAGGCACCGCCCTCAGTGTCGCCTCAGTCCGTCCCGGGACTGCAGACTCTTAGGGCCCCTCTCCTCTGGCCATCTGCCTCTAGGTCCCAGCCTGGGGCCTGAAAGCTCTTGCCCTTTGAGCTGGGAAAAGGGGAACGCAGCACCCAAGCTCATCCTGTCCAGGTGGTTCACGAAGCTACCGTGACATCTCTCCACAGCCCCAGCCACTTTGGCTTCGCTCACTCCTTTCGGGAGTTGGGAGGCCTGGCCTCTACATTCCTTAGGGGGACCCCGGCTCCAGGTCCTATTTGGAGGCGGATCCTAGTTTCCTAGTTCTCTGGGGGCACCAGGTGAAAGGGTAATGAGAGTGGATACACAGCCTTTCTCATGCCTCAGTTTCCCCCTTGCGGTCACCCTGAATAAGTCACTTGGGAAAGAAAGTCTGAGAAGAGAGGAATGTTCCTGGTACAGGAGTGAATGAGTCACTCTGGGTTGGGGGAGGTCAGAAAGTGCCTGGGGCCAGGGAACTGCACTCTGCTGACCAAGCTTCCCCATTCCTTGCCCCATCTTTCCGTCCATGATTTTTCCCCACCCACTCTGGTCTGTCTTCCTAGGTCTGAGAGTCACTGGAGCTACCAGAAGCACCATGGGGCCCTGGGGAGAGCCCGAACTCCTGGTGTGGCGCCCAGAGGCAGTAGCTTCAGAGCCTCCAGTGCTTGTGGGGCTGGAGGTGAAGTTGGGGGCCCTGGTGCTGCTGCTGGTGCTCACCCTTCTCTGCAGCCTGGTGCCCATCTGTGTGCTGCGCAGGCCAGGAGCTAACCATGAAGGCTCGGGTAAGCCCTTCCTTTTCCCCATGCTGCTATGGACGCTTGGCTTAGGGGAGGCTGGGGCTGGGGGGAGATACCAAAGGAGGAGGGAAAGGCAAGGGTAGCCATTGTTTGGGTTGGGGAGGTGGGCCCTGGAGAGGATTCGTTTGCTCATTCTCCTCTGTGCTTCACCCCTGCCCAGCTTCCCGCCAGAAAGCCCTAAGCTTAGTAAGCTGTTTTGCGGGGGGCGTCTTTTTGGCCACCTGTCTCCTGGACCTGCTGCCTGACTACCTGGCTGCTATAGATGAGGCCCTGGCAGCCTTGCACGTGACGGTGAGCACTGGCCTGGGCTTGTGACATGCAGGAGGGAAATCACACACCTCTAGGAGTGTTGGTTTGTGGCGATGGATTCATGTGTCACTCCATGACTGTGTGGAAGGCTTTTGGCATGTGGGCCTATGAATTGTGATTTTGGTCACAGGGCATAATTCTTTCTGTGTGTTCCCTCCCTCCTCCCCATTCCTTTTGTGACTCCTACATGCCCTTTGAGACAGTAAGAAACTTTTTCTCAGGGGCCGGGCGCGGTGGCTCAAGCCTGTAATCCCAGCACTTTGGGAGGCCGAGGCGGGTGGATCACGAGGTCAAGAGATCGAGACCGTCCTGGTCAACATGGTGAAACCCC
>NW_016107806.1:1078846-1084467 GCF_001604975.1 Cebus imitator | reverse complement strand
CTCGGCCTCCCAAAGTGCTGGGATTACATGCTTGAGCCACCGCGCCCGGCCTCAGTGGCACAATCTTGACTCACTACAACCTCTGCCTCCTGGGTTCAAGCAGTTCTCCTGCCTCAGTCTCCTGAGTAGCTGGGGTTACAGGTGTCCACCACTACGCCTGGCTAATTTTTGTATTTTTAGTAGAGACAGGGTTTTACCATGTTGGCCAGGCTGGTCTCGAACTCCGTATCTCAATAATCTGCCCACCTGAGCCTCCTAGAGTGCTGGGATTATAGGCATGAACCACTGCACCTGGCCCCAAAATGTTAATAGTTCCAAAGCTGAGAAACTTTGGCCTACATGTAACACTGTGAGTGACACCAAAATCTGTGTGTGTGTGTATCATTCTGTGTCATTGCTACCAAGTTACTGTATCTTTGTGTAACTGAGAGTAACCCTGTGTCTGTCTGGGAATCTAAGTCTGTGTAACTGGGCTTCCATCAGATTTTGCATCTCACTCTTCCTTCCCTGAACTTTTTGCTGCCCCTTCTGCCCACAGCTCCAGTTTCCGCTGCAAGAGTTCATCCTGGCCATGGGCTTCTTCCTGGTCCTGGTGATGGAGCAGATCACATTGGCTTACAAGGAGCAGTCAGGGCCGCCACCTCTGGAGGAAACAAGGGCTCTGCTGGGAACAGTGAACGGTGGGCCGCAGCATTGGCATGATGGGCCAGGGGTTCCACAGGCGAGTGGAGCCCCAGCAACCCCTTCAGCCTTGCGTGCCTGTGTACTGGTCTTCTCCCTGGCCCTCCACTCTGTGTTTGAGGGGCTGGCAGTAGGGCTGCAGCGAGACCGGGCTCGGGCCATGGAGCTGTGCCTGGCTTTGCTGCTCCACAAGGGGATCCTGGCTGTCAGTCTGTCCCTCCGGCTGCTGCAGAGCCATCTTAGGGCACAGGTGGTGGCTGGCTGTGGGATCCTCTTCTCATGCATGACACCTCTAGGCATCGGGCTGGGTGCGGCTCTGGCAGAATCGGCAGGACCTCTGCACCAGCTGGCCCAGTCTGTGCTAGAGGGCATGGCGGCTGGCACCTTTCTCTATATCACCTTTCTGGAAATCCTGCCCCAGGAGCTGGCCAGTTCTGAGCAAAGGATCCTCAAGGTCATTCTGCTACTAGCAGGCTTTGCCCTGCTCACTGGCCTGCTCTTCATCCAAATCTAGGGGGCTTCAAGAGAGGGGCAGGGGAGATTGATGATCATGTACCCCTGTTCTCCCTTCCCTCCCCCAGTGTGTGGGGAATAGGAAGGAATGGAGAAGGGAAGTACTGAGGACCAAAAAGTTCTCTGGGAGCTAAAGATAGAGCCTTTGGGGCTATCTGACTAATGAGTGGGAAGTGAGCAGGCAAGAAACTGTCCCCAGTCCCAAGGAACAAGAGATGGTCAAGTCCGTAGAGACATGATTAGGGGACATTAGGATTGGGAAGACACTTGACTGCTAGAATCAGAGGTTGGACACTATACATAAGGACAGGCTGACATGGGAGTCTGGAGATGGGCACCAGCTGCTGTGGGACAGGGGTATGGAGAGGTCATAAACCTAGAGTCAGTGTCCTTTTGGTCCTAGCCCATTCCAGCACCCTGCCACTTGGAGTGGAACCCTCCTACTTTTCTTAGCTCCTACCCTCATATCTATCTCCCTCTTCCCATCTCCCAGGGACTAGTGCCAAATGGTCTCTCCCTGCCAATTTTGGTATCTTCTCTGACCTCTCCAGTCCTGCTTACTCCTCTATTTTTAAAGTGCCAAACATCCCCTCCCTCTTTCTCAAAGCACAGTAATGTGGCACTGAGTCCTACCCAGCACCTCAGTGAAGGGGGCCTGCGTGTTCTTTATTTTGGTCCCAGATCCTGGGGTGGGGCAGAAATATTTGCTATGCTGGGGTAGGGGGAAGGTTGGAAAGCTGCAGCCACCTACTGCTGCTGTACTCTAGGAATATGGGACATGGACATGGTGCCCCATGCCCAGATGATAAACACTGAGCTGCCAAAACATTTTTTTAAATATACTCGAGGAGCCCAAGGGGGAAGGGCAATGCCTACCCCCAGGGTTATTTTTTGGGAGGGAGGGCTGTGCATAGAGCCATATTCTTTAGAATCTATTTTATTAACTGACCTGTTTCCCAAATAAAAGGTGTTTCTAGACATCTGTACAGTATCTGACTCATTTTTCTTGGGAAAGGGGTGGGCATGTGGCCAGCCTAAGAGGGTCTGAGTCCCAGATGTTTCCAGCTGTTGTAAGATTTTTGTTCTAATTTTCACTCAGGTTCCGATAGTGCCCTTCCCTGAAAGATGACCAAATGTTTCCTTCTTTGTGTCTTGGTACTTCTTTCCCGTTCTCCACTCCTCCCCTCCCCTCTTCTTTCCTCCCCTCCCGTCCTCTTCCCTCTACGTTTCCTCCTCCTCAATCCCTCTCCTCTTTGCGTTCGTAGTCTCTGGACTAATTTAGAACTACTCTTCCCAGCTTGCCTCTCGCAGGGAGTAGCCGAGAGGGTGGAGCGAAGTTCCCAGTTCCCGGAGTCAGGAGGGCTGCTGGGAAGTGAAGTCCGTTTCCTTCCGGTGCCGTGTGACTGGGGACGTGAAGGAATCTCGTAAACAAACTACAATTCCCGGCGGCCCTCGCGCGCAACAGGTCAGGGCTAGGCTGGGGCCGGGTTCGCGGTGCTAGTTGAGGCGGCGGTGGCTACGGCTGGAAGAGCCGGGCCGGAGCCGCGGCGGAGGCCGCGGCTGGTACTGGGAGGGTGGCAGGGAGCGACGGGGGAGGAAGATGGCGACGTCGGGGGCGAACGGGCCTGGCTCGGCCACATCCTCGGCTTCCAATCCGCGCAAATTTAGTGAGAAGATCGCGCTGCAGAAGCAGCGTCAGGCCGAGGAGACGGCGGCCTTCGAGGAGGTGATGATGGACATCGGCTCCACCCGGGTGAGGGGCCGCGCCGGGGTGCCGAGCAGAGCTGAGCAGTTACGGAGCAGAGACCTGGAGAGGCGGGGCGGGGGCGGGCGCCGCAGCGGAGTAGGCGGAACGGGGCAGGGGCCGCGGGCGAAGGCCGAGGGGCCGGAAGACGGATTTTGCCGGGGGAGACCGAAACACCGGAGAGGCTGGGAGCGTAGAGACGACTGGGGGCCGAGTACGTGAGGCGGGAGTGGGCGGAGAGGGGAGATGGTCGGCTGAAGTCCGGCGGAGGTAGGAGGTGAGTGGTCCTTGTGCATCCCTCACGGAGTCCCATCGAGGACGCCACTGAAGCATGCCTGCTATTGGGGTATGGCCTGGGAGGAGGACCGCTTGTCTCTAATCCGGCTCCTCTGAGTTTGTGGTCTCCTCCAAACTGGTCCCTCTGCCCTATTGTGCTACTTTTCGGGCTTTGTGCCCCCGGGAAAGAACCCTTTGAGTGGTTTGAACGAAAGGGGCTGTGTATAGTGGGGCAGGAAGTCCCCTCCAGCGTCCCGTCCTTTTGCTTCCTTTTTCAAATACTTCCTGTGGTTTCCTGACGTGAATGAAGGTGAGGTCCATTGCTTGGTGTTTTGCCTGGCATCCTTGGAGGAGAGGTAGTGTTTTGAATCCTTTATAAAACTGGTAACCGTTCGACCATAAGTTGTGTGGCACTCTATGGTTTGCTGAGCTTTCTAGGGAGATGACTGTTTTATGATGGGTCAATGTGTAGGGTGTCTTGGAGGGTCTTCTATTTGTAGGGAATATTCATTCCTAGGAAGTTCTTGAAAGAACTTTCAGGCCTCTGCCAGTTTGCCTCTGAAGCCCCCTTGGCCTTGGTTTCTTGCTTCCCAAGGCTGGATGTCAGAGGGAGCCCAGGGTGAGAGTCTGCCTATGTGGTATGCTGTCTTAATTTAGGGACACATTCTTCTAAAAAACAGTAGGTGAGGATGTTATAGTGATTCCTCACGGCTGAGAGCCAGAAGGCATTTAAGGGTTGATGGTGGAACATTATTACATCTCCAGCCTTTTTCTGCTGGTCGGACTGTGTTGCATCTATGACTGTGACTCTGGTTGTATTTTTGTGTGTATCTCCCTTGACTATTAGTCTTTTGTTGTTGTTCTTTCCCCTTTGAGTCTCTTGGGACCATGTGCCCTAGTTTTGAGAGTCAGAAGTTGGATGGAGAGGCAAATCTAGGGGGTGTCTGTGCACACATATGCACACTTACATGCATGCGTGTGCATAACCCACTGTAACCACAGTGAGGATTCATATTTAACTGTAGACTGCTCCCCTTTAGGAGCTTTTCATCATGTTGGGGACAGAGACCGGAAGATGGGAGGGAGGCTGATCTTGATAGCATGAGGCCCTGCCCTGGGGACTGTGATTCTAGCAGAGGCGTGGTGGGATCTTAGGGCTTGTATGTGCAAAGAAAGGCTGTGTGAAACTCAAAGCTGGGGCTTTTCTTTACAGTGCTTTGATCTCTTAAAAGGCCCCTTCTACCCACCTTGCTCCTGCTGGTTAATTTCTCATCTACACAGAAAAGTCTAGTGGGCATACATGGCCAGGGGACCCAAAAGTCTAGAGCTAGGGATGAGAGATCTGGGACTCAGCCTGTTATCTGGCCAGGTGGGAGGGCTCATTTGAGATAGATATGGCCATTGGGGGCTATACCACTGAGAGACAGGGGTTGCCACACATGTTATTAGTGGTCTTAAAGTGGCCCAGAGGTCAGCACAGTACCCACTAAACTCACGAGGCTGACCTCCTGGGACAGAAAGTCAGTTCTGATGTTGGTTTCTGTACAAGAGTGTGACCCTGAAAGCTCTTAGAACTTCCCCCTCCTCAGCTGCCCTCCCCATGGCCTTGTCCTGGGCCTGTTGATTTGATTGGTGGCAGGGCCTGAGCCTTGGAAATAGATGGTCACCTCTCACAAAGATACGACATCTGTACACAGACTAAACTTATGCCGGGCTGTCTTACGTCTATGCCAGACATATCTCCCCAAAGTGAGGATGAGACCAGGAAGATGGCTTTGGCCCATGCTGGAGTGGGCTACTGCTCTCTCTCCCACCCTCCTTCTCCAGGCTTCCCTGCCAATTCAGGAGCCTTAGGATTCAATGGAAGAATGCCCCTTGATTTTAGTGCTGTTTTCCAGCTAGGAGAGCTGTCATTCCTTGGATGTTCCAGTTTGGGAGGATGTTCCGGTTTGGGAGGTGCAGGCTTTGTGTGGCCTTCCTGAGGCTGGGCAAGTGGCAAAGCCCAGAAGCCTCTGCTTTCCAGAGTGGGAAGGAATGAGTCTGACAGTAATGGCTCTGTGACATCCACCTGTGGCCTTCCTCTTAATCTCTTAATTAGTCCTGGACGCATCTGGAAAGAAAGCAGAGGTTCCTAATAGGCACTCCCCCTTGTGAGTAGCCTGGGGGCTCCTGGCAGCCCCCTCAGGGACTCTGCTTAGACTGATGCCAAATGAGACAGGCCCGAGCAGCAGAATGTCTGGCTCTGCCTGGCAGGGTGATATCAAACAGTAGTGATATCATTGATGAGGGCAGTTTGCAGATGGGCTCTGGTGGGTTATTTGCACCAGATCTCATGGGACCTTTCAAACTCCAACACTGGCCTTTTTTCTGGCAGATTATTTCCTCTTTTTTTTTTTTTTTTTTTTTT
>NW_016107806.1:1061178-1077266 GCF_001604975.1 Cebus imitator | reverse complement strand
GACCTCGTGATCCACCCGCCTTGGCTTCCCAAAGTGCTAGGATTACAGGTGTGAGCCACCGTGCCCGGCTTCCTGGAGCTCTTCTTTACCCAGCTTCCCTGAAAAGTGACCAGAGCCCCTGCGTCAGCGCCTGCACCTGTGATAAGGAGTTTTTGCTGCTGAGGCTGTGTCCCCTCTCTCCATCTGGCTCTGGCTGTCCTCATATCAGCTTGCTCTTTGCTGCCAGAGGCAAGGCTTCCTTGTTTCCTGCTAAAGGAGATTGGGTCCCTTCTCCTCACATTTCTGTTCTGAGCTTTCAGTCTCAGAGACCTGCATACCTGTCTCCTCCAAGTCCTGCCCAGACATTCTCTTCTATTTTTTTAGCCCCTTTGGACCTGATTCTCTTTTTCTCTTCCGTTCTTTGTTGTTCTTCCTATTGTTGTCCCTTATAGAAGAGAAGAAAGGTATGTGTTTCTTGAAACGCCTTAATCTGCTGCCTCCATTGTTCTCTCATCTAGCCTCTCTACTTTTTTCCTTAACTGGTGCTGTTCACATTGACAGCTCTCCCTACAGTCCTGCCTACTTATCTCCTCCCCCAGAGTCTAGCTGGCGAAGGTAAGTGTCCAGGGTGGGCAGAAGCTCCTGCCTACTCTCTGACGTGTTTCTGGAGGGAGCTGCCCCTTCTGGGTTGGGGCTAAGGTTTCAACAGTACCTCTTCCTATAACGGCAGAGCTGAGAGAGGAGGAGGCAGGTGGAGTAGGTGGGTCAGAGTCCAGCCTTGGCCATGTTGACACGAGTGGTCAAGCCTCCCAGTCCAGCCAGAGCAGAACCAATGGGAACCGTAGCCAGGCTGGGGTGTGTGTGTAAGGGGGAAGGGAGAATGGCAGAGGGGCAGGTGAAAATGGCAACCTTTTATCAAGGATGGGTGCAAGATGCAGTGCCCTGGCACTTTTAGATTTCTGAAACCCTCCCCTTGTCTATCTTACCCTTAATGCTCATACCCAGAAGAGCTGCTGGGATCCAAGATTCCCATTTAGCTTGCCCTGATAGAGAGAAGTTGAGAAGTTACCAGATCTCTTAGATTGACTGGGGGAGGGGGTCAATCAATAGATACGAGAAGAACCAGAAAGAAAAGGGGATGATCTGGATGCCCAGCCATCTTCACTTCCACCTTGGCTGCCCCACATTTTCCAACCGCTATGCCCACCTTCTTGTCCCTTCCCAGCCTTGTTCCTCATGACTTTGTTTTTCCACCCCAGGACGATGCCCTGGGGCAATTTCCCTGCAGAGAAGGGGCAGTTGTTTCGACTACCATCTGCACTTAACAGGTGATGGCCTTTGCCTTCTTTAGGCCACATCTCCTCTTATCTGTAGTTCCTGGGGCCCTACTCCCTCACCCCCACCCTGTTCCAGCCCAGCTAGTGTTTTCCCTTGCTGGGCAGGGCTTAGGGAATAGGAAGACTGTCACTGGTGCCAGCTCACTGCTCCCCACACAGGACGAGCTCCGACTCTGCCCTTCACACAAGTGTGATGAACCCCAGTCCCCAGGATACCTACCCAGGCTCCACACCTCCCAGCATCCTGCCCATCCGCCGTGTGGGTAAGTGGCTCTGTCCCAGGGTTGGGAGTAACCATGAAGCTATTTAAAGCGGGTAGGCAAGTGAGCACTGCAGCCAACGCCGCTGTCTCCCTTGCAGGTATTCTGGATGGTGAAATGGATCCCAAAGGTATGTGTTCCTCACTGCTGTGGGTACTGAATGCCAAAGAATGTCTGGGCTGGTGTTGGGATTGTGTGCGGATTCAGGGAGCAGGACTCCTTCCCACTGCTTCTGCTTCCTGTCCTGCCTTACTGGCTCTTTCTCCAACTCTCCCATCACCAGTCTTTCTCTTTCAAGTACCTGCTATTGAGGAGAATTTGCTAGATGACAAGCATTTGCTGAAGCCATGGGATGCTAAGAAGGTAGGCGGAGGCCACTGGGTGTCACCCACTCATCTCTCTGCTATCCCTTGCCATGGGGCAGGCCTTCCAGGGTTTTCCACTGAGCACTGTCCTCATTTTCCACATTCTCCCTTCTCTCCTCAGCTGTCCTCATCCTCCTCCCGACCTCGGTCCTGTGAAGTCCCTGGAATTAAGTAAGTACTCCCTGAGGTTGGCTGAGAGGTAGGGGAAGGAAGTACAGGGAGATGTAGGATACTGATCTCTGCTCTTCCCTGACCACTGTACCCCCCTCCTATTTACATCTTTCGTTTTCTCTCCTTCCCCTAGCATCTTTCCATCTCCTGACCAGCCTGCCAATGTGCCTGTCCTCCCACCTGCCATGAACACGGGGGGCTCCCTACCTGACCTCACCAACCTGCACTTTCCCTCACCACTGCCCACCCCCCTGGACCCTGAAGAGACAGCCTACCCTAGCCTGAGTGGGGGCAACAGTACCTCCAATTTGACCCACACCATGACTCACCTGGGTATCAGCGGGGGCATGGGCCTGGGCCCAAGCTATGATGTACCAGGTGAGTGGCTATCCTGGCCATGTGCCCACTGGGTGCTGCCTGGCTGGAGGGATGAAAGGGAGGGAGGCTTGAGCACCTGAGATCCTGCTGTGACCACCCACACTGGCCTGTCACCTCTGCACCCCAGGATTCTCTCATGGCAGTTCTCAGCCAGTGATAACTGGTAGGTGTGGTGTTTCCTAGAAAGAAGAGGAAGGGCAGCCCCCAGATGGGCAGTGTTGTCAGGGATAGGGTAGGGAGAACATTGTGTTGCCACTTTCACAGTCTGGTCACTGCCACACATTCTGGGCAGAAAGGGGCCCAGCTCCCATCAGTAATGTTGGCATATCTGGTTTTTTGTCTGTGCCTGCAGGACTTCATTCACCTGTCAGCCACCCATCCCTGCAGTCCTCCCTAAGCAATCCCAACCTCCAGGCTTCCCTGAGCAGTCCTCAGCCCCAGCTCCAGGGCTCCCACAGCCACCCTTCTCTGCCTGCCTCCTCCTTAGCCCGGCATGCACTGCCCACCACCTCCTTGGGCCACCCCTCACTCAGTGCCCCGGCTCTCTCCTCCTCCTCTTCCTCCTCTTCCACTTCATCCCCTGTTCTGGGTGCCCCCCCTTACCCTGCTTCTACCCCTGGGGCCTCCCCCCGCCACCGCCGTGTGCCCCTCAGCCCCCTGAGTTTGCCCGCGGGCCCAGCCGACGCCAGAAGGTCCCAACAGCAGCTGCCCAAACAGTTTTCGCCAACAATGTCACCCACCTTGTCTTCCATCACTCAGGTATGCGTGGCTGCCTTCCCTGCACGTCTGTCTCCCTTCCCTTTTCTCATTTCCTGCCATGTTGTTTCCCTCCCACCCTCCTTTCCTCAAATACCTACTCTACACCCATCCCTTCTATTTCTCTGTTCTCTACCTGCCCCATCTTTTATCGATCTTGTCTCCTCTTGCTTCACAGTGCAAACTCAAACGCTGTGGTTAAGCTTTTTTGTTTTAAATCCTGGCTCCACCTCTTACTAGCAGTCACTTGGACAAGTTATTTAATTTCTGTAAGCCTCAGTATCTTCATTTCTAAAACAAGGATGGTTCGTAAGGATCAAATGAAATAACATACATAAAATACTTAGCACCACACCTCGCCCATGTATATGCTTGACAAATAGTATCTTACGTTTTCCTTTTATTTATCTTCTCTGTTCCTATCCTTTCCATGTATTTTTTTTTTTTTTTTTTTGAGACAGTCTTGCTCTTTCACCCAGGCGAAAGTACAGTGGCGCAATCTCAGCACACTGCAACCTCCGCCTCCCAGGTTCAAGCAATTCTCCTGCCTCAGCCTCCTGAGCAGCTGGGATTACAGATGCATGCCACCGTGCTGGGCTAAATTTGATTTTTTGTTTTGTTTTGTTTTTATAGAGCTGGGGTTTCACCACCATGTTGGCCAGGATGGTCTCAATCTCCTGACCTCGTGATCCGCCCACCTCGGCCTCCCAAAATACTGAGATTACAGGCGTGAGCCACTGTGCCTGGCCCTAAATTTGTATTTTTATTAGAGACCGGGTTTCACCACGTTTGCCAGGCTGGTTTTGAACTCCTGACTTCGTGATCTGCCCGCCTCAGCCTCCCAAAGTGCTGGGATTACAGGCGTGAGCCATCGCACCCAGCCTTCCCTTCGCTTTATGGTGAGGAAAGTGAGACCGAGAGAGAGAGTGACTTTTCCAAGTTTACACACCGAGTTAGGAAGGGTTGAGACTAGAACTCAAACCCCTTAGTTTGAGCTTTTTCCTCAGCGATGAAATTCTCAGCCCTTGTTTCCCTTCCTGTCCTTTTCTTCTTGTTTGCTATCTCTGCTCCTCTTTTCTTTCATCCAAATGTTCTTTTCCCTCCCCTTTGCCCAACTTTTTCCTCCTCCATTGCTGTTCCTGGAATGTGTGTTCTGTGTTCCATCTTTACTCAGTTCCCCTCTTTTGTAGGAAAGACAGGCCAGGCTAGCAAGGGCCCTGTTCTCAGAGTGTGGAGTGAGCTTGACTTCCCTCCCTGTCTTTCTCCTTTTCCTTCCTTCTTCTCCCACTCCCTCTGGCCTCTTCAAGGCTATGGAACAGCGATTCTCAACCTCAGTCACTTGATTACTAACAATAAATAGTTCCATTCCAGGGCTTAAGAATGGTTTGCTTATAAGGCTGGGTGGAGTGGCTCATGCCTATAATCCCGGCACTTTGGGAGGCCAAGGTGGGAGGATTGCTAGTTTGAAACTAGCCTGGGCAATCTGGTGAGACCCAATATCCACAACAAATTAAAAAATTAGCCAGGCACAGTGGTGCACGCTGTAGTCCTGTCTACTGGGGTGGCTAAGATGGGAGGATCTCTTGAGCTAGGAAGGTTGAGGCTGTAGATCCAACTATGACTGCACCACTGCACTCCAGCCTGGGCAACAGAGTGAGGCCTGTCTCAAAAAAAGAGAATAGTTTGCTTCTGAAGTAGATTTATTTATTTTTTGAGTAGGCATCTCACTCAGTCACCCAGACTGGAGTGCTGTGGCATGATCTCGGCTCACTGCAATCTCCACCTCCCAGGTTCAAGTGATCCACCCACCTTGGCCTCCTGAAGTGCTGGGATTACAGGAATGAGCCACTGTGCCTGGCCTGGAGTAGATTTAAAATTACCCATGAGTTAGTCTCACCGTGTCACTTTCATTCTGATATGCATTGCATTTTTTTGGGTTTTTTTTGAGACAGATTCTCACTCTGTCGCCTAGGCTGGAGTGCAGTGGTACAATCTCAGCTCACTGCAATCTCCACCTCCTGGGTTCAAACAATTCTGTCTCAGCCTCCCAAGTAGCTGGGACTACAGGTGCCCACTACCATGCCTGGCTAATTTTTGTATTTTTGTGGGGAGGGATGGAGTCTCGCACTGCTGCTCAGGCTGGTGTGCAGTGGTATGATCTCAGCTCATTGCAACCTCTGCTTCCTGGGTTCAAGAGATTCTCCTGCCTCACCCTCCTGAGTAGCTGGGATTATAGGCACACGCCACAATGCCTGGCTAATTTTTGTATTTTTAGTACAGACGGGGTTTCACTGTGTTGACCAGGCTGGTCTCGAACTCCCAATCTCATGATCCACCCACCTCGGCCTCCCACAGTGCTGGGATTACAGGCGTGGGCCACTGTGTCTGGCATAATTTTTGTAATTTTTGGTAGAGACAGGGTTTCCCCATGTTGGCCAGGCTGGTCTCAAACTCCTGACTTCAGGTGATCTACCCACCTCGGGCCTCTCAAAGTGTTGGGATTACAGGCATAAGTGACTGCACCTGGCTGACTGATACACATTTTGAGTAACTGCACTCAACCCCAGCGATGCCCATGAGAATGTAAAATGTTGTCACGTTTGCTTTGAGAATGGTTGTAGCTAAAGGGGGTGGGAAGCCCCGACTAAGAGTTCTTGGAGTATACACCAAGGGGTAAGCTTCCCTCTTTTTACTTCTTTTCAGGGCGTCCCCCTGGATACCAGTAAACTGCCCACTGACCAGCGGTTGCCCCCATACCCATACAGCCCCCCAAATCTGGTTCTGCCTACCCAGCCACACACCCCAAAATCTCTACAGCAGCCAGGACTGCCTTCTCAGTCTTGCTCAGTGCAGTCATCAGGTGGGCAGCCCCCAGGCAGGCAGTCTCATTATGGGATGCTGTACCCACCTGGGCCCAGTGGGCACGGGCAACTGTCTTACCACCGGCCAGTGAGTGACTTCAACCTGGGGAATGTGAGTACTCAGGTTCCTCACTCAAAAGCAGGGGGAGGGGGTCAGGGTGGGTCATTGGGGCCTGAATGTCATCTCTGGTGCACTGTGAATGGGGAGATCTAGGCAAGGTGGGTGGTAGGGATATCTCCTCTCCCCCAGGGTAACATAGCACTGCCAGCTTTGGGCTCCTCTCTTCCTGCGTTTGACCCTACTCCCGCCCCTCTATTTCTGCTCAGCTTGCTCTTTGATGACTTCTGCCTTGACCCGTTCTCTTCCTGGCATGCACATGCTCTGGCCCAGCAGGTACGGTGCCCATACTTACTTCGGGCCCCGTGCTCGCTTCTGTCGCTCTGCTTGCTGCCACCTCCCTCTGTCATTGCCTCTGTTCCTGGGGTGGTTGAAGGTTGCTGGGCAAAGGGAGTATGTCAGCAGGGCTAGGCAGGAATACCAGTTCTAAACCCTACTTCCTCAAGATTTGTCTGTGTGTCCGTAGCTGGAGCAGTTCAGCATGGAGAGCCCATCAACCAGCCTGGTGCTGGATCCCCCTGCCTTTTCTGAAGGGCCTGGATTTTTTGGGGGTGAGGGGCCAATGGGTGGCCCCCAGGATCCCCACACCCTCAACCACCAGAACTTGACCCACTGTTCCCGCCATGGCTCAGGGCCTAACGTCATCCTCGCAGGTGAGGGGGGGTGGGTGGTGATGGGAAGTGGAAGGAGGGAATGACGTGTTCATTGATGAGCAGGAGATTGAGGGGTCTTAGAAAAGTTTACAGGGCATAGGGTCCTCACCTGTCTCTTCTACCCACAGGGGACTCCTCTCCAGGTTTTTCTAAGGAGATTGCAGCAGCCCTGGCCGGAGTGCCTGGCTTTGAGGTGTCAGCAGCAGGCTTGGAGCTAGGGCTAGGGCTAGAAGATGAGCTGCGCATGGAGCCACTGGGCCTGGAAGGGCTAAACATGCTGAGTGACCCCTGTGCCCTGCTGCCCGATCCTGCTGTGGAAGATTCATTCCGCAGTGACCGGCTCCAGTGAGGGGACCTCATCATCAACCCTCTTCGTGGTCCCATCCCCTACTACCGTTCCTTTCCTCCCTTCCCCCTGGCCAGTAGAGACTCCCAGATCCTCTTTCTAGCGTGAATGAAGGATCCCAAGAATGAGAAAAACCAAGGGGTTTGTCCAGGTGGCCCCTGAATTCTGCACAAGGGGTGGGCCTGGGGGAATTCAAGGGAGGGCCTAAAGCACTTGTAACTTTGAACCGTCTGTCTGGAGGTCAGAGCCTGTTGGAAAGCAGGGGGTAGAGGGGAACCCTGGAGGCCGGGTTTGTCCGGATGCCTAGGGGTGGGCAGTGCCAGCCCCTCCTCACCACTCTTCCCCTTGCAGTGGAGGAGAGAGCCAGAGTGGATACTATTTTTTATTAAATATATTATTATATGTTAATAAAAAAATCATATCAAACCCTTGGTGTGGTTGGTTATGATTTGGGGCATGGCTGGGGATCTAGGGAGTTCTTGGGCCATGGGTCTTTTTATCTGTTAGCTTTTTTGCATCTTCTTAGCACCACTGTGCTTTGTGGAAGGGCCCTACAGCCTTGGAATTTGTACCCAGCATGGATGTACCGTTCCATGGCAGCAGGAAATCACTTCATGTGTCATCCTGTCTGTCCAGGGCCCTGCTGCAGTTCTGAGGATGGGGACTTTGAGTGGTCAGACAAGTTCTTCTTCAACCCCAGGCCTGGCAGTGAGTCGGGGGGTGAGGAGGTGATTGCTGGCTGAGCCCACAGGTCTGAAGTGCTCCTAGGTCTCAGGGAAGCCTTCATCCCCACCCCCTCACCATGCATGAATTCACCCTCTCCACCCTTCGCCACTCATTCACTTGAGTTTTAATACAACAGATCCTTCAGTGCCCAGCATGTTGTGAAGGTTTTCTCTTTCTGGATTGGGTGACTAGCCCTTGGACCAGCAGTCTGGGCCTCTGCACTCCTCTCTCCCCCACCTAGCATTGTGAGAATAGTAGTTCCCCCCAATTACCTTACCCCCACCTCCACTGCTCTATTCCACACCCTGCAGTCCTGGCCTCTCCTCTTCCTCTTTCCAAAGCTCTTGTCATTTTCAGAAAAGAGAACTGAGAGCTGCTGGTTCTGGCCAGAAGGGAATGTTCTGTGCCCTAAACCTGGAAGTCGGGAGAGCCACCTGGGTCCCCGTAGCCTAGGCCTTTGGGGCTTCACCTTCGCCCACATCATGCATGCCACATCTGACTTCAGGACCCAGGAGGGAAGGGAGCGTACCGTGGACCTCAGGGTCGCCTGGGGTCAGTGTCCTGCGGAACGGGCTGGATGGTGGGAAGCTACCTGGGTGTAGGGGGCCCTCCCAGCCGCCAGGGGTCGGGCTGCAGGCGGCTGGGCGCTGGGCAGACGCTTGCCAGGGTCACGGCCGCCGGCCGAGGAGGGGGGGTGAGGATAGCGGCGGCGGCGCCCGCGGCCTGGAGGGGGTGTGGGGGGAGTAGAGAAAGCGGGGCGCGCTGAGGAGCGCTAGGTCCCCGGTGCCGCAGGAGCTGGGAGGACCGAGCCGCCCGAGCAAGCAGCGCGGCAGCAGTCCCCGCGTGGCGCAGCGCGGCGGGGACGCGGGGACCGCCCGGATCTCCCTCCACGGCGCCCCGCGCTCTGCTGTCCTCGGCCGCCTCTTCTTCCTTCACTCACAGCCCGGGCGGGAGCGGCGCCCAAGTCGGTTGCGCCATGTCCGGGGCCGGGTAGCCCCGCCGCCCGCCGGCCCGCCAGCTCGCCCTCCGAGCCACCCGCCAGCGGGCCGGCCGGCCGGGAAGCGCGGGGCAGGCAGGTAGGGGCTGGACCGGGCGGGGCGGCAGGCTGGGACCCACGGGAGGGAGCGCGGGCGGGGAATGGCCCCCAGCTGCTGTCCAGCGCTGCACATCTGGTTCCGGTTCCTCTCTCCTGGGGAAGTGAAAGTGGAGGGGAGGGCACCGCCCGGAGTTAGCTCGCCGTGCCCGGCCTCCTGCACCCCTCCTGCTCCCCCGGGTGCCGGAGCCGGAGCCGGAGCCGGAGCCGCCCTCCCTCCTGCTCGGGTCACGCGGCGGCCGGCGCTGCTGCCGTCACGTCCTCGGCCGCCGGCGCGCCTGCTTGTCTGTCCTCCTGCTCCTTCCTCAGCCTCCTCCTCCTCGGCGCGCCCTCTGCCCCAACCCGAACTTCCCGTCACCCGGCACGCGGGCGTGGGGACCCGGAGTGGGCCCTGTGCCGACTGCCTTCCCCAAGGAGAAAGGGCTGCTTTCTGCAGGACTCTTCCCTGGCTTGGTGAGGGGAGGCCCTGGTGCGCAGGTCCTGCGATGTGTGCCACCCACTTGCCCCTTAGAAGGTCCCACCTAATGGCCTCTACCAGCTGCCTTGGGCATAGGGCTCCCATTCGCCCGCAGTGGATGAGGGACAGATCTGTGCCCCAGAGTTAAATCAAGAGGCTGACGCTGACTCCTGGCTACACCTCCCAGAAGTGGAGTCTAAATTTAGCTGGGGTTGGTGCGTGTGTATGTGTGTGTGTCCAGCGGCCAGGTGAAGAAGAGAACCCGCCTGGCCCCACGAGATTCCTTATTCCCTGTTCTCTCGGGAACAGTGGGAGGTTAGTAGGACTGCACATCCTGGAACCATTCTGAGCCTCCTCGGCCTCGCTCAGGGTCCTCTAGTCTGAGGTTCCAACTTGGCGTGATGGTGTGCTGACACCTTCAATGGTAACCCCACCACTGCCACTGCCACTGCCACCTCACACACCCACAGGCTGACTTCCTCTGAGTTGCAGCTTCCCCTCCACTGTTTCAGGAAGTAACCTCCCTTCCCCTCTGAAGCACCCCCCACGCCTCCGGGCCCCTGCTGCAAGCTACCCACCAGGCTCTTTTCCAGCTTCTGCACCCTGGGGCGCCTCAGGACCCTTGGGGCTTCTACTCCCCCGGGTTGGGCCATGGAGGCAGGTGAGAACTAGACTGTTGTAGACTGTTGTGGGCCTGCCGGTTTCTGTCTCTCGGCTCCATGGCGGAGGGTGTGGGATGGCTGGGACTTGTCTCTTGCAGCCACTTTGGATCTAATGAGCTACCTAAGGATCCTGGAGGTGTGAGAACACTTTTTTTTTGGCCAGACTGGTGGAGTTAAGCTAGGAGAAAGGACACTTGGGTTCTTTGAAAAGACTAAAACTTTGGCTCTGTGGGCTTTCTCAGAAACCTTAGAAACCTCAGAGTGGGCTCTTTAAGAACATTGGCAGGATCACAAGGTTCTTATGGTGTCAAAACTGGAGTAGGGAGGTCAGAAACCCTTAAAAAAAACTGTCAGGTTGGTATGATGTCATGACCAGCATGAATGATGTCATGGAAGGCTATTACAGACATTGTGATCTCTGTGATGTTATAACTGGTTAGCCTTTAAAAGGGACACATGGACAATGTGATGTCAAAGCCCAGGTTAGCTGTGTGTGGTGGAGTCGAGGTTCTTTGAGGAGAACGCCAGGACCACTAGGCGGGAGGGACCTGGTCTCTTTAAGAAGCTGTGGTGGGCAGTGAGAGCCTGGTGATGTCACAGGCGGGAGAGTTCAGGATTGGCCGACCCCTTATCCTTCCTTTCTTTGGAAGGACTAGGAAGAGGAGGGGAGCAAGAGGGCACCCTGGTTGCCATGGAATCCCCAGCCTTCCTTGCTTCATCTCTCTTCCACTTGACCATTCCAGATGCAGTGAGTGAGGGGGGGGCCATGGCGGAGGAGCGGCCCCCCCGGCTGGTGGATTACTTCGTGGTAGCTGGGCTTGCAGGGAACGGAGCACCCATCCCTGAGGAAACGTGGGTTCCCGAACCCAGTGGGCCCCTGCGCCCTCCCCGGCCAGCTGAGCCCATCACAGATGTGGCAGTCATCGCTAGGGCACTGGGCGAGGAGGTGCCCCAGGGCTACACGTGCATCCAGGCTTCCGCCGGGGGCCACCCCTTGGAACTCAGTGCTGGGCTTCTGGGTGGAACTCAACCCGTCATCTGCTACCGCAGGGGTCGTGACAAGCCCCCCCTCGTTGAGCTGGGGTGGGTGCCCCTACCCATCCTGGCACCAAGGGAGGCTGGGAGGGACTCCAGTGAGATAGGGAGAGGTAGGACTATGGAACAGGGAAGGGCAGTGGAGATGGGAGCTGGGTGGGCCAGAGGCCGGGTAGGAAGGACTGAAGTTGTATGTACTTAGTCCTCACAGATTCGAATTCATGTGCTAGTGCTGCTCCTTGCTAGCTCTGAGAGCTTAGGCAGGTTTTTGAGCCCCTCTGGCCTGTTTTCCTCATCTGTCAATTGGGGAAAATAATTCATCCTCTTAGGATGATCGAGATTAAATGAGATAACCCATGTGACAGACTTAGCACAGAGTCAGTCAGTGATAGCTTGTATTCCTTTTTTTTTTTTTTTTTTTTTTTTTTTTTTGAGATGGAGTCTCGCTCTGTCACCAGGCTGGAGTGCAATGGCGTGGTCTTGGCTCACTGCAACCTCCATCTCCCGGGTTCAAGTGATTCTCCTGCCTCAGCCTCCCAAGTAGCTGGGACTACAGGTGTGTGCCCCCACACCCAGCTAATTTTTGTATTTTTAGTAGAGATGGTGTTTTACTATGTTGGCCAGGCTGGTCTTGAACTCCTTATCTTGTGATCTGTCCGCCTTAGCCTCCCAAAGTGCTGGGATTACAGGCATAAGCTACAGTACCCCATCTTGTTTATTTTTATTTTTATTTTTTAAAATTGTATTTATTTATTTATTTTTTAAGACGGAGTTTCGCTCGTTACCCAGGCTGGAGTGCAATGGCGCGATCTTGGCTTACCGCAACCTCCGCCTCCTGGGTTCAGGCAATTCTCCTGCCTCAGCCTCCTGAGTAGCTGGGATTACAGGCACGCACCACCATGCCCAGCTAATTTTTTGTATTTTTAGTAGAGACGGGGTTTCACCATGTTGACCAGGATGGTCTCGATCTCTTGACCTCGTGATCCACCCGCCTCGGCCTCCCAAAGTGCTGGGATTACAGGCTTGAGCCACCGCGCCCGGCTATTTATTTATTTTTTAAGACGGAGTTTTACCTTGTTGGCCAGGCTGGTCTTGAACTCCTGACCTCAGGTGATCCGCCCACCTCGGCCTCCCAAAGTGCTGAGATTACAGGCGTGAGCCACTGCACTTGGCCTATTTTTATTTTTTTTAGACAGAGTCTCACTTTGTTGCCCAGGTTGGAGTGCAGTGGCACAATCTCAGCTCACTGCAACCTCTGTTTCCCAGGTGCAAACGATTCTCCTGCTTCAGCCTCCTGAGTAGCTGGGACTACAGCCACGAGCCACCATGCCCAGCTAATTTTTGTATTTTTAGTAAAGACAGGGTTTCACCAGGTTGGCTAGGCTAGTTTTGAACGGCTGACCTCAGGTGATCCACCTGTCTCTGCCTCCCAAAGTGCTGGGATTACAGGCATGAATCACCGTGCCCAGCTGATTCTTAGTGTTTATTAATGAGAGCCATAGAAGGCATGCAAGGTTGTTACTCACCACGAAATAAGGCCAAAGGCATAAGAGAGGGCACAGGATTCTGAAGGACAGAGTTCAGCAGGAAGAGGTGGGCCCTGGTGTTAGAGTTTGATAAGGCTGCGGGTGCAAGGTGGGTTTAGGGGGCTAGGTAGGCAGATGTGGCCGGATTGGGTCTTTGTCCTCTACCCCGACCTCCCGACATCTCTCTCTGCTCTCTGTGCTAAGGGTGTTGTATGAGGGGAAGGAACGTCCCAAGCCCGGCTTCCATGTGCTTGACACGACACCCTACAGCCACTCAGCAAACCTGGCCCCTCCAGGCCCCGGGCACCCCCGCACCTACCTCACTTACCGGCGGGCAGCAGAGGGGGCAGGGCTGCATGCCCTAGGCATCACTGACCTCTGCCTGGTGCTGCCCAGTAAGGGCGAGGGCACTCCTCATACTTACTGCCGGCTGCCCCGCAACCTCAACCCTGGCATGGTGAGTGGGACCAAGAGTTCATACCTGGACCCTCTTGGTGTCAGGGTGGGTATGGACACTGGGAACAAAGGGCATCCCAGGACCAAGGCTCTGACCACAGGGGTGGGTCCAGAGGGGTAACTCTGGTCTTGGGGCACTGGGATTAATGGGAGCTTTAAAGACAAAAGAACATTTAGGTATGGTAGAGAGAAAATGGCCCCCAGAAACCTGTGTTAGCTGTGTGTCTGCTTGTCTCTTACCATTTCTGGGGTAGTGGGGCCCAGCAGTGTACCTGTGCTATAAGGTGGGCCTGGCGAAGGCCAACACGCTGGTGTACGAGGCAGGTGAGTGGCCCCTTTATCCCTCCAGTCCTGTGACCCTACATCCCTTTGCCCTGGTGCCTCTTGGCAGGCACCTTAAGTGTCCCTGGAATTGACTTCCCCTTTGCGAGTTGGGCCTTCTCTGGGATCCCCTGGTTTCTTTCCCTTGGAGTCTGATGGACCCTGCTCCTCTTGGGTACCCCCAACTCTGCTGGGGGTGCAGAGCTGCTGGGCCGCTACCCGGAGGAGGACAATGAGGCGTTCCCGCTGCCCGAGTCAGTGCCCGTCTTCTGCCTGCCCATGGGGGCCACTATCGAGTGCTGGCCTACCCAGACCAAGTACCCCGTGCCCGTCTTCTCCACCTTTGTGCTCACGGGTGCAGCTGGTGATAAGGTGGGTGTGTGGAGTGTGGCAAGGGGTCTGGGCTATGCAGGGCCTGCCTGACCACCCCTCTGCCCCCTGCCAGGTGTATGGTGCCGCCCTGCAGTTCTACGAGGCGTTCCCGAGGGCCAGGCTGTCAGAGCGGCAGGCACGGGCACTGGGCCTGCTGAGCGCCGTGGAGCGGGGCCGGGCACTGGGGGGCAGAGATGTGCGCAGCCGGCGCGCCATCGCTGTACTGTCCCGCTGGCCTGCCTTCCCTGCCTTCCGCGCCTTCCTTACCTTCCTTTACCGCTACTCCGTCTCAGGCCCCCACCGCCTGCCCTTGGAAGCGTGAGCGTGGCTCCTGTACTATTGGGAAGGGGTTAGGAAGGAATAAGGGGGCCAGGAAAGATGGGAGAGATTCAGATGTGGGTGAGGGGAGGGCTGGGCCCGGGGTAAGGGACAGGGCTGCCGTACATGGTTGTACCGCTCGTCCATTGCAAAAATTGCAATGGACTGAGGAGGGGAGCAGCGCCTGAAATCCAGTCTCAACTTTCTAGTTAGGTCCTGCCAAGGGACTGTGTATGCCCAGGGAGGATCTCTTTTCTGATCTGCACAAATTATATGCATAATGGAGCCTCCATTGGCTGACACAGGTCTCAAAGTGGGGTTCAGGAAGGAATAAGGTTCTTTAGAACAGGTGGAAGAGCTGAGAAGAGGTGGAGGTAGGACAGGGCTGGACTGGGGAGTGTGCTCTGACCTGTGTTTCTGTCCCCCAGGCACATCTCCCACTTCATTCACAACGTCCCCTTCCCTTCCCCACAGAGACCCCGCATCCTAGTGCAGGTGAGAGCTGCGGCTGGGGCTGGGCTGAGGGAAGGAGGGGGGTTGGCATCATTACCCTGAGCCGTGTCTTCTTCCCTCCCAGATGTCTCCCCATGACAACCTGCTCCTCTGTCAGCCGGTATCCTCACCCCTGCCCCTCAGGTATGTGCTCAGGTTGTGGGGAGGGAGCGTTAATGACCGAGGACATGGTAGGTGCCGGGCAGGTGGGTGTGGCTGCTGAGGTTGATGCAAGCTGGGTCCAGGTGGTAGCTGTGCCTGGCATCTGGGGAAGGTCTCCAGGGTCTCCTGGTGACCATTTCCCCACCTTGGGATTGCCTGCAGTGGTGCCAGCTTCCTGCAGCTGCTGCAGAGCCTGGGCCCTGAGCTGGCTATCACACTGCTGCTGGCTGTGCTCACAGAGCATAAGCTGCTGGTCCACTCGCTGCGGCCAGACCTGCTCACCAGCGTCTGTGAGGCCCTCGTCTCGGTGAGTGCCGCCCTGCCTGGCCCACCTTCCCTAGAACTATGGTTCTTTCTGGTGCCCCTATCCCTGCCTGGACTCTTCCTTTTTCCTTCCTTGGGGAGGATCCTCAGCCCCTTTTCCTGGGCACAGCCTGCAGGGATGCATAGCTTCCATCAGGGGCTCTTCTCTAGAGCCTACTTCCAACAGCCTGTCTCAGCAGGCACCAACTCACCAAGGCCAATGCCCTCTCTCTCTCTTCTGTGCCCCCAACTGCTGCCTCAACCGCCTGCTCACTGGTTGTCACTGCCTGGTGCTTCAGATGATCTTCCCACTGCACTGGCAGTGCCCCTACATTCCGCTGTGCCCGCTGGTACTGGCAGATGTGCTGAGTGCCCCCGTGCCATTCATTGTGGGTATCCACTCCAGCTACTTTGATTTGCATGACCCTCCTGCTGATGTCATCTGTGTTGACCTTGATACCAACACGCTCTTCCAGTAAGAGGCTGGGTCTCATTTGGCGACTGCTGGGTGGTGGGCAGGAATGGGCTGGTGTGTGGAGCGCTACGGGCTCAAAAGGAGCTTCAGGCACAAAGTAGGGGAGGCTGGCAAGGAGCCCCGTCACCCTTTCCCCAGAGCCTTGCCACTCCTTCCCCTTATGCTTCTCTCACAGGACTGAGGAAAAGAAGCTCCTCTCCCCTCGGATCCTGCCCCGCAGACCCTACAAGGTTCTGCTGGCCACACTGACAAACCTGTACCAGCAGCTGGACCAGAGTGAGAAGCCTGGGTGGGGAGGGAGGCAGGGAACTGTCCTTGGCCTCAAACCTCTGTGAGGAGCTAGGCATTTCTTGAGGAAGTGAGCAGAGTCAGGATTGCATTTCGTGGCCGGGCGTGGTGGCTCACGCTTGCAATCCAAGCACTTTGGAGGCCAAGGCGGGCAGATCACCTGAGGTCGGGAGTTCAA
>NW_016107806.1:1057049-1060669 GCF_001604975.1 Cebus imitator | reverse complement strand
TTTTTTGTATTTTTAGTAGAGACGGGGTTTCACCATGTTGACCAGGATGGTCTCGATCTCTTGACCTCGTGATCCACCCGCCTCGGCCTCCCAAAGTACTGGGATTACAGGCGTGAGCCACCGCGCCCAGCCCAAAATTTTTAATTTTTTAAAAAAGGAAAAATAAAAGATTACGTTTTGTGGAAATGAGGGAGGTTACAATTCCAACTGAAGCTAGAAGGAGGGGCAGACAGTATTCCTGAACATGTGGGAAATGTCGAGCTTGAACCTGTAGCTGAAAGTAATGTTTTCGTTGCTACTGGTGCAAGGTCTGTCAGAGGCTGGAGGTGGGGATGGAGGCTGCGAGGGCAGAGTTGAGGCTAACACTATGAGAGCCAGCCCTGACTCTCAGGCTGCACTGGCCCCCAGCATACACTGGACCTGAGGAGGAGGCGTCCCTGGAGTTCCTACTGACAGACTACGAGGCAGTGTGTGGCCGCCGGGCCCGGCTAGAACGTGAAGTCCAAGGAGCCTTCCTCCGCTTCATGGCCTGTCTGCTCAAGGGCTACCGAGTCTTCCTGCGCCCACTCACCCAGGCCCCGTCCGAGGGAGCTCGTGATGTTGACAACCTTTTTTTCCTGCAGGGTATGGAGGGCCTGTCTTCTGCTGGGAGATGGTATCATGGAAGGTGGTGGCAAGGGGCAGGCTCTGTCAGAAAGGAAGAGGGGGCTGGCAGCCACGCCATTGTTTTTTTTGGTGTTGTTGCTGTTGTTTTTGAGATGGAGTCTCACTCTGTTGCCAGGCTGGAATGTAGTGGCACCATCTCGGTTCACTGCAATCTCTGACTCCCTGGTTCAGCAATTCTCAGCCTCCCGAGTAGCTGAGATTATAGGCACCCACCACCACACCCAGCTAATTTTTGTATTTTTAGTAGAGACAGGGCTTCACCATGTTGGCCAGGATGATCTCCATCTCCTGACTCCATGATCCACCCACCTTGGCCTCCCAAAGTGCTGGGATTACAGGTGTGAGCTACCGCGCCCGGCCAACAAATGTTTCTATGGACACCTGCTTTGAGACATTCACTCTTGTGGGGAATTAGTTTACAAAGATGAACCAGCTGTGGTCCTACCCTTTGGAGTCCCGGCCTTAGGGTAGACATAGTAATCCCTGTGGTGAGCAGCTCCCATGGGCAAAGCTCTGTGCAGGGACCCTGCCCTTGGAGATACCCCAGCCTGAGGCAGTGGGCACAGGCACACAAAGGGAGGGATTCCCTAGGACCATCATGCTGGGGGTGCTGAGCTGGTCAGCTTGGTATGAGGGTAGTTGTGCCAGAGGGTCCGAGAGATGATGGCCTTGGGCCTGAGTAGGCAGGCAGCCAAGAATAGATTTAAAAAAGCTATGGCTGTGGTGGGGAGCCGTGGTCACCTCCCTCCTCTGCCCCATTCCCGTCCCCCTCAGGCTTCCTCAAATCCCGGGAACGCTCCAGCCACAAACTTTACTCTCAGCTGCTGCACACACAGATGTTCTCACAGTTCATTGAGGAGTGCTCTTTCGGCTCTGCTCGCCATGCTGCCCTCGAATTCTTCGACTCTTGTGTTGACAAGGTATCATCCCTTCTGTGTACTCACTGGCCTCTGTTCTCTCTCACTGTCTCTCTTGCCCCCAGGCCATTTTAGACAGGATTGGGCATGTTCAGGCTGTAGACCCCAGGGCCATTTTATTTTATTTATTTAACTTTTTAATTTTAATTTTTGTTTTTTTTTTTGAGATAGAGTTTTGCTGTCTCCCAGACTGGAGCACAGTGGCATAATCTCAGCTCACTGCAATCTCCAACTCCCTGGTTCAAGTTATTCTCCTGCCTCAGTCTCCCCAGTAGCTGGTATTATAGGTGCGTGCCAACACTGTCCAGCTAATTTTTTTTTATTTTTATTTTTAGTAGAGACGGGGTTTCACCATGTTGACCAGGATGGTCTCGATCTCTTGACCTCGTGATCCACCCGCCTCGGCCTCCCAAAGTGCTGGGATTACAGGCTTGAGCCACCGCGCCCGGCCAAGCTAAATTTTTGTATTTTTAGTAGAAACAGGTTTCTACTTGACACATTGGCCAAGCTGGTCTCGAACTCCAGGCCTCAAGTGATCCGCTGGCCTCAGCCTCCCAAAGCGCTGAGATTACAGGCATCAGCCACTGTGTCTGGCCCCAGGGCCATTTTAAACACAACTCTATATCTGATCTGCGACTTGGATGGCACTCCTGGAGTTATACAGTGCACAACCTGTGCAGCCATACACAGCTGGCTCCATACATGTGACTTACTACCCTCCCGTTCCTGACTCTCCGTCTTCCCAGGCTGTATCTCCTTCCCTGTAGATGAGCTCTCCTGAGAGATGCCATTATCTGGACACCCTGGCTCTGCTCCATGCCCACCGTCTCAACACCCGCTCTCTTATGATCCTTCTCCAGGTCCACCCAGAGCAGGAGAAGCCTGAGCCGACACCCTTAGTGGAGCTTGAGGAGCTGTCAGGAAGTGAGCTCACTGTCTTTATCACACCTCCCGAGGAGCCTCCCGTACCAGAGGGCAGTGATTCCACTCCCCAGTACTGGTGAGTCTTTTGTTCCCTCACGTGGACCATAGGGTGGTCCGGTCCAACTTGCCTGGCCCTTTGCTGCTTGCCCTGATGTTGCTCTCTGCCCTCCAGCTACGATGGGTTCCCAGAGCTACGGGCTGAGCTGTTTGAGTCTCTTCAGGAGCAGCCTGGGGCCCTGCCTGTGCCGGGCCCTTCCCGTAGTGCCCCCAGCAGTCCTGCTCCTCGCCGTACCAAACAGGTAAGCAGTGGGTGGACCCCATTGAGGGACCTGGATCAGGCTGAGGGCTGCTGCTGCTTCAGTTTCCTCATCTGTAAAATGGGGATAATAATAGTACTTACCCCATGAGGTTGTTAGGAGTTTAAATGTGCTTAGCACATAACCAACCCTGTATAAACATTAGTTGCCATTATCACTGTCATACCATCATTGTCATCACCTTCATCTTCTGAGCACTCTGGGAATCCAGGGACTGGCCATGTCTTCTACGGCACCTGCCCATGGTCCAGGGCCAGCCTCTCTGCACGAGGCTCCAGGCAGGGCTGCAGTCTGCGGAGTACAGCATCCTTCCTCCTCCTCAGGGCACAGACTTCCTCACAGGTGCTACTTCTCCCCACACCATTTCAATGTCTGTCCTGGTGGCTCATGCCTTTAATCTCAGCATTTTGAGAGGCTGAGCTGGGCAGATCACTTGAGCCCAGGAATTTGTGACCAGCCTGGGCAACATGGCAAAACCCTGTCTCTACAAAGAGTACAAAACAATTAGGCAGGCGTGGTGGTGTGTGCCTGTAATCCCAGCTACTTGGGAGGCTGAGGTGGGAGAATCGCTTGAGCCCAGGAGGTTGAGTCTTCAGTGAGTCGAGATGGCACCACTGCACTCCAGCCTGGGTGACAGAGAAAGACCCTGTCTTAATAAATAAGTAAATAAAGGCCGGGCGCGGTGGCTTAAGCCTGTAATCCCAGCACTTTGGGAGGCCAAGGCGGGTGGATCACGAGGTCAAGAGATCGAGACCATCCTGGTCAACATGGTGAAACCCCGTCTCTACTAAAAATA
>NW_016107806.1:1046012-1057004 GCF_001604975.1 Cebus imitator | reverse complement strand
GGTGCGTGCCTGTAATCCCAGCTACTCAGGAGGCTGAGGCAGGAGAATTGCCTGAACCCAGGAGGCGGAGGTTGCGGTGAGCCGAGATCGCGCCATTGCACTCCAGCCTGGGTAACACGAGTGAAACTCCGTCTCAAAAATAAATAAATAAATAAATAAATAAATAATAAAAATAACCTGGCATTGTACTCACCCTGATGTGTCCCCTGTCCTACCTAGGAGATGAAGGTTGCACAGCGGATGGCACAGAAGTCAGCAGCTGTGCCTGAGCTATGGGCCCGGTGCCTGCTGGGGCACTGCTATGGGCTGTGGTTCCTCTGTCTGCCCGCCTATGTGCGGTCGGCGCCCTCCCGGGTACAGGCCCTGCACACAGCCTACCATGTGCTGCGCCAGATGGAGAGCGGCAAGGTGGTGCTCCCTGACGAGGTAGGCAATCTGTGTGGCCATGCCCACACCCAGGCCCAGTGAGCCACGTGCAGCTGGAGGGGGCTGTGAGAGGGAAACTTGTTGGAAACTAAGGAAAGAAGTTGTAGAGCCCCATAGCTGGGCAGGTTATCTGTAAACATTCGTCGAGTGAATAAGCATGTTCAGGGTATAGCAGTGGAGACTGTAGAGTGGCAGGGTCAGCAGAAAGGGTGGGTGGCTCTGAGGCAGCCCCAGGACCTGCCAGGGGCCAGTGATGTGTGTGAGAATTGGGGAGGATGGAAGAGGGTGCTTGCTGAGACTTTGGTTTTGGTTGGGAGTGAGTCTCCTGTTGTCCTGTCCCTCTCCTGACCCAGGTGTGTTACCGGGTGCTGATGCAGCTCTGCTCACACTACGGGCAGCCTGTGCTGTCTGTGCGGGTCATGCTGGAGATGCGGCAAGCAGGCATTGTGCCCAACACCATCACCTATGGATACTACAATAAGGTACCTACTTTGGGGTGAGGGTGGGATGGCAGCTGTGCCAGGGTGTGTGAGGGGAGGATGCTGCTGCTTCCCTCGCTTCTTGGAGATTGGGTTGGTACCGTTTGCCTAGGTCCTGGAACCACTGTCATCCACAGTGCGTTCCTGTGGTGCCTTAGCACCTACAGTTTCTCAGAGGAGGCTACTTTGATTCCCACTAATGACAGCCCTGTCTGCAACTAATAGTGTTAGCCGCTAAGCCAGGCACTGGTCTATAGGCATCACACATTTTACATCATCTTATCTTCACAATGGCCCTATGAGGTGGGATGATTGTTATCCCCATCTTACAAATGAGGAGATGAGGCTGCAGAGAGTTAGCAACTTGTCCCAGGTCCCGCAGCAAAGAAGTTAAGGACTTAGAATATGGGCACAGGGCTGGGCGAGGTGGCTCACATCTGTAATCCCAACACTTCGGGAGGCCAAGGCAGGCAGATCACCTGAGGTCAGGAGTTCGAGACCAGCCTGGCCAAAATGGTGAAACCCTGTCTCTGCTAAAAATACAAAAATTAGCTGGGCATGGTGGTGGGCACCTGTAATCCCAGCTACACAGGAACTGAGGCAGGAGAATTACTTGAACCTGGGAGGCAGAGGTTGCAGTGAGCTGAGATTGCACCACTGTACTGCGCTCTGGCCTGGATGACAAGAGTGAAATTCCATTCTCAGGAAAAAAAAAAAAAAAAGAATATGGGCAGAGGCATATCCATATCTCCTGAATTCAGGCCTTTAGCCATGGTAATAAACTGCCTCCTGTTTTTAGATGAGGAAACTAATAACCAAATAAATGATTTCTTCAGAGCCATATAGTTTATATTTGTAAGCAGCAGAGTCTGGCTACACATTTTCTCCATTGCCACAGGCTTCTTCTAGGCTCCTTGGGAGGCAGCTGCTGCCTACTCTCTCTTCTGGGTTCTTGTTCCTGGCTGAGCCATTGGCAGGACAGTCCTAGGCAGGATGTCTGCAAGGGAAGGTGGTCCCTGGGGCTCCAGGACAGGGAGTGGGTATGAGGCAGGGTCAGGATGCGGGAGTGGGCCATCCTGATGGGCACTGTGCTTGGTAGGCTGTGCTGGAAAGCAAGTGGCCGTCTGGCACACCAGGTGGGCGCCTGCGCTGGGCCAAGCTCCGGAATGTTGTCCTGGGGGCTGCTCAGTTCCGCCAGCCCTTGAGAGAACGGCGACAGCAGCAGCAGCAGGAGCAGCAGCAGCAGGAGCAGCAGCAGCAGCAGGTGTCAGCTCAGCAAGACGCAGGCAGCTCCCAGGCCGGTGGGTAGGGCCTGGTGAGACAGGCTTGGGGATGGAGTAGCTGGGCTCAGGCAGGGAAAGGCATGGAGAGCTGGGGCTGGTCTAATGGTTGGCATTTGGTTTCCGGGGATTGATAAATTACATGTGGCTGGCAACAAAATGGATAAAGTTTTGCCTGGGAGGAACCCTGCAAACCCAGGTCCATCTAAGGAGCTCTATTTTGGAACAGGGGACTCGGATCCTAGTCGGCCGCCTCTAAACCCCTTCTCATCTTTTACAGAGCCCTATCTGGAGCGCCCTTCCCCTACTCGCACCCTTCAGCGCCAGACTACTTGGGCTGGGCGAAGTCTGAGAGACCCGGCCTCACCCCCTGGGCGCCTGGTGAAGAGTGGTAGCCTGGGCAGTGCCCGAGGGGCACAGCCCACTGTAGAGGCTGGTGTGGCCCACAGTGAGTGCCCTTGTCTGGCTCCCCTACTCCCCCAATCAATTTTTCTAACCACCTGCTAGTGAGGCAGGGAAGACCAGAGACAGAGTGGAGGACAGCCCTCTGTGGTGGGCGCTGTAGACTCTGAGGGAATCCTGCCCAGAATGTCATCATGGTGGGGGTTGTGGCACCAGAGTTTGTGCAGCCAGGAATTGTGTTTACTCAGGAAAGGGGAAGCTGGTGGAGAGGCTGGGCTCTATCTTCCCTCATTCTTTTCTGTGCTGCAGTGATAGAGGCCTTGGGGGTCCTGGAACCCCGGAGATCACCTGTGCCCTGGCATGATGGAAGTCTCTCAGACCTGAGCCTGACAGGGGAAGAGCCAGTCCCTGGAGGCAGCCCAGGTGGCTCCGGCTCAGCCCTGAGTGCCCAGTCCACTGAGGCCCTGGAAGGGCTGAGTGGGCGGGGACCCAAGGCTGGCGGGCGACAGGATGAGGCAGGCACCCCCCGGCGAGGGCTGGGTGCCCGCCTCCAACAGCTGCTTACTCCTTCCCGCCACTCCCCCACTTCCCGCATTCCCCCACCTGAGCTGCCTCCTGACCTGCCACCCCCAGCCCGCCGCAGTCCCATGGACAGCCTTCTGCACCCCCGGGAGCGTCCTGGATCCACTGCCTCTGAGGTAGCCAGCGAAGGAGGGTCCAGACACCTTAGCATTAGCGGGCTTGGGGAGGGCTACAACTGGAAGAATGTCCAAAAAGGGGGCTCTTGGGTAGAAGAGCATGGGGTTGGCTGACCATGGTTTCTCATGTCATGGCAGAGCTCGGCCTCTCTGGGCAGTGAGTGGGACCTCTCAGAATCTTCTCTCAGCAACCTGAGTCTTCGCCGTTCCTCAGAGCGCCTCAGTGATACCCCTGGATCCTGCCAGTCACCTTCCCTGGAAGTAAGGATAACCCCTCCCACACAGATGTGCTTGAACACACATAGCACACAGTCACCCTGTCAAAGGCAGGAGATGGGAAGGAGGTGGGAAGGCCTGGGGCAGGGGCATGGGCTCCAGAGCGCTGGCAGCCAGACAGGGCCTACTTCCCGGCTCTCCTTGCCCACAGATTCTGCTGTCCAGCTGCTCCCTGTGCCGCGCCTGTGATTCGCTGGTGTACGATGAGGAAATCATGGCTGGCTGGGCACCTGATGACTCTAACCTCAACACAACCTGCCCCTTCTGCGCCTGCCCCTTTGTGCCCCTGCTCAGTGTCCAGACCCTTGATTCCCGCCCCAGGTGCCCAAGGCAGGGCAAGTGCTGTGGGTGGGGTAGGGAGGTGAAGGTCCAAGAGCTGACCCCTGCTGCTGTCCCCCTGCAGGGTTCCCAGCCCCAAGCCTGCTGGTGCCAGTGGCAGCAGAGATGCTCCTGTCCCTGGGGGTCCTGGTCCTGTGCTCAGTGACCGCAGGCTCTGCCTTGCTCTGGATGAGCCCCAGCTCTGCAATGGGCACATGGGGGTAAGGGCTGGGCCAACGGGCATGAGGAATGGGATTGTTGCCCTGTGTGGGGCCTGTGGGGTGCCAGGGAGAGATGGGCACATCTGTTTCCCTTAAGGGCAAGGGGCATCCCAGAAGCTATTGGATGTGGTGGCTCAGTGAGAGGCAAGGCTCTGGGGATGTACATTCCCTCTACTGCCCTCCCCCTTTGTGCCTGATAGGGAGCCTCCCGGCGGGTTGAGAGTGCGGCATGGGCATACCTGAGCCCCCTGGTGCTGCGTAAGGAGCTGGAGTCACTGGTAGAGAATGAGGGCAGTGAGGTGCTGGCATTGCCTGAGCTGCCCTCTGCCCACCCTATCATCTTCTGGAACCTTCTGTGGTATTTCCAACGGTTACGCCTGCCCAGTATTCTACCAGGCCTGGTGCTGGCCTCCTGTGATGGGCCTTCACACCCCCAGGTCGGTGCCCCCATGTGGCCCCTGTTTCCTAAGTGCCTCCCTCCTTATCTCTCAGCTGTTTATCCGCTGTGTCCTTGGCATTGTAGAAAGAACATGGGCTGTGGAGTCTGTTCCACCTGGTTTGAATCTTGGCCCTTTCACTTTACCACTCTGAGCCTCAATTTTGTCATCTGTAAAATGGCATAAGCACCTACCTCACTGGGCGGGTGTATAGACAACCTTGTGCAGAGCCTGGTACCTAAAAAATGATTCATTCATATTGTCTGTTCGTTCCACCAGTATTGAGTTCTTTTTATGTTCCAGGCAGTTTTAAGTACTAGTTATGCAGCAGATTACAGAACAGTCCTTGCTCTCAAGAGCTTACATTCTTGAGGGAATGAGAATTCCTTTCCCTCTTTTTTTTGGCTGTGTCCTGTAGTGTCCCACTGTCTCTTTGGCACCACCTGTCCATTTCTTATCCTCTGCCTCCCATTCCTTGAGCCTAACTGTCTCCCCTATCTTGGCTCCCTCAGGCCCCATCTCCTTGGCTAACCCCTGATCCAGCCTCTGTTCAGGTACGGCTGCTGTGGGATGTACTGACCCCTGACCCCAATAGCTGCCCACCTCTCTATGTGCTCTGGAGGGTCCACAGTGAGTCTGGTATTTGGCCTGGGCTGGGAGGGTGGGTCCTATACCCAGAGGGCTCAGTGATCCTGGTGGCTTTCTTTCCTTTCATCCAGGCCAGATCCCCCAGCGGGTGGTATGGCCAGGCCCAGTACCCGCATCCCTTAGTTTGGCATTGTTGGAGTCGGTGCTGCGCCATGTTGGACTCAATGAAGTGCACAAGGCTGTGGGGCTCCTGCTGGAAACTCTAGGGCCCCCACCCACTGGCCTGCACCTGCAGAGGTATGATGCTGCCATCTGGGTGGTCCCTGGCCTGTCCCGGGCTCTGCACCCCTTTTACCTTGCTCATATACTTCTGCCTCCACCATAGGGGAATCTACCGTGAGATCTTATTCCTGACAATGGCTGCTCTGGGCAAGGACCATGTGGACATAGGTGAGGGAGCAGGCAAGGTGCTGAGGAATTTAGGGATCTGGGGCCAGGTGTGGGAGGCCGGGGTCCTAATGTATTGACTTCCACCTTCTTCCCTAGTGGCCTTCGATAAGAAGTACAAGTCCGCCTTTAACAAGCTGGCCAGCAGCATGGGCAAGGAGGAACTGAGGCAGCGGCGGGCACAGATGCCCACTCCCAAGGCCATTGACTGCCGAAAATGTTTTGGAGCACCTCCAGAATGCTAGAGACCCTTAATCCTCCCTCTCCAGCCTGGGGTGGGGAAATGAGGGAGAAGGGATTCTAGAGTTAACCTGTGTCCCTGTTCCCTTCATGGAGTTGGGAATAGGCTGGGAAGCATGCCCAGTCAAAGGCTCCAATCGAGGACAGCAGGAAGAGGGACCCACTGTTACCAAAAGTCCTGATTCCCCCGTCTCCAACCTACCCAGTTTGTTCATGCTGATGTTGGGGGAGATCTAGGGGTGTTGGTACAGCTCTGTTCTTCCCTTGTCCTATACCAGGAACTCCCCTCCAGGGTACCCACAGATCTGCATTGCCCTGGTCATTTTAAAAGTTTTTGTTTTAAAAAACAACTGGAAAGATGCAGAGCTACTGAGCCTTTGCCCTGAATGGGAGGTAGGGAGCTCATTCTCCACCAATAATGGTCCCTCTTCCCTGGCATTGCTGAAGGAGCCCAAGGCTCTCCATGCTTTTCTACCTGAGTGTTTGTATTTTATTTTAAGTTATTTATTTTGGAGCCACAGCCCCCTTGCTTATGAGGTTCTTATGGAGAGTGAGAAAGAGAAGGGAAATAGGGCACCATGGTCTGGTGGTTTGTAGTTCCAAAGTCAGGTATTGGGAGCTAGAGGAGTCTCAAGCTCTCCTTAGGAAGAACTGGTGTCCCCTCCAGTCCAAATTTTTCTTGCTCGCCCCACCTTGGGGAATGCCTCACCCACCCAGGCCCTGACCTGTGCAATAAGGATTGTTCCCTGCGAAGTTTTGTTGGATGTAAATATAGTAAAAGCTGCTTCTGTCTTTTCCCTTCGGCCTCCTGTTCCCTGGGTGTGGGTAATGGGGGATACCTCTCATTTTCCCTTGGCTATATATCTGCCTTTCCAGCTTCCCATCCTTTATAGTCTTCAGGCATACCCTGCTTCCCCTGACCATGTCTGGGACTGGCCCCTTGGGGCACAGGGAGTTCTCAGAGCAGAAGGGTGAATCTGGTGCTGACTATGGTGGTGCCAGTCTGTGTGGCACTTCCGGCCCTCCCATACAATCACCCCCTTGTCCCTCATCTGTACCCCACACAAAGGCTCCATTCTCTGGGGGCCCTGAGCTCATCTTTGCCTTATTTCCTCTCTTCCACCTTCCCCCCACCAACCTCCAGCACCTCCACAGGAACAACAATCCTCTCCCCAGTAGTTGGTGTTGGCAGCCCTCATGCATCCTGGGGGCCCTGGCAGTCATCCTAGGCTGCCTTAGTTGCTCTAGCTGCAGGCTTTATTCCTCCAACCAGGGTCTCAGCCTGGCAACAGCACCAGGAAGATAGGGGCAAAGATTAAGGCACTTGCTGCATGTAGACATCAGGAAAACATGCACCATCTTCCTTATCCCTTTGGTCCACTCAAGAGCTCTCTCTCTTTTTGTACTGTATAATGAAATAAACACAGGAAACAACTCCTAATAGAGTGACAAACCAATTACCAAAGGGAATTAGCCAACAAAACAAATGCCTTGGGGAAGGACAGCAGGCGTATCAATGGAGGAAATAATTTAGAAGAGCACATTTCTCGGGGATGGAGATCACTGGATGAAGAGGGAGGTACTGCTTCTGGATGCTGATTCTTTCAAGCCAAAGGACCCTTTCCTGTTCCGTCTAGAGCATGTTAGGATGCTTCTCCAGTGTCTTTGAGGAGCTGCACAGAAGGGAACCAAGGGGGTTAGGAAATGCCATTTGCCTACCAGGAGATACTTTCTTCAGAGGGAAACTCTCATGCCACCCCAGTTTCTCATCAGACCCCAGTCCCCAGGATAAACCTCTCCCTGCTTCATCCCCCAACGACCTTTCCAAGGGAGGACCTCCCTTTTAAAATCACTTTAAGGCTGGGCATGGTGGCTCACACCTGTATCCCACCATTTTAGGAGGCCTAGGCAAGCAGATCATTTGAGGTAGGGAGTTCGAGACCAGCCTGACCAACATGGAGAAACCCCATCTCTACAGAAAATACAAAATTAGTCGAGCATGGTAGCACACACCTGTAATCCCCGCTACTCTGGAAGCTGAGGCAGGAGAATTGCTTGAACTGGAGGTTGCGGTGAGCCAAGATCGTGCCATTGCACTCCAGCCTGGGCAAAAAGAGTGAAACTCTGTCTCAAAAAAAAAAATCATTTTAAAATCAAGTTTCTGTTGAGTGTAGTGTGCTCAGCACTGCACTGAACTACAGAGACAATTTCAGGGCTCGGTCCCTACTGTAATGGAGCATACAGTCTTACTGGTCTAGAGGACTGTTTTGTTCACAAACAGTAACAATAATCAACTTTAACTCCCAGCTTAGGCGTCTTACTTCTGGGCCTCTTTCTAGAGACTTGCATTCAGATGGGAGAACTACAGAATTCTTTAATCACAAGAATATCTAGGCTGGGCACAGTGGTTTACCCCTATAGTCCCAACACTTTGGGAGGCCAAGACAGGTGGATCATTTCAGCCCAGGAGTTTGAAACCAGCCTGGCCAGCATGGCAAAACCCCCATCTCTCCTAAAAATACAAATATTAGCTGGGCACGGTGGTTCATGCCTGTAATCCTAGCTACTTGGGAGGCTGAGGTTTGCTTGAACCCAGGAGATGGAGGTTGCAGTGAGCCGAGATCATGCCACTGCACTCTAGCCTGGCTGACAGAGTGAGACATTGTCCAAAAAAAAAAAAAAAAACAAAAAAAAAACTGGGAATTTTAATAGCAAAGTACTCAACATGAATCTGACACATCTGTCTGTTCTGTGGTCTAGGGAACTGTATGAGTGGAAGGAGATGCCCAAGTTACCTGGCTCAATTTCTCCTCCCAGGCTTTAGAGTGTATAGGCTTAAATATAAAAAAATTCGGCTGGGGTGGCCCAGTGTGGTGGCTCACTACTGTAATCCCAGCACTTTGGGAGGCTGAGGGGGGCAGATCACCTGAGGTCAGGAGTTGGAGACCAGCCTGACTAACATGGAGAAACATGGATAAATGCCGTCTCTATTAAAAATACAAAATTAGCCGGGCATGGTGGCGTATGCCTGTAATCCCAGCTACTTGGGAGGCTGAGGCAGGAGAATAATTTGAACCTGGGAGGCAGAGGTAGCAGTGAGTGGAGATTGTACCATTGCCCTTCATCCTGGGCAACCAGAGCAAGACTCTGTCTCAAAAAAAAAAAAAAAAATTGGCTGGGGCTGGGCGTGGTGGCTCATGCCTGTAATTTCAGGACTTTGGGAGGCCAAGACGGGTGGATTACTTGAGGCCAGGAGTTCAAGACCAGCCTGGCCAATATGATGAAACCCCATCTTTACTATAAACACGAAAAATTCGCTGGGCGTTGTGGGTTCTGGGGGTAGCACCTATAATAACAGCTACTCAGCAGGCTGAAGCATGAGATATAATTGAACCTGGTTGGTGGAGGCTGCAGTGAGCTGAGGACACACCACTACACTGTAGCTGGGGCAACAGAAGGAAACTCCATCTCAAAAAAAAAAAAAAAAAAATTGGCTGAGTGTGGAGGCTCATGCCTGTAATCCCAGCACTTGGGGAGGCTGAAACAGGTAGATCGCTTGACTTCAGGAATTCAAGACTACTCTGGGCTACATGATAAAACTTCATCTGTCTCTATAAAGTTTTATAAAAATTGAGGAAAATCTTGTGTCTGCCATTTAATAATTTTATGATGTCCTACAATTTATTTTATTGATGTGCCTCAGTTTTTCCTCATCTGCAAGTCATTGAAAGATTAACTATATAATCCACAGCTTCAAAAAGGGAACAAATAGGTAGAGCCTGCATAGGGCACAGGTTATGTCCACTACAGTACTGACCTCATGTACTCACCTTCCTTAGAGCTCGATCACTCCAGACTGAAAGTCCCCCTCCATGGCCTAATTTTGGTCTTGTCGAAAAGTATTTTCTTGGGCCTTATTATTATCGTCCTGGGTCTGGTATATTCCACCACCATGTTTTTCATATCTCCTCAAAGCCCTTGAAGGATGGCATTTCAGACAGCAAACAATGCATTGGACTGATAATATACAAAGAAGTAGGATAGGGAAAGATGAATGTACCCTCAATGAGGGCAATGACTTTGTCTAATTCACTGCTATATCCCAACCACATGGATGAGTGCCTGATAACCTAATAGGTGCTCTATCACGTGTGTTCAATGACTGAAAGGACTCTGTAGGCATTAAAATATTGCAGTTAGAAGAGAAATGCTTTTCAGTGCAGTATAAGACAGGTACCATGGGTAGAATACCAACAGAAGCTGAATTTAGAAGAGAGTGAAATTGTTGAAAAAGCAAGGAAAAGTTCTTAAAACAGTTAATATGTTGAGTACTTTAACTATATTCTTGGCAGTGCCCTGAGCATGTCGAAGGTATTATTTTATAATTCTCACAATTATCTGAGAGCTGGGTACTCTTATTCCCATTTTATAGATGGGGAAACTAGAGAATAGAGGTAAGTAACTTTCAGCCAAATCACACAATGGTTTAGAGGGAGAGCCAAGATCCAAACTCAGGCAGTCTGACTCTAGAGACCATATTCTTTTTTTTTTTTTTGAGACCATATTCTTTACCTGGACACTATACTAGCATAAAAACAAGTTTTAATCCATTTAAAATAAGAATTAGGTCAGGCGTGGTGGCTCACTTCTGTAAATCCAGCACTTTGGGAGGCCAAGGTGGGTGGATCATGAGGTCAGGAGTTCAAGACCGCCAACATGGTGAAACTCCATCCCTACTAAAAATACAAACTTAGCCAGGGGTGGTGGCAGGTGCCTGTAATCCCAGCTACACTGGAGGCTGAGGCAGAAGAATTGTTTGAACCTGGGAGGTGGAGGTTGTAGTGAGCCGAGATTACATCACTACACTCCAGCCTAGGAGACAGAGGGAGATTCCATCTCAAAAAAAAAAAAAAAAAAAAAGCCAGGCACAGTGGCTCACTCTTGTAACCCCGGCACTTTGGGAGGCCAAGGTGAGCAGATCATGAGGTCAGGAGATCGAGAGCATCCTGGCCAACATGATGTCTCTACTGAAAATATAGGATTTAGTAGAAACCCTGTCTCCATAAAAATACAAAAATTAGGCCAGGTGTGGTGGCTCATGCCTGTAATCCAAACACTTTGGAGGCCAAGGCGGGCGGATCACCTGAGGTCAGGAGTTCAAGACCAGCTTGACCAACATG
>NW_016107806.1:1033497-1045567 GCF_001604975.1 Cebus imitator | reverse complement strand
TACTAAAAATACAAAAATTAGCCAGGCGTGGTCACACACACCTGTAATGCCAGCTAGGCGGGAGGCTGAGGTGGAAGGATGGCTTGAGCCTGGGTGGTGGAGATTGCAGGGAGCTGAGATTGCGCCACTGCACTCCAGCTTGGGTTACAGAGCGAGACTGTGTCAAAAAGAAAGAAAGAAATAGAAAAACAATGGGGGCATGTGTGTTTGTGTAGGATCTACCTACGAACGGCTTTACGTTACCATGTCCTCCATTACAATTTCATTTCCAATGCACAGTATGACTTTAAATAATTTGAAAAACATGTTCAAATGCCTGTGGAGGCCGACGTGGTGGCTCACGCCTGTAATCCTAGCACTTTGGAAGGCTGAGGCAGGCGGATCACCTGAAGTCAGGAGCTTGAGACCAGCCTGGCTAACACGGCGAAACCCCGTCTCAACTAAAAATACAAAAATTAGCTGAGCATGATGGTGTGCACCTATGGTCCCAGCTACTTGGAAGGCTGAGTCAGGAGGATAGTTTGAACCTGGAAGGCAGAGTTTGCAGTGAACTGAGACTGTACCACTGCATGCACTCCAGCCTGGGCGACAGAGTGAGACTCTGTCTCGAAACAACAAAATGCCTGTGGAACCAGTTGTTTCTGGGTTAAACCCCTGCTTAGTCACTAGCTGTCTGACCTTTGGTTGGTTACTTAACCTCTCGGAGCCTTAGTTTCCTCATCTATCAGGGTTCAAATTTCAGCTCTACCACTTGACATGTAACTTTGGACAAAATTTTTGATCCTAATTTTCCTCATCTGTAAACCAGGGGTAACAGTATCTACCTCACAGTCATGAGGAATCAATACTTCACGTAAAGTTCTTAGCACAGAGCCTGACACAATTTCTTTCCGAAAACGTTAGCTACTATTCTAACTCCAACACCTGGACTCTGTTACTTGGTCCCTATCCTCAGGTGCTCCAGAAACGCTGAGCTTAGGCGGGCCTAACTGCTCCGGGGAAGTAGGGAGGCCAGCAAGAGGAGCTGGCCCTTGAGCTGATTAGGTGGAATCGGGAGGGGTGGGAAACTTGTTTCCTCGCTGAGAACCTGACCAGACCAGCAGTTCCCAAGAGAAGGAGCTGCGAGGGCTGTGCACACTGTAATTCCTCAGTAACTTGGCTAGCTGCCTTTTTTTCCCCCGCTGTCGTGGTTTAGTCACGACAGGACCAAGCGGAGGTACGAAGAACACCAGGAAGCTCAAAGCTTTTGGCCGACGGAGACAGGCCACACCCCAAAAAGACGGCAAGGCCCAAGCGCCTAAAGCTAGTCCTATCGCGAAATTCCTAGAGTCTGTCGCGACGAAACACCGCCCACCGCAGACCCCAGCGCCGTTCGCCAGTCTCCATCTTTAGAATTGAAAGAATGAGAGCTGGCCAAAGGGGAATCCCGGTTTGGAGAGCCTGGGGTACGGCGGCTGCCTGGGGACTAAAACGTCTCTAAGGTAAAGTTGCAGCCTGAAGCGATTTTTTGACCCCCGACACTTAATGGGCTGTCGAAGACCCGGATGTGTCTGGGACTGGCCGAGGTACCCATTAACGCGCCCCCGCTAGACCATCCCCCCTCCTCCGTTTATGATTGGGTTTTCAGCACGCCAATCATCACTTCTCCGGCCACTCATTCTTCAAGGGTGGGGTGAAGTCACAGCATCTAGCCTTCTATTGGTATGGCCGAGAAGATGAGGGCGGGGTGGCCGGCTTAGGTCGCCCAATGGGCGTCGTGGCGTGTGGGTAAGGCGGAGCCGGGGCGCTTGGCAGCTGCCCAATCAGCGTCCTTGTTTGTGTGGTGCCGCCGCCGCCGGTGCAGCCGCCGCCGCCGCCGCTGCCCCCGTCTGTACCGCAGTGTCTGCTCCGCCCGCCCGCCCCGGTCCGGCCCGCCCCCCTCCCCCACCCCCGCCCCTAGTCCCGTCAGCAGGGTCTGGATACCACTGTGCCGTCGCCTCTTCCTTTTTCGACGCCTCCGCCGCCGCCTGAGGAGGCGAGCTAGCCGGGAGTTACACCGCCACCGCCAGGTGAGGCGCTTTGGCCTAGGCCAGCCTGGCCGCCCGCCCGCCCGGGGGCGGTGAGGAGCGAGGAAGGGAAGGAGGCTGGGAGGAGGCGGTGGTGGCGGAGGTGGGGGAAGGGAAAGGTGGAGGGGCGGGGGGAGGGGAAGCGCCCGCGAGCCGACGCCCGCCCGCGCGCCCCCGCCTTGCGTCCCCCTCCCCCCACCCCGGCACGGCGCGCCCCCGCCTCGCGTTCCCTCTTCACCTCATCCTCTCCCCCCTTTGCGCGCGCGACCCGGTCTTTCACTTCGGCCTCGCGCGCCCCCAGCTCGTGTCCCTTCATTCCGTCTCCTTGTACTCTTTCTCCCCTCCCTCACGCCCCGTTTCCCCCGCCATCCCCGCTTTCACTCCCTGCCTCATGCCCGCCATGCTCCCCTCCTTTCCTCTCTAGCGCGCCCCCCCTTTTTTTTTTTTTTTTTAACTCTCTCCACCCTCAGTGGTGCCCTCAGGGTGCGGGGGCCGCTCCCTGCTCTCAGGCTTGTGTTTGCGGGCGGATGGGACGAATGGGGGAACTAAGGGTGAAGGAAGCACCAGATAATTATCTTTATTTAGGGAAAGGGATCAGGAGCTCAGAACCTTACCCCTTTATTTCGTCGTCCACCGTTCCCTCGCCTTCCCGTAGGGGAAGAGAATTGTCTCAGCCTGTGTGGGCACTTGGCTTCCACAGCGACTCGGCTTGTGGGACACACTGGATCTGTCTCCCAGTTCAGTACCTGAGGATCGGTAGAACTTACCCTTCCTAACCACACCGGGACTTAAGAGTACTTTTGGCCTCCCCACTCTCAGTTGCACTGAGGAGTGAGCCACTCCGGCGAGTGCAGAGGTTTAGGTGCCACTCGCGCGCTCGGTACAGCTTTCCCCTTTCATAGAGATACAGCATCAACTTCCAAACACAAGATGTTAGCTCATAGGGCTGGCACTGAGGTGGAGGTGGAGGCTTGGTGGTGGGTGGCATGTGGATGCTGACTGAGCTAGCTAGCAACCTTTTTCCTCTGCTGTCCCCTGCAGAATCGGGTAGCCTCCTGAGAACCAGTTTTCTCACTTCTGATAAATGCTTATTTGGAGGGTGTGTGTGTGTGTGTGTGTGTGTGTGTGAGAGAGAGAGAGAGAGACTGGAGGGGATACTTAATGTATTTCAGCAGAGGCGAAGGATACTTAATCTATCAGCAAAGGGCAAGAGCAGTGTTTTCTGGCCAGACTGCAAAAGAGAATTTGAACTTGTAGCTGATGGAATAAAAATGGGTTTAGCAGATCTGTGTTGCAGAAGAGCTGATGCTTTTGTAGGTTTTAGGGAATTTTTCCTAAAAATTTATATTTTGAGGAGAAAAGCATGCTTGTGGTGGTACAAAGTGAAAAGCAAACTTCCCTCACACCTCTGTCCTCCAGCCATCCTTTCCCTTCCCCTCCTAGTGCAGATGACAGTAGCATGGTGTCTATATGTTGTTTTCTGGCAGCAGCATGGTGTCTATATGTTGTTGGTGATTATCCTATTTGGGAATTTAGTGCTAACTTTATTGCTCTTTATTTGGTTTGCTTACCTGAACTCTTCCTTGAAGTCTGGTAACAACTTGGATTCTTATTTTTGGTACTGGAGCATTCTTTCGAGCATTGCCCTAGAGTAGTATTTCTTAGTTGGGAAGGAGGTCACTTCTGGAGGTGCTATGGAGGGGTTCAGTATATTTTGAAGGAAGGCCCATACTTGTTGTAGTGCTGCCTGTGTGTGTGTGTGTGTGTGTGTGTGTGTGTGTGTGTGTGTGACTGATACCTAGTCCCTGCAATTTGGGAATGGTCTGGGTCAAGGATCGGATTCATATAAACAGCTTATATAAATAATTTGTAGGTGGTAGAGCTGTCTTCACTTTTTAGGGGAATAGACTTTTTAATCCAGTGGCAGCGATAGTTATCATGGAACAAGGTAGAAAAGTACTAATCAGCAGGAATCAGAAGGCTGGATCTATAGGCTGGGTGACCCAGTTTGAGAAGAGGTAAGGCTTACAGACTTATGTCTTCCCTATTATTCCTTACTTGAAAACACTCTCCATGAGGTGAGAGTGATTTGTAGTTGACAGCACATCCATCTTTGTGATACTGTGGTTTGCCTCCCATGACTGTATGCGATGTCTGTTAACTTCCTGTTTAGAGGCAGTCCTACTGGGGTCTGAATATAGGCTGCATTCGAATACTTTTTTAGGAACAGTGTTAACCAGTTTCCCTGATCAGCCCTTCAAATCTAAATTCTGGCAGTAACTTTTACTGCTGTGCTTAGCATAGGGCCACAGGGTGGTTGCAGAGGGAGGTGTGAGGAATTTGTTCTGAGCCTCACAGCCTTAAATTACTTTCAAAAGCTTGTATGCTGTCTCCCATTTTGAGAGTTCATCTCCTTCTCCCCTTTTTTGCCTGGTGGGCAAGGGTGGATCTCCAGGTTGAATTTTGGGGATCATTCAGTGAAGGTATCCTAATTATGTGTTGGGACCTCTGAATTCATCTCACCTTTAAGCAGTGAGTCTTGTATGTTGCATGTAAAGCATGCCTCTTGTTTCAATTTACTGATTCTTCCTTCCTTTCCTCCCCCACCCACCAAGTTGGAGGTATATGTATAGGAAAACAGCAGCTGTGCTGTCCTGATTTCTAGACTCTGGAGCATATTCCATGTTAGCCACCCCATGGGGAGTCATGCTGACAATTAGCCCCTCTGCACTTAGCTCAGAAGGCTCATGTTGCTTGGCTCATTGAGAAAAGCCAACCAGCTCTGGTTAATTAAAACAACTGCTGGAGAAATCTGAAGATTTGAGCCATAACTGAGACTGAGGGACTTTCTTTTCTAGACCTTTGCAGTACTTCAAGCCCTACATCATTACATATCAAGGCACGATAGCCAGACATTTTCTGAGGTAGTTTGGAGGGAAAGAAAAGGTAAAGACACACACCCAGATTGACTATAAATCTAGTTCTGGCATAGAGCTGTCCACCTCTTGCTTGGGAAAAAATCCAGCCTATCAGACAATACCACACAGAGTTGCGGTACGGCTGTTGGCTAAGCCTGGGAAAAGATATATAAGGAAGTTCAGTTTCTGAAAATGACTGGATTTTGGGGTGAAAGCTTCTATTAGCCATGTTGTTTGGTTTATCCCCAGTAATCTCTGTGAAGCTTTTTCTATAGGTCCTGGTTGGGGATTTTAGTGGCTCTGGAATCCTTGAAGCAGGAACCTCCTTTCTTTGTGTAGCAGTGATGAAAGCCTCTGAGGAATAGGTCTGATTTGAAACAGACCCCTCCTCATGTTCTATCTTTTCCTTTTTCCCTTGTGGATTTATGAAATATTCCTCTATAGCTTGAATTCATCCAGTAGGAAGGGAGTGCCCCAGGGTCTTTAGGGCTTAATTTGTCTGAGGTATTTAGATGGTGGCATTGGTAATATTTGCTGTCTCTCACAAAACCCCCTTACCTTTGCCATTTACTTAAGTTACCATCAGCTGACAAGAAACTATCAACAGTTTTGGGTTATAGTACCAAAAGCAGCAGATGACTAAGAACACATCATTTGTTACTTTTGAGATATGAAGTGGTCAAATCCAGACCTCAAAGAATCACAGTGACTGCAGAAGCATCTTTGACGATGTGTGAACTTAATTGTTATTAATATTAACTAGTAAACTGCTAAGGAAATTAAGGGAAATTAAAGCAATTCCATATTCCTGAGTCATTCTCTTGTTATTTTTTACACTTGGCTAGTTCCATTTTGTTTTATTTTATTTTACTTTTTGAGATGGAGTTTTACTTTTGTCACCGCCCATGCTGGAGTGCAGTGGCGTGATCTCAGTTCACTGCAACCTTTGCCTCCCTGGTTCAAGTGATTCTCCTGCCTCAGCCTCCCAAGTAGCTGGGATTACAGTCACCTGTCACCATGCCTGGCTAATTTTTGTATTTTTAGTAGAGATGGTTTCACCATGTTGGCCAGGCTGGTCTTGAACTCCTGACCTCAGGTCTGCCTGCCGCAGCCTCCCAAAGTGCTGGGATTACAGGAGTGGAGACACTGTGCCCGGCCTTAGTATCCATTTTAAAAAATAATTCAGGATGCTGTTACCTAAAGCTGAAAGTCATGCTTTAAATCTCCTGATGAACGCTTTCTTGGGCTTGTCTCATTTGAAGGGAAGGTGGGATTTATAATCTTCCAAAATATATGCTGGAATGTTAGTAGGATTCAGTTTAGACACCAGAATTAATAAATTCTGATTATAATTGTAAAAAATTACAATGTTAACAGTAAGGCTTGGGCATCTCCTACCCAGAAGATTTGTATAAAGTTAGTGTTTTGAGAGTATTTAAATTCACACTTGCTGGAAGAGAAGGGGTAAATGAATATGTGGCAGATTGGACTCATGGAACACAGGTTGTGGAGAGCCTCAAAGTCTGGGGTTGAATTCTAGCTTTGCATTTTTTAAAATGGATAATAAGGCTGGGCACAGTGGCTCCATGCCTGTAATCCCAGTACTTTGGGAGGTTGAGGTAGGCAGATCACCTGAGGTCAGCTAACTGACTTTGGATAAGGCTACTAATTTTTGAATTCCCATTTCTCACAGACAGAGTAATGCCAGTCTTTGCAGTAGCTTTGAAGGCTTTGCATGGTTTGCTCTCCCCCACCTCTTCCATTTTTGATTGGCTGTCATCTTCCCTCTTGCTGTCTCCATTCCAGCCATACTGATGGCCCTTGAATGCAATCAGTCATACTCTTTATCTTAGAACCTTTGTAGGTTCCTAAAACCAGTGATTCCTTCTAGTGGGAAAACAGCTAGGATTGCCTTACCTCCATAACAGCTTTGCTTAAATGTCACCTTTTAAATTAAATCTTATCCTTCCTCTCTTTAAAATTGTATTTTTGGTGGGGCACAGTGGCTCATGCCTGTAATCCTAGCACTTTGGGAGGCTGAGGTGGGCAGATCACCTGAGATCAGGAGTTTTGAGACCAGACTGACCAACTTGAAGAAATCCCGTCTCTATTGAAAATACGAAAACAATTAGCCAGGCGTAGTGGCACATGCCTGTAATCGCAGCTACTCAAGAGGCTGAGGCAGGAGAATCACTTGAACCTGGGAAGCGGAGGTTGCAGTAAGCTGAGATCATGCCACTGCACTCCAGCCTGGGCGACAGAGCAAAACTAAGTCTCAAAAAAAAAAAAATTGTATTGTCAGTCCCCATCCCTCATGCCTAATCATCCTTTGCTGCTCTATTTTCTTTTTCATAGCACTTACACCTTTATAATGTATTTATTTGTTATACTTACTGCCTATTGGTTCCCTTCCTATGATATAGGTCTTAGAAGGCATCAATTTGTTTTGCTGATTTGTTAAGTGCCTAGTACAGTGCCTGGCATGTAGTTAATAATAAATATTTGTTGGTTGGGCATGGTGGCTCACACCTGCAATCCCAGCACTTTGGGAGGCTGAGGCGGGCAGGTCAGATGAGGTCAGGAGTTCAAGACCAGCCTGGCCAACATGGTGAAATCCTGTCTCTACTAAAAATACAAAAATGAGCCAGGCATGGTGGTGGACACCTATAATCTCAGCTACTTGGAAGGCAGAGGCAGGAGAATTGCTTGAACCTGAGAGGCGGAGGTTGCAGTGAGCTGAGATTGCACCATTGCACTCCAGCCTGAGTGATAGAGCGTGAGACTCAGTTTCTGAAAAAAAAAGAAAAAAAAAATAGGCCGGGCTCGGTGACTCACACCTTTAATTCCAGCACTTTGGGAGGCTGAGGCAGGTGGATTGTGAGGTCAGGAGTTCAAGACCAGTCTGGCCAAGATGGTGAAACCCCGTCTGTACTAAAAATACAAAAATTAGCCATGCTTGGTGGTAGGTGCCTGTAATCCTAGGTACTCAGGAGGCTGAGGCAGAGAATTGCTTGAATCTGAGAGGTGGAGGAGGTTGCAGTGAGCCGAGATCACACCATTGTACTTCAGTCTGGTGACAGAGCGAGACTGTGTCTCAAAAATACATAAATAAATAAATAAATTTGTTGGCTGATCCAATAGAAATAAAAATAGTCTGTTACTAATCTCATGCTTGTTTATAACAAAAGTATGAAATATGTTAAGCATAAAATGTTTTATAAACTTTAAAGCATTATGCAAATAATGGTGAAATTATTGCCTTCCCATTAAATTGGTAAAATACACTTGATCATTGAAAAAATCCTCGTGTATATTCCATATATTATCATTTGTCTCCTAAACTCCAGCCTTTTGTTTCCAGTTGTCTGCCTTGTGCTAGACACATCTACTTCTGTATCAAATTGGTACTCAAACTCAACATTTCCAACATCATCTCTTCCTTGTGATTTATGGAGCCATCTAAACCAGAAATGTGAGCATCATTGTCACTTCTGTCTTACCTGTTACTTTCTAAATATTTCTGAATCTGTAGCTGCTTCTGTGTCTCCACGGCCGCTCTCATTGAGCAACTCTTATTTGGAATATTGCCTTGATCTCTTACAGATCTGTTTATAGTCTTACTTTTTTTTTTTTTTTTTTTTATGGAGTCTCGCACTGTTGCCCAGGCTATATTATAGTGGTGCAATCTTGGCTCACTGCAACCTCCACCTCCCAGGCTCAAGTTATTCTCCTGCTTGACGCCTCCTGAGTAGCTGGGATTACAGGTGTCTGCCACCACTCCTGGCTAATTTTTGTATTTTTAGTAGAGATGGGATTTCACCATGTTGGCCAGGCTGGTCTCAAACTCCTGACCTCAAGTGATCCGCCTTCTTTGGCCTCCCAAAGTACCGGGATTACAGGAGTGAACCATGGCACCCGGCCGTCTTGTTTTTCTTCAAACTGTCTATCATCGTGTGTTTAAAATAGTCTAAAACTCAATGATTATATTACTTTCCCCTTCTTAAAAATGTTCAGTAGTTTCCAATTATTAAAAGATTAAAATTTAAACTTGGCATGGTATTCAAGGCCCTTTATGATGTTGGCTTTTGCCTTCCTATCCAGCCTTACTTCTCTATCTTATAGTTAATATGTGAGCAAATACAGTGTTTTTTTTGTTTGTTTGTTTGTTTTTGAGACAAGTTCTGGCTCTGTTGCCCAGGCAGGAGTGCAGTGGTACGATCTCAGCTCACTCTAACCTCTGCCTCCTGAGTTCAAGTGATCCTCCTACCTCAGCCTCCTGAGTAGCTGGGACTATAGGTTTGTGCCACTATACCCAGCTAGTTTTTGAAATACTTTTCTTTTAGTTCCTAGGTAGCTTCCAAATCTCATAAAAAATGCCACATCTTCTCAGAAACCTTCCTTGACTTGCCGAAAGAGACTTAGGTACATTTTATTCTTTGCTCTCGTTATTTATTTTTACTTATTTATTTGGAGACAGAGTTTGGCTCTGTCACCTAGGCTGTAAAGTGCAGTGGCGCGATCTTGGCTTACTGCAACCTCTGCCTTCTGGGTTCATGCGATTCTTTTGCCTAAACCTCTCAAGTAGCTGGGATTACAGGCGCCTGCCACTATACCCTGCTGATTTTTGTAGTTGTTAGTAGAGACTGGGTTTTATGCTGGGATTATAGGTGTGAACCACTGCACCTGGCTGGTAATTTTAAATATCATTTGTCCCTCTTCCCCAACCCCTAATAGTTAAGCATTCTGAAAACGATACTGTGTCCTTTTTTTTTTTTTTTTTGAGACAAAGTCTCACTCTGTTGTCCAGGCTGAAGTGCAGTGATGCTGTCTCAGCTCACTGCAACCTCCATCTCCCAGGTTCAAGAGATTCTCCTACCTCAGCCTCCTGAATAGCTGGGACTACAGGTGCCCACCACCACATTGGGCTAATTTTCTAAATTTTTTTTGTATTTTTTGATGGAGGCAGGGTTTCACCATGTTGACCAGGCTGGTCTTGAATTCCTGACCTCAAATGATTCACCCACCTTGGCCTCCCAAAGTGCTGAGATTATAGGTGTGAGCCACCGCACCTGACCTTTTTCTTGAGGTGGAGTCTTGCTCTGTCGCCCAGGCTGGAGTGCAGTGGCGTGGTCTCGGCTCATTGCAACCTCTGCCTCCCAGGTTCAAGGGATCCTCTTGCCTCAGCTTCCTGAGGGATTATAGGTGTGTACCACCATACCCAGCTAATTTTTGTATTTTTAGTAGAGACAGGGTTTTGTCATGTTGGCCAGGTTGGTCTCAAACTCCTGGCCTCAGCAGTCTACCTGCTTCGGCTTCCCAAAGTGCTGGGATTATAGGCGTGATGAGCCACTGCTCCTGGCATTTTTTTTTTTTTTTTTTGAGACACAGTCTTGCTCTGTTGCACAGATTGGAGTATAGTAACACAGTTATAGCTCGGTATAACCTTGAACTCCCGAGCTCAAGCAGTCCTGCCTCAGCCTCCTGAGTAGCTGGGACTACAGGTACGCACTACCAAGCCTGACTAATTTTTTTATTTTTTGTGGAGGTGGCGTCTCCCTATGTTGCCCAGGCAGGTCTTGAACTCCTGGCCTCAAGTAGTCCTTCCACCTTGGCCTCCCAAGGTGCTGGGATTACAGGTGCGAATCACTGTACCCAGCCTTGCTGTGCCTTTTTACTATTGTATTTTCATTGCCTAGCATGGTGCCTGTTACCTAAAAAAATATTCAAAAATATTTGCTGAATATTTGGTTGAGAAAATGCGACATAGATTTAGAAATGCCCCTTCAGTTATGTTCTGGGAGCAGAACAAGGTTGGAGTCTTGGTTCTGCTATTTACCATCTGTGTTACCTTGGTTAAGTCACTTGAAGTTTCTGAGCCCTGGTTTCCTTGGCTTAAAAATGAGAATCAGTAACTGCCCTATATAGCTGTGTTTCTTTGTCAGGCCAATAAGATTATGCATGTAAAGGTACTTTATGAATTGTAAAGCACTGTATTATTATTTTGAGACAGAGTCTCTCTCTGTCACCAGTTGGGAAGTACAGTGGCACCATCTTAGCTCACCGCAACCTCCACCTCCTGGGTTCAAGTGATTCTTCTGCCTCAGCCTCCTGAGTAGCTGGGATTACAGATGTCCGCCACCAAGCCCAGCTAATTTTTGTATTTTTAATAGAGACACGGTTTCACAATATTGGCCAGGCTGGTCTTGAACTCCCACCCGCCTTGGCCTCCCAAAGTGCTGGGATTACAGGCATGAGCCACTGCACCTGGCCAGCACTGTATTATTTTTAATTATTATGTGCTTATACTCAAAACTCTTTTTTGTTTTTTTGAGACGGAGTCTTGCCCTGTTGCCTGTGCTGGAGTGCAATGGCGCGATCTTGGCTCACTGCAACTTCTGCCTCCCGGGTTCAAATGATTCTCCTGCGTCAGCCTCCCAAGTAGCTGAGATTACAGGCGCCTGCACCATGCCCAGCTAATTTTTGTATTTTTAGGAGAGACAGGGTTTTGCCACTTTGTCTAGGCAGGTCTTGAACTCCTGACCTCTTGATCCTCCTGCCTTGGCCTTCCAAAGTGCTGGGATTACAGGCGTGAGCCACGGAGCCCAACCCCTTGCAACTCTTGACTCATTTGTTTTCTTAAATACGTTGCTAAGATACCTTCCTTTTTTTAAATAATTGAAGCCATAAATGTTCTTCAATAATATGTGTACTGTTTATGTCCATTTTCATTAATAGGTGTCGTGTGCTCCTTGTATATCATCTTAAGTGTGGCAGGTTTAAAGGGTTTCCCTTTATTCTAATGGATTTTAAAAGGTTGCCAAGACCAGATGCAGTGGCTCACACCTGTAATTGCAGTACTTTGGGAGGCCAGGGCGAGTGGATCACCTGAGGTCAGGAGCTCAAGACCAGCCTGACCAACATGAAGAAACCCCTGTCTCTACTAAAAATACAAAATTAGCGAGGTGTGGTGGCCCATGCTTGTAATCCCAGATACTTGGGAGGTTGAGGCAGGAGAATTGCTTGAACCTGGGAGGCAGAGGTGGTGGTGAGCCAAGATCACACCACTGCATTCCAGCCTGGGCAACAAGAGTGAAACTCCGTCTCAAA
>NW_016107806.1:1028615-1030012 GCF_001604975.1 Cebus imitator | reverse complement strand
TTTTTTGGAGACGGAGTTTCACTCTTGTCACCCAGGCTGGAGTGCAGTGGTGCAATCTCGGCTCACTGCAACCTCTACCTCCCGGGTTCAACCTCAACCTCCCATGTAGCTGGGATTACAGGTGCCTGCCAACATGCCCAGCCAATTTTTGTATTTTGAGTAGAGACAGGGTTTCACCATGTTGGCCAGGCTGGTCTTGTACTCCTGACCTCAGGTTATCTGCTCACTTCAACTCCCAAAGTGTTGGGATTACAGGTGTGATCACTGTGCCTGTCCTGTTATGTCTTTTAAAGGCAAAAGTTATCTGAATGGTGTTCATCCCTAGATTCCAAACTTTTTTTTCTTTTTTTTGAGATGGAGTCTTGCTCCTTTGCCCAGGCTGGAGTGTGATCTTGGCTCACTGCAACCTCCGCCTCCTGGGTTCAAGTGATTCTCCTCCCTCAGCCACCTGATTAGCTGGGACTACAGGAGCGTACCACCATGCCCAGCTAATTTTTTGTATTTTTAGTAGAGACGGGGTTTCACTGTGTTAGCCAGGATGGTCTTGATCTCCTGACCTCATGATCCATATCTCTCTGCCTCCCAGAGTGCTGGGATTACAGACGTGAGCCGATTCCAAACTTTTTATCTAGCAGTATGAAACTTTTATCTACCAGTAAAGAAATTGAAAAGATTTCCTCACTAGGGCAACATTTTGTAAGGAAGGGCAGTTTGCCATCCAATCACTTTTTAACTTTTACATGGCTAGATTGATGTGTTGCCATTAGAAATTTCGATTGAAACTGCTGGTCACATGTTAGGTTCTGTGAAATTGGATTTGAATAGCATGACATTGTTTCTGTTTACTAGAGTTTGGCCTTTAATAAGTGTCCATGAATAAATTTATGTGCTATTATGTCATTATTCTCCTATTTTATAATTCCAGATAGTAGTGAATTCTCAGTTTCTCACCTGAGTGCATAGAGAATTTGAAAGCTTTGCTTATTTATTTATTTTGAGACAGAGTCTTGCTTCGTTGCCCACGCTGGAGTGCAGTGGCGTGATCTCACTGACTGCAACCTCCACCTCCTGGGTACAAGTGATTTTCCCGCCTCAAGCCTCCTGATTAGCTGGGACTACAGGCAGGCACCACCATGCCTGGCTAATTTTTTTGTATTTTTAGTAGAGACTGGGGTTTCACCATGTTGGCCAGGCTTGTCTCAAACTCCTAACCTCGGATGATCTGCCCGTTTCGGCCTCCCAAAATGCTGGGATTACAGGTATGAGCCACTGTGCCTGGCCATAGTTTTTGCTTTTCTAGAGTACTGTATTTTATTTTTTTGAGACAGGGTCTACAAGCTAGAACTGCAAGCGTGCACAACCATACCTAGCTAATTTTTTTTTTTTTTTTTTTTTTT
>NW_016107806.1:1024356-1028180 GCF_001604975.1 Cebus imitator | reverse complement strand
TTTTTTTTTCCTATAGAAATGAGGTGCTGCCCAGGCTGGTCTTGAACTCCTGAACTCAAACAGTCCACCTGCCTCGGCCTCTCAAAGTGCTGAGATCATAGGCATGAGCTCCTGTGCCCAGCCAAGAGTATTTTAAATTCAGATATTTTCTTCCAGATGAGTGGAAACTAGAATATGGGACTCTTGTTACATGAAGATCCACACTTAAGTTTTTATTAGCGTACATTTTTAACTTTTCACCTTTTGCAGGGAGAGCAATTCCCTGGTTGAATTTTGTATAATGCATTAATACTGAACTGAAAACTTTCAAGCACTATGGGTGACTGAAAAAGGATCTTTTACAGCTGTGTTCTGCAGTCAACAGGAACATCTTAGAAATAGCAAATGCATATTTGAAGAACCTTAAGGATTCAAAGGAATATAAACTCTCTAGCCTAAATAGTGGTACAGTTTTTTTGAGAACTCATGAATTTACGTATATGGGTACCACCCTTTATGAACATTTTGATTGTTGACTTTGTACTATTCATGAAAGCCTTTAAATCTATCTGATACTATACTGTAAGTTCCTAATTTTGTCAAATATATTGGGTAGATATCACAGAAGAGTATAACTAAGGTTAGAATCTGGGAATTTTTAATTTCCAAATTAAACCTTCTATTCTTGCTGGCTGAATACTTGATAATTACAGAGAGTGTAAAATAGAATATGATAGTTATATTAAAATACAAAAATTAAAATTTCTCTAGTTATGTATGACTTTTGTTCTGTGTTCTAGATTCAGTTGAGGGTATAAAAGGACTGATGAATAAAGGATACTATTATGGTGCTGGGAGGTATTAGAGGAGTACAGTGAGATTTTTTACCCATTATTTTATAGGTTTATGAATTAAGCCTTCAGAAGATGGCATTGTAAATTTTGTTGTTAATTTTTGTTGATGCACTGCTTAGTAAATCTTTCATGAGCTGCCTAAACTGTGCCACATTAGTTATTTCTTTTGTTGGTTATTGTGAAGACTGTTGATTTGTGTGTATGTGTGTGTCTCGTTCTCTCCTCTTGCCCTTTGTCTTTCTTTAAAAGAACCAGCCATTCTCAATGTTGTGTATAAATTGAATTTTATTGGCTGGATATGAGAAAATAGTTTAGTATTGGTGGTACTCTTAGTGGATAATTTTCATTTAATTTCTTGAAAGCTTTCCTCCTTTGGTTAAACGAGAATAGCTTTTGCTCTTTTTTCACGTTATTCCCTGGAACATCTGTGTTCCAGATAATATGCCTCCATTTCTCATTGACATTCTTGAAGCTTCTATGAATCAAAATATTTTAGAGATCCATTTCTCTACCTTCTCACCTGTAGGGAACACATTTTATTGTACTGTATACTGATGCTCCTTGACTTACAATGAGGTTATGTCCGCATAAACGTATTGTAAGTTGAAAATAGCCTAAGTCAAAAAAATGCATTTAATACAGCTAACCTACTGAACATCGTAGCTTAGCCTAGCCTACCTTAAGTATGTTCACAATGCTTACATTAGCCTACAGTTGGACAAAATCATCTAATACAAAGCGTATTTATTTTTTTGAGACAGTCTTGCTCTGTCACCCAGGCTGGAGTGCAGTGGTGCGATCTTGGCTCATTGCAACCTCTGCCTTCTGGGTTCAGCTGATTCTTCTGCCTCAGCCTCCCGGGTAGCTGGGATTACAGGTGTCCACCACCATGCCCAGCTAATTTTTGTATTTTTAGTAGAGATGGGGATTCACCACGTTGACCAGGCTGGTCTTGAACTGACCTCAGGTGATCCACCTGTCTCAGCCTCACAAAGTGCTGGGATTACAGGCCTTAGCCACTGTACCCGGCCCAAAGCCTATTATAATAAAGTATTGGATATCTCATATAATTTATTGAATATTATACTGAAAGTGTAAACCAGAATGGTTGTATGGGTACTTACAGTATGGTTTCTACTGAATGTGTGTCACCTTCACACCATTGTAAAGTTGAAAAATTTTGGCCGGGCGCGGTGGCTCAAGCCTGTAATCCCAGCACTTTGGGAGGCCGAGGCAGGTGGATCACGAGGTCAAGAGATCAAGACCATCCTGGTCAGCCTGGTGAAACCCCGTCTCTACTAAAACTACAAAAAATTAGCTGGGCATGGTGGCGCATGCCTGTAGTCCCAGCTACTCAGGAGGCTGAGGCAGGAGAATTGCATGAACCCAAGAGGCAGAGGTTGCGGTGAGCCGAGATCGCGCCATTGCACTCCAGCCTGGAAAAAAAAAAAAAAAAACCGTTTAAAAAAAAAAAAAAAAAAAAAAAAAAGTTGAAAAATTTTAAGTTGAACCATTGTAAGTTGGGGAACATAAAAACTTGGCAAGTGGTCTTCTAACCTGTATGTGAAAATCACTAGTAGCTTACCAGTTCCTTGTTTATTTTAGGCAGTATTTTAGAAAACTTACGTATCTATACATATTACTTTTTTAAAAATTATTATTATTATTATTTGGAACAGAGTCTTGCTCTGTCACCAGGCTGGAGTGCAATGGCACAATCTCAGCTCACTGCAACCTCTGCCTCCCGGGTTCAAGCGATTCTCCTGCCTCAGCCTTCCGAGTAGCTGGGACTACAGGTGGGCGCCAACACACCCAGCTAACTTTTATGTTTTTAGTAGAGACGGGGTTTCATCATGTTGGCCAGGATGGTCTCAATCTCTTGGCCTTGTGATCCTCCTGCCTCAGCCTCCCAAAGTGTTGGATTATAGATGTGAGCCACCATGCCTGGCCTTAAAAATTATAATAATGATAATGATAATAATAATAATTTTTTTTTAAGATGGGGTTTCACCGTGATGGCCAGGCTGGTCTTGAACTCCTGACCTCAGGTGATCCACACACCTCGGCCTCCCAAAGTGCTAGGATTACAGGCGTGAGCCACCGCGCCCAGCTATAATTATTATTTTTGAGATGGAGTCTCATTCTGTTTGCCCAGGCCCAGTTGCAGTGCAATGGTGCGGTCTCAGCTCACTGCAACCTCCGTCTCCCGGGTTCAGGTGATTTTCCCACCTCAGCCTCCCGAGTAGCTGGTACTGCAGGCGTGTGTCACCATACCTAGCTAATTTTTGTATTTTTAGTAGAGACGGGGTTTCATTGTGTTGATCAGGCTGGCCTCTAACTCCTGACCATGATTTGCCTGCCTTGGCCTCCCAAAGTGTTGGAATTACAGGCATGAGCCACTGTGCCTGGCCTAAAAATTACTTTTAATGAGACAGAGTTTTGCTCTCTTGCCCAGGCTGGAATGTAGTTGTGTGATCATGTCTTACTACAGCTTAAGTGATCCTCGCACCTTAGTCTCCCAAGTAGCTGAGACCATAGTCACATGCCACCATACACTGCTAATTTTTAAAATAAATTTTGTGGAGATGGGATCTTGCTGTGTTGTCCAGGCAGGTCTCAAAGTCTCGGGCTCAAGCAGTCCTACCTTGTCCTCCTAAAGTGCTGAGATGTAATCCATGTTCCTGAGTACTTTGGGAGGCTGAGGCAGGAGAATTGCTTGAGCTTAGGAGTTACAGACTGTAGTGAGGTAATTTCCAGAATTTTTTCATCTTCCCAAACTGAAACTATGTACATCTATAACTCCCATTCTCCCCCTCCCCAGCTCCTGGCAGTCACCATTCTACTTTGTTTCTATGAATTTCACTAGGTACTTCATATAAATGAAATCATACCACATTTGTCCTTTTGTGCCTTGCTTATTACACCAAAAATATCTTGAGGGTTTATCCATGTTGTAGCATGTGTCAGAGTTTCTTTTTTTTTTTTTTTTTT
>NW_016107806.1:1019618-1023936 GCF_001604975.1 Cebus imitator | reverse complement strand
GAGTTCTTGCTTTCAGTTGTTTTGAGTTCAGGGTATATATCCAGACTTGGAATTGTTAGATCATGATAATTCTGCTTTTGAGTAGTTGTTACACTGCTTTCCATAGTAACTGTATCATTTACATATCTATCAACAGTGCACAAGGGTTCCAGTCCCTCCACATCTTGCCAACACTTTTCTTTTTTGTTATTGTTGTTTTTGGAATAGAAATTCTAGTGAATGTGAAGTGTATCTCATTGTGGTTTTGATTTGTAATTCCCTAAGATTAATGATGTTGACCATCTTTTCAGGTGCTTATTGGCCATCTGTATATTTCCTTTGGAAAAATGTTTGCTCAAATCCTTTGCTTAGTATCTAATTGGGTTTTTGTTGTTAAGTTGTAGGAATTCTTGGTATAGTCTGGATTTTAATCCCTTATCCACATATATGATTTGTGCATACTTTCTCTGATTCAGTGGGTTGCCCTTTCACTCTGTAGTGTCCTTTGGTGCACAAAAAATTTAATTTTGATAAAGTCCAGTTTATCTGTTTTTTTTTCCTTTTTTGCCTGTGCTTTTGGTGTCTAATAAATCGTTGTCAAATCCAACATCATGAAGCATCTAAGATCTTGTTTTATCTCTTCTTTTTAGTCTTTCATTTATTTTGTGTTGACTTTTTTCTCATTTTTAAAATTTACTTTTTGTATTATATCATATTTGTATTGCTGTAAATGTGTTACAGCAACGAATAACAGAACAATATTTTGTGTTAATTTTTTTGTTGTTGTTGAGACAGAGTCTGGCTCTGTCGCCCAGGCTGGAGTGCAGTGGCGTGATCTTGGCTCACTGTAACCTCTGCCTCCCGGATTCAAGTAATTCTCCTGCCTCAGCCTCCTGAGTAGCTGGGACTACAGGCATATGCCACCATGCCTAGCTAATTTTTGTATTTTTAGTAGAGACAGGGTTTCACCATGTTGGCCAGGCTGGTCTCAAGTGATCTGCCCGCCTCTGCCTCCCAAAGTGCTGGGATTAGAGGCATGAGCCACTGTGCGCTACTATTTTGATTTTTTAAGCAGTGATTCTCTCAATATTAATAGGTCTTTTTGAAAAAAGTTACGTGGTCAAATAGGATTTTGGAAAATTCTGGATTAAGACATTTCTTTACAACATGACTTCCCAGAGCCCTGAATGTCTGTTTTTTATTTTTTGAGAGGGAGTCTTGCTCTGTTGCCCAGGCTGGAACACTGTGGCACGATCTCAGCTCACTACAACCTCTACCTCCTGGATTCAAGCGATTCTCCTGCCTCAGCCTCCGCAGTAGCTGAGATTACAGGCACTCACCACCACAGCCAGCTAACTTTTGTATTTTAGTAGAGTTTGGGTTTCACCATGTTTGTCAGGTTGGTCTTGAACTCATGATCTCAAATGATCCCCCTGCTTTGGCCTCCCAAAGTGCTGAGACTACAGGTAGGAGCCACTGTGCCTGGCCCCACACCACTGTGTGTGTGTATGTGTGTGTGTGTGTAGATGAGTCTTGCTATGTTAAACTCCTGGGCTCAAGCAGTTCTCCTGCCTTAGCCTCCTGAGTAGCTGGAATTACAGGCACGTGCCGCTATGCCTGGCTACCACACTGTTTTGATTACTGTAGTTACATAGTAAGTTTTGGAATTAGGAAGAATGAGTCCTCTGATTTTGTTCTTTTTTTTCCCCCCAAAATTGTTTTGGCTGTTTGGGTTTCCTTGAGATGCCTTACGAATTTTAGGATGGGTTTTTCTGTTCACATAGTTTTTTACATTGGGCTAAAAATATGGATGGAATTCTGTTCAGTTGTAGAGAGTTTTTTTTTTTTTTTTTACTCTTGTTGCCCAGGCTGGAGTGCAGTGGCGAGATCTTGGCTCACTGCAACCTCCACCTCCTGGGTTCAAGCAATTCTCCTGCCTCAGCCTCCTAAGCAGCTGGCTTATAGGCATGCACCACTACGCCCAGCTAATTTTTTGTATTTTGAGTAGAGATGGGGTTTAACCATGTTGGTCAGGCTCGTCTTGAACTCTTGACCTTGTAATCCGCCTGCCTTGGCCTCCCAAAGTGCTGGGATTACAGGGGTGAGCCACCATGCCCGGCATTATCTATTTTTAAGACAAGGTCTCATTCTGTCGCCCAGGCTGGAGTGCAGTGGCGTAATCATGGCTCACTGCAGCCTTCACTTCCCCCCAACTTAGGTACCTGATTGTCCCACTTTAGCTTGTCAGGTAGCTGGGACCACATGGACATGCCACCATGCCTAGCTAATTTTTTGTATTTTTTGTAGAGAGGGGATTTTGCCATAGTTCCCAGGCTGGTTTTCAACTCCTCAAGCTGTCTGCCCACCTCACTTCTCAAAGTGCTGGGATTACAGATATGAGCTTTCATGCCTGGCCAATATTAGAACTTTATTGGGGAAGAATATTTAGGCATATAGTAAAGTCCTGTTACAGAAATTCTGTACTTTTCCTGTTGCTTGCAAATCTGCTGTTTAATGACTCATTGCTGTTATTTTGTTAACATTGAACAATTTGAGTACTACTGGCACTCAATTTAAAGTACTTTAAAGTACTTAAGCTTTAAGTACTAAGTACTTAAAGTTAGTTCAGGAATGCTGATTGCCTAGTTCATGAAGTCTTCTTTTATAATTTCATCTGTAATCCTAAATCTCAAACTATGGCAGAAAATCCAGGGCTCTGAGCAATGATAGGGGTTTATTTTTCCAATTTCTGGAATGAAGATCTCGGATGCTTTTCTCTGTCTTAGGCCTATTGTCTTGAAAAATGACAGTTGGGCCAGGTGTGGTGGCTCACACCTGTAATCCCAGCACTTTGGGAGGCCGAGGCAGATGAATCACCTGAGGTCAGGAGTTCAAAACCAGCCTGGCCAACATGGCAAAACCCCATCTTTACTAAAAATACAAAAACTAGCTCGGCATGGTGGTGTATACCAGCTACTTGGGAGGCTAAGGTAGGAGAATTGCTTGAACCCAAGAGGCGGAGGTTGCAGTGAGCCGAGATTGTGCCACTGCACTCCAGCCTGGGCAACAGAACGAGACTGGATCTCAAAAAAGAAAAAAAGAAAAGAAAAGAAAAATGACAGTTAATTGCTCTAATAAAGAGAAACTTGGGTCTTGTCTCTTGTCCTGCCTGTCAGAGCTGCTTAGTTTGTAACCGCTGAAATCTCCTGGTTGTGGGAAACTGCAGAGGCCTGAAACATTTCTTGTATACCTACTATATAAAGGTAGTATGTAAAATATATAAACATCGGTATTGTAGAGGATATGAAGAGAAATTAGAGAAGATGCAGTCAGTAGACTAGAGACTATCTGTATTAAAAGACTGCAGCTGGGCTTGGTAGCTCACACGTGTAATCGTAACACTTTGGGAGACCACTTGAGCCCACGAGTTCCAGACTAGCCTGGGTAACAAAGTGAGACCTAATTTACAAAAAATATAAGAAGAATTAGCAGGGTATGGTGGTACATGCCTGAGGTAACTGCCTGTGGACCTAGCTACACAGGAGGCTGAGGTGAGAGAATCCCTTGAGACAGGGAGGTTGAGGCTGCATTGAGCCGTGTTTGAGCCACTACACTCCAGCCTGGGTGACAGAGTGAGATGTTGTCTCAAAAAAGTGAAATAAAATAACTACAATACTAGGTACAATATGTTTATAAATTAATTAACTGGCGTATTAGGAACAAGTGCCCCTTGTGTAGGAATTATATCCTTATTCAGCACTTTTTACACCTTGGCTCTAAATGTGATAGACTTATCAAATCCTGAAAATTCTGCTTTTCTTTTTTTTTTGAGTCAGAATCTTATTGGCCTCTGTTCTCCTCCTCCTTGTCTCTGTTGCCCTATGGACATTTTAGACAGAATTGGGCATGTTCAGGTTGGTATGGCTGTAGACCCCAAAGCCGTTTTATTTATTTTTTAATTTTTAATTATTATTATTTTTGAGATGGAGTTTTGCTCTTATTGCCCAGGCTGGAGTGCAGTGGCACGATGTCGGCTCACTACAACCTTCACCTCCAGGTTCAAGCGATTCTCCTGCCTCAGCCTCCCAAGTACTCGCTGGGATTACAGGCATGTGCACCACGCCCAGCTAATTTTGTATTTTTAGTAGAGACGGGGTTTCTCTATGTTGATCAGGCTGGTCGTAAACTTCCGGCTTCAGGTGATCCGCCTGCTTCTGCCCCTGGAAAGTGCTGGGATTACAGGCGTGAGCCACCGCTCCTGGCCATGGATATCCTTTAAATAATAACAAACATTTTTGGCTTCGGCCTGCCTGGGTGGCAGAGTTGAGAACCTATCTCT
>NW_016107806.1:1014620-1017318 GCF_001604975.1 Cebus imitator | reverse complement strand
TTTTTTTTGTGATAAAGTCCCACTCTCAGCAGTGGAGTCTGGAGTGTCCCTGTCCCCGGTTCAAGCCATTCTCCTGCCTCAGCCTCCCCAGTAGCTGGGACTGCAGGTGCTCACCACCATGCCGAGCTGATTTTTGTTACTTTTAGTAGAATGGGATTTCACCATGTTGGCCAGGATGGTCTCAATCTCTTCATCTCATTATTTGCCTGCTTCGGCCTCCCAAAGTGCTGGGATTACAGGCATGAGCCACTGCAACCGGCCACTTTTTAAAACTTTTATTTTAAGAGACGTGATTGTGCTATGTTGCTCAGGCTGGAATGCAGAGGCAGGTATGATCACTGCAGCTTCGAACTCCTGGGTCAAGCAATCCTCTAGTGTCAGCTTCCCAAGTAGCTGGGATTAGATGCCTGAACCATTTCACCAAGCTGGATTATACATTTTAAAATAAAAATTTTCTTCTTTGAAATGACTCAAATGTCTCAATTTTTAGTCTAAGCGTAAATGTTTTGATAATCTGATTTCTTGTCATCACAATCTTTTAAAATCGGGCAACGTCAGGAGTAATGAATGTACAGTTACATACAGGATGATACACAGTTCCTAGTTGAGCTTCTGGCAGAGGCAGAGAGCCAAATACTGCTGCATCAGGAGGGTCATACTGTTTTCAGGGAATGGAGATATTAAAGCAGGTAAGGGCAAATTCTTTATAAGAGTTAGATTTATTTGCTGACTGATTTTCCTGCTCTGATAGGTCACTTGTCTTCCTCCTCATCTCATTTCTCTGCTTTTACAGTGAAGGTGATCATTTTATTCAGTAGATTTAGGTTTTGTTCAGTGAATTTAGAACTTATTAGGAGGCTTTCACTTGCTCAGAGTAGGGTCAGAGTAGGGAGGTTATCTTTGTTGGTGCCTCAGCCTCCTGAGTAGCTGGGACTACAGGTGTGCCCCACCATGCCTGGCTAATTTTTTTGTGTGTTTGGTAGAGATGGGGTTTCACCATATTGGCCAGGCTGGTCTCCAACTTACGGCCTCACATAGCCCTCCTACCTTAGCCTCCCAAAGTGCTGGGATTACAGGCGTGAGCCACTGCACCCAGTCGAGATTTGACTCTTTTAAATACCTACCAGAGCTGTGTGATTTGGGATTTGTATTTCTGTAGTTTATTATAATTTCTTTCCTTTTTTTTGAAACAGGCTGTTACTCTATTGCCCAGACTGGAATGCAGTGGCGCAGTCATAGCTCACTACAGGCTTAAACTCTGGGTTTTAGCGATCCTCCCCCTCCTCAGCCTCTCCAGTAGCTGGGACTACAGGAATATGCTGGTTAATTTTTTTGTACATTTTGTAGAGATGGAGTTTCACCAAGTTGCATAAGCTAGTCTCAAACTCCTGGACTCTAGTGATTGCCCTGCCTCAGCTTCCCAAAGTGCGAGGATTAAGGTTTTAGCCAACATGCCCAGCCTGGGTTTTTTTGTTTGTTTGTGTTTTGAGACAGTCTCCTTATGTTGCTTGAGCCAGTCTAGAACTCCTAACCTCAAGCCATCCTTTCACCTATGTTTTCCAAAGCACTGGGATTACAGGGGTGAGCCGCCCTGCCAGGCCCAAAGAATGAAATATTTGAATATAGAAACATAGTTGCTGAGAAACTGCATCTTTTTCAGCAGTTAAAAAAAATTTTTTTTAATGTATTGGCCAGTAGTCTAGTTTTGAGACCTTAATCTATATCGTAGGAGTGGTGATTTGAATTCATTACAGTGTAGTTGATATTTTTAGAAGACACAAATTCTGGGTCCCTATAGAAGAAATTTTTCTTGAGAAGCAGAAACTTCTACTTAAGAGCAATAAAATGTAGTTTTGACTTTTTGTAGAAAATACTTGGTCTTTCATCAGTTATTTCCCTGAAAAAGCACTAGTTTTTCTCTTGCATCCCCATTGGGTAGTCTGAGATACTTAGCACCAAAAGTCAAGTAATCCTATTTGAGATAATTGTCTTTTGTTCACATTCTCCCCATATTTCATAAGATCATTCTGTTCTCATCATATTAGAAGAAACAGAAAAGCCAAAATCAGATGATTTGAGTGCTTTTCACTGTTTCTTCCTTTTTAAAAAAAAATTGTTTTAAGAGCTAATTTTAGTTCTCAAAGCCATAACCGCGGTATTTTTTAATTATCTGGAAGTTTGTTTAACCAATTTACCTTTTTAAAAAGAGCCTTCAAAAATAGATCTTACTAATGTTGCCTTAGATGTAAAAAGCACTGAGTATAAAATATGTAGTTTGATGACTTTTTTTCCTTAAATCACACTGCCACGTGTGTACCTATGCAACAATCTTGTATGTTCTTCACATGTACCCCAAAACCTAAAATGCAATTAAATAAATAAATAAATAAGAAATTTATGAATTTGTTAGTAGAATATAGCAAGATCTCCTGAACTCACTGTAGTTAATATTTCAGTCAGTATTAGGAGTTGCTTCCTTGGCCTTGTAGATTTTCCTGTTCACCCTTACAGGCCCTCAGACCATTCTGTTTTTTATGGTCCCTCTTACTTTCCTTTTTGTTTCAGATTATCCCCTTTATCTGACCTATTAGTTGGAGTGGAGAATCCAGTTCTTTGAGTGGTGCTTTTGATGTCTTAATATTAGGATCCAGTATCTGTTTTATGCCTCATCTCATGCAGCTTTTTTTTTTTTTTTTTT
>NW_016107806.1:1008364-1014275 GCF_001604975.1 Cebus imitator | reverse complement strand
AGACAGGGTCTCACTCTGTTGCCCAAGCTGGAGTGCAGTGGCAAGATCACGGCAGCCTAGAACTCTTGGTCTCAAGCGATCCTCCCACCTCTTCCTCCTGACGAGCTGGGACTACAGGCACATACCACAGCACCTGGCTAATTTTTTTTTTTTTTGGAAAGATAGAGTCTTGCTGTGTTGCCCAAGCAGGTCTTTAACTCCTGGGTTCAAATGATCCTTCCACCTCATCCTCCCAAAGTGCTGGGGTTATAGGCATGAGCCACTACGCCCAGTCCAGATGGATTTTTGAAGAGCCTTTTTTATTTCTAAAGTCAGAGGTATAAAAGTCTCAATGAATAGGTTATCCAGCCCTGACCTTAGCTGTGATCATCAGACTTAGAACTCTTTGTAGATAAAAAGAAACAGTTAACTGAAGCTATATGGATAAAGGAAGGACCCAAATACTGCATATCTTGGATTCAATAGTAAATCATTATATTGTCAGTAAATTTTTAGTAACATGTCCCCTTTGCCCCTCAGATGTTTCCATTCTTTTTATTTTATTTTATGTTTTTTGGAGACAGGGTCTCACTCTGTTGCCCATGTTAGAGTGCAGTGGCATGATCATGGCTCACTGTAGCCCCAATCTCCTGAGCTTAAGTGATCCTCCCATTTCAGCCTCCTAAGTAACTGGGATTACATGCATGTGCCACCACTCCTGGTTGGTTCTGTACCTCTTGTACCTGACTGTCATCAGCATTAAGCCAAGAATATACTACCAAGCTCTTGTTTTATCAGGATTTGTAATTTTTTTTTTTTTTTTTTTTTTGAGATTGAGCCTTGCTCTGTCACCTAGGCTGGAGTGCAGTGGCACAATCTTGGCTCACTACAGCTTCTGCCTACTGGTACAAGCAATTCTCTCCTGCCTCAGCCTCTCAAATACTTGGGACTACAGGTGATGCCACTATGCCTGGCTGATTTTTATATTTTTAGTAGAGTCGGGGTTTTACCATGTTGGCCAGGGTGGTCTTGATCTCCTGACCTTGTGATCCGCTCACCTCAGCCTCCCAAAGTGCTGGGATTATAGGCGTGAACCACTGCGCCCAGCTGTAAACTTTTTTTGTTTCTTTTGAGATGGAGTTTTGCTCTTGTCCAGGTTGGAGTGCAATAGCATAGTCTCAGCTCACGCAACCTCCGCCTCTCAGGTTCAAGCGATTCTCCTGCCTCAGCCTCCCAAGTAGCTGGGATTAACAGGCATGTGCCACTATGCCCAGCTAATTTTGTATTTTTAGTAGAGACAAGGTTTCTCCATGTTGGTCAGGCTGGTCTCAAACTCCCGACCTCCAGTGATCTGCCTGCCTCGGCCTCCAAAAGTGCTGGGATTACAGGCGTGAGCCACTGCACCTGGCCTGTAAAAAAATTTTTTTAACTGAGGTATAACATATCTACAGAAAAGTAGTTATATTATAAGGTGACCACCCAGATATAGAAGATTACCTCTACCCAGAAGTCTTTTTTTGTTTTTTGAGACAGAGTCTCACTCTGTTACCTAAGCTGGAATGCAGTGGCACAAACTTGGCTCACTGCAACCTCTGCCTTCTGAGTTGAAGGTATTCTGCCTCAGCCTCCCAGGTAGCTGGAACTGCAGATGTGTGCTACCACGCCCGGCTTATTTCTGTACCTTTAGCAGAGACGAGCTGGGGCTTCACCATGCTGGTCAGGCTGGTTTCAAATTCCTAATCTCAAGTGATCTGCCTCCCTTGGCCTCCCAAAGTGCCGGGATTACAGTTGAGAGCCACTGTGCCGAGTCCCAGAAGTCTTTATTTTTTGTTTTTTATGTTTTTTATAAAGACGGGGTTTCACCATGTTGGTCAGGCTGATCTTGAACTCCCGATCTCAGGTGATCCACCCGCCTCGGCCTCCAAAGTGCTTGGATTACAGGCGTGAGCCACCGCGTCCGGCCCCCAGAAGTCTTTATGTTCTCTCCTAGTCATTACCCTCCTCCACTCCAACAGGTGACTATCCTGACTTCCTCTGGTAGTACTTGTATTCAGCTACAAGGTTGAGAATTGATAATCATAGCCACAGACCTCCTTTAAGATAAAATCATATTGGTGTTGTTTAATATAGTGGTTCTCAGCTGGGAAGATTTGTCCCTTGGAGGACATTTGGCAGTGTATAGGGACAACATTTTTGTTTGTTTTTGAAAACGGTATCTTGCTCTGTTGCCCAGGCTGGAGTGTAGTGGCTTGATCTCAGCTCACTGCAACTTCCACCTCTCGGGTTCAAGTAATTCTCTTGCCTCAGCTTTCTGTGTAGCTGGGATTACAGGTGCATGCCACCATTCCTGGCTAATTTTTATATTTTTAGTAGAGATGGGGTTTCACCAGTTTTGGCCAGGCTGCTCTTGAACTCCTGACCTCAGGTGATCTGCCCACCTCAGCCTCCTAGAGTGCTGGGATTACAAGTGTGAGCCACTGTGCCTGGCCAACATTTTTGGTTTTTGAAACTAGGGTGGTTGTGCTGTTCATAGCTGTTGTAGAGTCAGAGGTGGTGGTAAACATCCTACAGTGCATGGTAGAGCTCTCCACAATAAACAACTAACTGGCCCCAAATGTCAAATAGTATGGAATTTGAGAAATCATGCTCTCATAGTGAGGTTTTGTTGAAGTGATTGTGACAAAAAGTGATACATTAAATTGTGTTTGTTTTTTGGAGGCAAGGTCACCTAGGCTGGAGTGCAGTGGTGCTATTGTGGCTCATTGCAGCCTAGAACTCCTGAGCTCAGGCCATCTTTTCTCCTTAACATCCTGAATAGTTGGGACAATAGGCACACACTATCATGCCCAGCTATTTTTTTTGTAAAGGTCTTGCTTTATTGCCCAGGCTGTTCTTGAACTTTTGGGCTCAACTGATCATCCTGCCTCAGCCTCCCAAAGTACTGGGATTACAGGCATGAGCCACCAAGTTTGGCCACCTTAAATTGTTGAAAACCCCGCTCTGCTTTTGAAACTTTTTTTTTTTGAGACAGAGTCTTGCTCTGTCACCCAGTCTGGCATGTAGTGGCATAGCTCACTGCAACCTCTGCTTCCCTGGTTCAAGTGATTCTCCTTCCTTGGCCTCCTGAATAACTGGGATTATAGGCATGTGCCACTATGCCTGGCTAATTTTGTATTTTTAGTAGAGACAGAGTTTTGCCATGTTCGTCAGCCTGGTCTTGAACTCCTGACCTCAGGTGATCCACTCGCCTTGGCCTTCCAAAGTGGTGTGATTACAGGTGTGAGCCACCAAGCCCGGCCTGCTTTTGAAACTTCTGTGTGAAACCTTTATAAAAAAAATATGTTTGCAGAGAACCCTTTTTCTGTCACCCAGGCTGGAGTGCGGTGGCACAATTATGGCTCACTGCAAACCCCTCCCAACCTTGCCTCCTGGGCTTAAGTGATCCTCCCATCCCAGCCTCCCAAATAGCTGGGACTGTAGTCGTATATCACCATGTTTGGCTAATTTTCGAAAATTTTGTAGAGACGAGGTCTCACTATTTTGCCCAGATGACCTTAAACTCGTGGGTTCCAGTGATCCTACCACCTCAAGCTCCCAAAGTGCTGAGATTACAGATATGAGCCACTGTGCCTTGCCTGCAGGAAACTTTTTCTTTTCTTTTACAAGCCCTTAACTAACATTATAGAAAACTCTTAAGAATAAACTTTTTTGCGGAGGGGACAGAGTCTCACTCTGTTGATCAGGGTGGAGTGTAGTGGTGTGGTCTCGGCTCACTGCAACCTCCACCTCCTGGATTCAAGCAATTCTCCTACCTCAGCCTCCTGAGTAGTTTGGGATTATAGGCATCCACCACCACGCCTCCTAATTTTTGTATTTTTAGTAGAGACAGGGTTTCATCATGTTGACTAGGCTGGTCTTGAACCCCTGACCTCATGATCCACCTGCCTTGGCCTCCCGAAGTGCTGTGATTACAGACCTGAGCCACTGTGCCCAGCCAAGAGAAAACTTTTTTAAAAGTTCGGATTTACTTAGAAAAAGGGGTAAACTTATTTTACTAAGACAGAGTCTTGCTCCGTCACCCAGGCTGGAGTGCAGTGGTATGATCTCTGCTCACTGCAGCCTCTGCCTCTGCTCAAGTGATCCTCCTGCTTCAGCCTCTTGAGTGTCTGGGACACAGGTGTGTGCCACCCTGCCCAGGTAACTTTTTGTTTGTAGAGACTCTGTTTTGCCATGTTGCCCAGACTGGTTTCAAACTCCTGGGCTCAACTGATCTGTCCACCTCGGCCTCCAAAAGTACTGGGATTACATGCGTGAGCCTGGCCTGTGTCCTGCTGGGATAAACTTTTTAAAGTGAATATTTACTGCCCAGTAAAATGATAAACCTGCCCATGGTAGCAAATTCTAGTAACAACAGTCAGAATTTGGACAAATCTTTGTCACTGAATTGAGGAAAAGTGTCTGTTTTTCCTGTAGGCTCCATGTGCTCATCAGTGCTGTATTTTTAGTAGAGACAGGGTTTCTCCATGTTGGTCAGACTGGTCTCGAACTCCTGACCCTAGGTGATCTGGCCACCTTGGTCTCCCAAAGCGCGGGGATTACAGGCATGAGCCATCGTGCCCAGCCTCCTCATTTCTATAAAGAAAGTTTCTTGGCCAGGTGTGGTGGCTCACACCTGTAATTCTAGCACTTTGGGAAACTGAGGTGGGTAGAATACAAGGTCAGGAGTTCGAGACCAGCCTGGCCAACGTAGTGAAAGCCCATCTCTACTACAATACAAAATTTAGCCAGGCATGGTGGTGTGAGCCTGCAGTCTGAGCTATTCAGGAGGCTGAGGCAGGAGAGTTGCTTGAACCCAGGAGGCAGAGGTTGCAATGGTTGCAGTGAGCCAAGATTGTGCCACTTCACTCCAGACTGGGTGACGGGGAGACTCTGTCTCAAAAAGAAAAAAAAAAAGGCCAGGCATGTTGGTTCACCCCTGTAATCCCAGCATTTTGGGAGGCTGAGGCAGGTGGATTGCCTGAGCTCAGGAGTTCTAAGACCAGCCTGGCCAACATGGTGAAATTCTGTCTCTACTAAAAATACAAAAAAAAAAAGCCAGGTGTGGTGGCGTGCACCTGTAATCCCAGATACTTGGGAGGCTGAGGCAGGGGAATTGCTTGAACCAGGGAGCTGGAGGTTGCAGTGAGCCGAGATTGTGCCACCATATTCCAGCCTGGTCGACAGAGCCAGACTCCGTCTCAAAAACAAAAACAAAAAAGAGATGATTTCTTACAAGTCTACTGGATACTAATGTTGAGCCCATTTTGATGACCAAATTCTTATTTTATAATATTGTTGGACAGGAGTGATGAATGTCCAGAATTTTACATTGGCATATCTTGTTCATCAGTTATGATGTTAAGCTTCTTGACCGTTTACTAGTCATTTGTTATGAGCATCTATGTTTTCATGTATCCATTTAGAGTCTAAAGAGTTCTAGGTGAACCCTGAAAGACCCCTTAACAGTTTATTTATTTTTCCCTTTGATTCAATAGGAGGGAATACTTATTAGTATATTTAATATTTGGTCACCTAGATCTTTTTTCCTTGATATCTGATCTTTAGCCTTTAGTGTGTCTTTCCTTAACTGGTGTTCTATATACTATAATAGTCTTGTTACCTATCTTACTCTTACGCTTCTTCTGGTTAGGCCTGGAAACTCTGTCCCTAATTTTCACTGGGCTTACGTCTTTTAATAATTATGTTAGATAGGCCGGGCGCGGTGGCTCACGCCTGTAATCCCAGCACTTTGGGAGGCCGAGGTGGACGGATCACGAAGTCAAGAGATCGAGACCATCCTGGTCAACATGGTGAAACCCCGTCTCTACTAAAAATACAAAAAATCAGCTGGGTCTGGTGGCGCGTGCCTGTAATCCCAGCTACTCAGGAGGCT
>NW_016107806.1:999697-1007604 GCF_001604975.1 Cebus imitator | reverse complement strand
TTTGAGACGGAGTCTTGCTCTTGTTGCCCAGGCTGGAGTGCAATGGTGCGACTTGGCTCACCACAGCCTGCGCCTCCCAAGTACAAGTGATTCTCCTGCTTCAACCTCCTGAGTAGCTGGCCAATTTTTGTATTTTTAATAGAGACGAGCTTTCTCCATGTTGGTCTGGTTGGTCTCAAACTCTTGACCTCAGGTGATTCCCCGCCCCCTCCTCGGCCTCCTAGAGTGCTGGGATTACAGGTTTGAGCCACTGCGTCTGGCTGCCTTCCCTTTTTTCTTTTCCTTCCTTTTTTTCTTCCCTTTTCTTATTTTTCCCTTCCTTTCCTTTTCTTTCTCTTTTTCTTTTCTTTTTCCTTTTTGTTTTTGATTTTTTTTTTAGATGGAGTCTCGCTCTGTCGCCCAGATTTGAGTGCTGCAATGGTGTGATCTCAGCTCACTGCAACCTCTGCCCCCCAGGTTCAAGCAGTTCTCCTGCCTCAACTTCCCAAGTAGTTGGGATTACAGGAGCCCACCACCACACCTAGCTAATTTTTGTATTTTTAGTAGAGACAGGGCTTTGCTATGTTAGCCAGGGTGGTCCCAAACTCCTGACCTCAGGTGATCCTCCTGCCTCAGCCTCCCAATGTGCTGGGATTACAGGTGTGAGCCACTGTGCCTGTCCTATTTTTATTTTTTATTATTTTTTTGAGATGAAGTCTTATTGTCAGTGAGGCTGGAGTGCATTGGTGCGATCTTGGCTCACTGCAACCTCTACCTCCTGGGTTCAAGCGTTTCTCTTGCCTCAACCTCCCAAGTAGCTGGGATTACAGGAGCATGCCACCACATCCAGCTAATTTTTATCTTTTTAGTAGAGATAGGGTATTTGCCATGTTGGCCAGGCTGGTCTTGAATTCCTGACCTTAGGTGATCCGCAGCCTTGGCTTCCCAAAGTGCTAGGATTATAGGCATGAGCCGCTGCGCCTGACAGCAAGTTTTATTAAAGAAAAATTTTGCATAGTTTACTTTTTGCCAGCCTGTTCTGGCTTGCTTTTAATGCTATCAGAATCACCTGGCTTAATGATAGCCAGTGTACAAACTCTAGTATTTTCTGCATGCCTTATGGTTATTGCCACTGTAGTGATGGATGCCAGTTTTGGCCAACATGGTGTTTAGTACTCTATTTTGGATTTCCTTAAAGAATGGCATTTGTTGGCGAGGATGACCAATTTCACTTTAAATAAGTTGGAGCTTAGAGTTTATCAACCCCAGCCGCTTTTTCATCATCATTGCGGCTACCAACTTTCTTCCTTAGGTTCAGGATGGCCCCCAATCAAGAGCAGCTGCCAAGATGGCTGGGAAGCAAGAAAGCCTGTTTCTTGTTTGTTTGTTTGTTTGTTTGTTTGTTTTTTTAGACCAAGTCTTGTTCTGTCGCCCAGGCTAGAGTGGTGCAGTGTCGTGATCTTGGCTCACTGCAACCTCTGCTTCCTGGGTTCAAACGATTGTCCTGGCTCAGCCTCCTGAATAGCTGGGACTACAGGCATGTGCTGTCACGTCTGGCTAGTTTTTGTATTTTTAGTAGAGACAGAGTTTCACCATGTTGGCCACCGTGGTTTCCACCTCCTGTCCTCAAGTGATCCACCCGCCTTGGCCTCCCAGAGTACTGGGATTACAGGTATGAACCACCACACCTGGCCTGCTGTAATTTTTTATGCTTATTTGCAGTACTTGAATTAGTAGAAGTCTTTATGGCCTCTATGGTCTTTAAGGAAGTTATCTTACTTCCTGTAAACCCATAATCAGTTAACACATTAAGGAATATGCTTTGACTGTGTACAGTGGCACACATGTTAGCTCCAGCCACTGGAGCAACATAGCGAGACCTTGACTCTTTAAAAAAAAAAAAATAGGAGTACTACTTTGAGAAAAACAAAACTCCCTAATTTAAATGCTGTCTCAGGACTGGAGGCCTTGTTCTCATTTCTTGTGTCTGTATTAAGACTCAGTCCATATTCTGCTTTATAAAGTAATGTACCTAGTTTTTACTTGAGCTAAAATTTTGATAAATACATTTTCTCAAATAGTGGTAGACACTTCACTTGTCAATCAGTCATTAATTTGTAACTCCCAAGTGATTGAAAACTGACTTGTTAGCACTAATTGCCTTTTTCCAGATAACTCAGCAGTGCACATTTAATTCCCAATTTGTGTATCAGAGATTGGGAAAGCAAATGGTTTTCTTTATGTTAGATTGCCTGGTGTACTATTTCTATACATGTGGAGAGGAATCCTCATCTCCTAAGAATTGAGGTTTTCTTTTGACTAGTTGAGCCTTTTTTAACCTAATGAAGAAAAATTGTAACTTTTTGACCATATGAATGGGGTTTTGCTCTTCTGTGATCTGATTTGTTGTTGTAATAGTAATTTTGAAGCATCATGATCTGATTATCTCCAAACAGAGTAGACCCACTCAAAGCAGACTGGACTGTAAGGACATAGGAGAGGAGTAACAGCTAGATAAACAAACATTGGCTTGCTTTCTTGGACACCAGTGAATAAGTTAACCATTTAGCCATGTTTCAGTATCATGTTGGCTTTTTAAAAAATAGCTATTTTTTTTTTCTTTTTTTTTTTTAAAGATGGGGTTTCACCATGTTGGCCAGGCTGGTCTTGAACTCCTGACCTCAGGTGATCCACCCACCTCAGCCTCCCAAAGTGCTAGGATTACAGGCATGAGCCACCTCACCTGGCCAAAATAGCTATTTTTTTTTTCTTGGTCAGATGGTTAAAAAAAAAAGCTATTTTTCAGCCTTTGTAATGGTTCTAATGCTGATCTACTTGCTGAGTCCAAGGATATACAGCCATGCCCCACATAATGATAGTCACATCATACCTTTTTGCCTTATATACATTTTGTATGTTTAGATATGTTTAAACAAATACTTACCATTGTTACCAATACAGTAGTAGACTGTATAAGTTTATAGCATAGGAGCAATAGGCTATACCATCTAGGTTTTTTTAAGTATACTTTACAGTGTTTACACAACAATGAAATTGCATAATCATGCATTTTTCAGAATGTATCCCTGTTGTTAAGCAACACATAATTGTGTGTTAAAACGGGCACAAAAATTTAGCAAGTTATTTATAAAATTTGTAAAGGGCAAATATAAAGACTGTTTTTTTTTTTTAGCCAGTTTCTGATATTATTGAGTTTTTGTTAAGTGTTTCATTCTATGAAGTTTATATTTATTTTGTAGGAGTACCTTTAAGCATTCAGTTGCAATTAATTTGAACTCTGTTGCCTAAGCCTAGATGATCACCTCTTTTCTTATGCTAGTCTTTGTGATTTGATCCTCTCAGACATCATTTATCAAATTCTTTTTGTATCTGGATTGTACATCTTTAGTCTTCCTTTTTTTTTTTTTTTTTTTTTTTTTTTTTTTTTTTTTTTTTTTTTTTTTTTTTTTTTTTTTTTTTTTTTTTTTTTTTTTTTTTTTTGAGATGTAGTCTTGCTCTGTCGCCCAGGCTGGAGTGCAGTGGCGTGATCTTGGCTCACTGTCTCCCGGGTTCAAGCAATTCTCCTGCCTCAGCCTCCTGAGTAGCTGGGAGTACAGGTATGCGCCACCATGCTCAGCTAATTTTTCTATTTTTAGTAGAGAAAGGGTTTTACCATGTTGGCCAGGCTGGTCTCAAACTCTTAACCTCAGGACATCACCTACCTCAGCCTCCCAAAGTGCTGGGATTACAGGCATGAGCTACCATGCCTGGCCCCTTTTTTTACATTTAAATATTTTTTCTTTACTTGTCACTGACTTAAAGCTCATGTCCTTAGCCTTTCAGAAGTAGTCCTGGATGAAACTGTCTATGATTAGAAATCATACATGCCTGTCAAAGAGTTTATATGTTTTTACTTCCATCGTATTTGGCTAATATTTTCTTTAATCCAGTGGGTAAAGTGGAGATTGTCAAGGCAACCATGGTTACCCTGGAGAACTGGGTTCTTGAGTGTTTGCTGAGAAATGCCCAAGACATCATGGTATAGTGGAAAGTATATGGGCTCCCTTATTTTTTTTAAAGTTTCACTGAATTAATTTCCATATCTAGAAAAAAGGAGAAAAGGGCTGGACACATTGGCTCACCCCTGTAATCCCAGCACTTTGGGAGGGCAAGGTGGGCAGATCAGTTGAGGCCAGGAGTTTGAGACCATCCTGGACAACATAGTGAAACCCTGTCTCTACTAAAAATACAAAAATTAGCCTGGTGTGGTGGTGGGCCTATGTAATCCCAGCTACTTGGGAGGCTGAGGCAGGAGAATCGCCTGAACGTGGGAGGTGGAGGTTGCAGTGAACCGAGATCGTGCCACTGCACTCCAGCCTGGTCAACAGAGTGAGACTCCATCTCAAAAAAAGAAAGAAAGAAGAAAAGGTCCTACCTTCCTGGCTTAGTGCATTAAATGCACAGTGAATGTAGGTGTTTTTCTTAACTTTAGGTAACTTGGTGTTCTTTAGGGCATCACAAGTTGAGTAATATTTACCAAAAGGAAGTATTTTTAAATTTAGTTTTCACCTCACATGATTAAGTACTTCAGTTTTTGGTATGATTTAGCTGAAAAGAGTAGCGTTTCTGCCTGCTGTATAGTTCTTAATTTTCCAAGGCCCTGAAGATACCTGTTGTCTTGAGAGCATCTGTAGTACCTCTGGACTACTAATCAATCTAATATACAGAGGGAGATAGAGTAAATGTAGAGTACTGCCTGAGCCTCTACAACGTTGGAAATGTAAACTAATGGTAATTGCTACAGACAGCTTAATTGTATCTAAGCTTTTTATATTAAAAACTGATAAAAAAAAATTGACCAATGCAGTCAGATGTATTCAGCAGACTTAAGTGGGCACGATTTCTGAATGGGTTGTTAAAAAATAGACAATCAGCTGGGTGCCATGGCTCACGCCTTAATCCCAGCACTTAGGGAGGCCGAGGTGGGCGGATCACCAGCTCAAGAGATCGAGACCATGCTGGCCAACATGGTGAAACCTCGTCTCTACTAAAAATACAAAAATCTGCCAGGCATAGTGGCACGAGCCTGTAGTCCCAGCTACTTAGGAGGCTGAGGCAGGAGAATTGCTTGAATCTGGAAGGTAGAGGTTGCAGTGAGCCGAGATTGCACCACTGCACTCTAACCTGGCAACAGAGTGTCTCAAGAAAGAAAAAAAAAAGACAATCCTACTTACCTTCATCAACATGGAACCTAGTGAGCTTCAGTTTTAAATTCATAATTGGTCTCTTGTGGAAATGTGAATGAGAATAAATAATCTATTTTCCTTGCCACATTTATCATGTTTTCCTTCATATTGTGCAATGATAGCAGTGTTTAGATCTCGATACCTCTGATGGTCTCCTATTAAGAGCACCTTATTGTGACTGAGATAGTACAGTATCAACTACTTGAAGATCAGCTTGTGTTATAAATAAAGGGTTTTTCTTTGTAGTTTGTAAATTGTTGAGTTTCTTTTATGCCAGTGGCCAGTACTACCTAGTTTCGGTTTAGCTCAGTGTTAGTTTTCTGAAAATTGAAGTTAATATTATATGGCTCAGGAAAACTTTTATTTACAAATTAATATTTTTGAGTAGGGTGAAGATTATTTTTCTCTAAATTCTTTAGAAACTTTGAGAAAAACAAGGGCTTTGTGAGAGACACTGATGGAGGCAGTAATTATGATGTAAGTTTCAGAGGTCCAAGTGAGGCAAACATTTGAGATGACATATTCATAGGAGATACCGGTTGAAAGTAAGAAAATCCCTCTCCCCTTGTTATTCCTTGTTTATAACTAGTTCATCAGATAGACAGAGATCCTAGAGCAAAGGTCCTCAGCCAATAGAGCCCCAAGAAAACAATTACCATTGCCTTTCTTCCTCTTTGGTTTGCTTAGATTTCTTCCCCACTATTTTCTGACCCTCTATCAGTAATTCGGGGAAGTGAAAAGTCCTTATAAAATGATTGGAACCAGTTGCTCTAAAGCAGAAAAAGGAAAGTCAATCAGAGACCATGCTCAGATATATCTGGCATCTGGATCTGTCTATAGAATGACATAGGGATGTGTGTGTTAAGTGGGATATGGTAGGTGAGGATGTGCTGGAGTGGAAAGAGTGTTATAGCTGTGACACAGGAAAGTGGAATAATACTGCAATGATACTATGGCTGGGCCTAAGCCATTAAAATTTTTTTCTAATTGCAGTAAAATATACATAACAAAGGCCTAGCCTGTTTTTAAAGAGTGTGCATGTACTGTCTTTACTACTTTCCTGTGAAACCTTGCTAGGATTTGTGTTAGGTGTAGATTCAACTGCCCTGAATGGTGTCGATTGATAGGGTTAAATCAGATGTCCTACCTGTAGGACAGCTTCAGGAAAAAACAAAATTAATGAATACACCTGCTATCTTTTTAGTACCTGTTCCCTAACACTAGCAATAGAGATAAAGAAGAGAAGTTTGGTGGGCAGTATGTTTTCATTTTATTGTAATTTAGAGTGTGCTTTGGTATTGATGCTGTGAATTTCTATCTTGGATGTTGGCTTTGGAAACTAAATAGTTAAAGCATCATGATTTGAGAGGAAACTAGCTCTCATTCATGAAGGCAAAGTTTGGCACTAGGCCACAATAATGGGGGGATAGTTAGGGTGGGGAGACTAGCAGACTTTTTTGTACCACAAATGACTTTTAAAAATTAAGAGATAATTCCATGTCCTGAGGTTATAAACCGGCTACAACTGGTTTTTCTCTCCCTCCCTCCTGCCCCCGCTAGGCATCATGGGTAAAAGTAAGCATCCCCCTGTTTCTTTTGTTTAATATAACAGTACGCCATGTGATTGGCAGGGCAGTGCCCACTTGGAGACTGGGTTTGTGCAGGTCTCTCAAGGGGGCTGGCATGCATGGGGCCACCTCTGTGCTACAGAAAGAGCATCTCTTACGGTAGAAAAGAGACGATAGAAAAGAGAAAGAAAGGGGACCCTCCACACACACACGACCCTACACACACACTCATACCCAAAAAACTAACCCCATCTCATTATTTTCCTCCTTTTTCTGTTCTCCTTCTCTGTTTCTTGTTTCTCACATTTTCCTGGAAACTAGAGGAGGGAGCAGAAAAATGTATACCTGTAAGTACTTTTAATTGTCTTGCCCTCCCTACCCCTTATTTTTCTCTGCTAAAATCAGAAACTTGAAATCTCTTTGAGCTCTTCCTAGTGGTTTTTGGCTATGTGTAGAAGGTAATATGCTGAGGTTTCTAATAGGATTGAAGTAATAAACACTGTTGCTTTAAAAAAATTTGTTTCAGAATTGTTTCTCTTACAAAGCTCCTTTCCGTTTGGATCTTCTTTCCCTCTGCTTCATCCATTTGCTATAATGGTAAGGGTCTCTGGCTTCTAGTTATCTTCAAGCTGTAGCAATAAGGAGAATGTTATATTAAGGTTTTCTCTTTCTCCCTCCCCCACTTTTTAAAAATTTCTTTTGTCTGTAGCAGTGATGGTTCTAGCTCCCCCTTACCCTCTCTACCCCTCCCCTTTTTCATGTCAGCTCCAACCCTGCTCTGTGAATGGAGTCAACCAGCTGACTGAGTGTTGGCATCATGCCAGGGGCTGCAAAGCAATGAGAATGTGCGCGCGCTCGTGTGTGTAAGTGTATACAGAACACAAAGGGAAAGGCCTTCAGTCTAGGAAATCACAGGCCATTATATAAGGAAGTCTGCGTCATCTCTGCTTGCTTGGGCTGATGGACAAGGAGAGTGGGGAGGCTTAGAGCGAGAAATATACCCTTTTGACACACCCACGCATACATTTTTTTCTTGCTTTCTTAGATAAAAAGGTATTTGTGTTGTGGCAAAATGAGAGCGGTTCTGTGTGCAAGTGGTATTGACCACGTTCCT
>NW_016107806.1:991143-999632 GCF_001604975.1 Cebus imitator | reverse complement strand
TTTTTTTTTTTGAGATGGGGTCTCTCTCTGTCACCCAGGCTGAAGTGCAGTGATGTGATCACAGCTTACTGCAGCCTCGACCTCCCAGGTTCAAGCTATCCACCCACCGCAGCCTCCTGAGTAGCAGGTGTGCACCACCACACCTGGCTAATTTTTGTATTTTTTATTGAGATTGAGTCTCCCTCTGTTGTCCAGACTGGTGGGTCTCTTCTTTCTGTTCTCATTCAAAGATGTATGTTCTTGAGGAAAGAATGATTTAAAGAGAAATGCCTCCTGGATTTTACAGGCTGTAGTTTGTTAAGATACTTAGGGGTTGGGGAGCAAGGAGGCAGGGGACAGGCCACGCTGTGGGTTTTTTTTTTTTTTTTTTGAGGCGGAGTCTCGCTCAGCCGCCCAGTTTAGAGTGCAATGGCATGTTCTTGGCTCACTGCAACCCTGCGCTTTTCAGGTTCAAGCCATTCTCCTTCCTCAGCCTCCTGAGTAGCTGGGGTTACAGGCGCATACCACTATGCCCAGCTAATTTTTTTGTATTTTTAGTAGAGACGGGGTTTCACCATGTTGGCCAAGCTGGTCTTGAACTCCTGACCTCAGGTGATCTGCCTGCCTTGGCCTCCCAAAGTGCTGGAATTACAGGCCTGAGCCACTGTGCCCAGCCTGGTTTTTGTTTTTGTTTTTGTTTGACAGTCTCACTTTGTAGCCCAGGCTGGAGTGCAGTGGTGAGATCTCCGCTCACTGCAACCTCTACCTCCCAGGTTCAAGTGATTTTCATGCCTCAGTTTCCTGACAAGCTGAGATTATAGGTGGCCACCACCATACCTGGCTAACTTTTGTATTTTTTTTTTTGGTAGAGACAAGGTTTCACCATGTTGGTTAGGCTGATCTGAAACTCCTGACCTGACGTCATCCGCCGGCCTCGGCCTCCCAAGGTGCTGGGATTACAGGTGTGAGCCACCTCGCCTGGCCGATTGTTTCTAATCATTCAGAATTGCCAGGGGTACAAGGGTGGGTGGGGGAGAGGGGTTGTTCTTTTTTTTTTTTTNAGACGGAGTTTCGCTCTTGTTACCCAGGCTGGAGTGCAATGGCGCGATCTCGGCTCACCGCAACCTCCACCTCCTGGGTTCAAGCAATTCTCCTGCCTCAGCCTCCCGAGTAGCTGGGACTTACAGGCATGCGCCACCATGCCCAGCTAATTTTTGTATTTTTAGTAGAGATGGGGTTTCACCACGTTGACCAGATGGTCTCGATCTCTTGACCTTGCGATCCACCTGCCTCGGCCTCCCAAAGTGCTGGGATTATAGGTTTGAGCCACCGTGCCCGGCCTGTGGGGTTGTTCTTAAGGAGAAGCAAAAAGCCAGGTAATAGAGTGAGTAATATCTATTAGCTACTCATTTGAGTGTCCCCCTTTTTCTCTTTATTTCTTCTTTTTTGTTTAGTATGATATTATCAAAATGCAGTATTCTTTCCCTGCCATCTGCCAGAATTAGAATTGTACAAAAGGACAGTCAAACAGCACATGGAAGGAAGGAAAAATTAGAGATTGCTCTGAGTGTCCATACATTGCAAGTGTTACCAATTTGGGGTTCATTAGTAGTGATTATATCTTTCATTGGCGATTAGGGGGTCAGCATTCATTTAGAAATTATAATTCTGCTCAGTTTAGTGTGATGTCTTTTCTTTTTTTCTTTTTTGTTTTGAGACAGAGTCTCACTCTCTCGCCAGGCAGGAGTGCAGTGGTGTGATCTCGGCTCACTGCATCTTCTGCCACAGCCTCCTGAATAGCTGGGACTATAGGCATGCGCCACCATGTGCAGCTGATTTCTGTATTTTTAGTAGAGATAGGGTTTCACCATGTTGGCCAAGATGGTCTCGATCTCTTGACCTCGTGATCTGCCTGCCTTGTCCTCCCAAAGTGCTGGAGTTACAGGTGTGAACCACTGAGTCAGGACTGATGTCTCTTCTTAAATTCTCTTTATGTGCTTCCTAGGTGTGATATTTATGAAGCAGCTTTTGTGTTAGGTGGAAATGAGAAAGCGTATTAAAGAATAAAATATGGGGCTAGGCGCGGTGGCTCACGCCTGTAATCCCAGCACTTTGGGAGGCTGAGGCAAGTGGATCACATGAGGTTGGGAGTTTGAGACCAGCCTGGCCAACATGACGAAACCCCATCTCTACTAAAAATACAGAAAGTAGCTGGGTGTGGTGTCTGGCACCTGCAATCCCAACTACTCAGGAGGCTGAGGTAGAAGAATCTCTTGAACCCTGGAGGTGGAGGTTGCAGGGAGCTGAGATCGTACCACTGTACTCCAGTCTGGGTGACAGAGCAAAACTCTCTCTGAAAAAAAAAAAAAGAGGAATAAAGTATGGGTCATACTGTTGCAGTGGTTTTATGTGAGTTTATTTTTGCTTCTGACCATTCAAAATAGAAAGAGCGTCTCTTATGGTAGCACTGATGGAGAGAGTTTGGAATGGGAGGGAACTTCCAAACTGGTTAATCCTATAGTAAGAGCTTATCAGGTTGCAGTCTGGAGGAAGTTCCTTAATTTGACTGGAAACGTATCTTTTTGTTAAAGCCTGTAAATTTCTGTTCTTGCCACATCTTTACAAGCAGTAGTCTTTGGATGTCTGTATTTTTTGTTGTAAATATCTGTGCTATTTTTTTCTTTTGTTAGGAGGTGAATACGAGGTTATATACTTTTTCTTTCTTTTTTGGGGGGTAGGGAATTGAGTCTCACTCTGTCGCTTGGCTGGAGTGCAGTGTCTTGATCTTGGCTCACTGCAACTTCTGCATCCCGCGTTCAAGTGATTTTCCTGCCTCAGCCTCTGAGTAGCTGGGTCTACAGGCATGTACCACCACACCCAGCCAATTTTTGTATTTTTATTTGTGATGGGGTTTCACCACGTTGGCCAGGACGGTCTCAATCTCTTGACCTGGTGGTCTGCCCACTTTGGCCTCCCAAAGTGCTGGGATTACAGGTGTGAGCCACTTCATCTAGCCAGAGGTTATTACTTTTTTTAAGTATTGTAGGATGAGCTGGGCATGGTGGCTCACACCTGTAATCCCAGCCCCTTGGGAGGCCAAGGCAGGAGAATTGCTTGAGCTCCAGCCTGGGCAACATTTTTACAAAAAATTAGTGGTGGCATGTGCTTGTGGTCCTAGCTAGTCGGTAGGCTGAGGTGGGAGGCTGCAGTGAGCCATGATTGCGCCACTGCGCTCTAGCCTGGACAACAAAGTGAGATCCTGTCTCCAAAAAAAAAAAAGGTTACGCGATGTGACCTACCAGAATGATTGACCTGCTTATTCCCCAGGCTGCCTGCAGTTATTTCCCCACCCCAAATAGCTGGAACCCACTTTTCTAAGTCCCTTTATAAGTAAATTAAGGGGAATTGTTTCTTAAGTTTGTTGAATACTGAAAGACAGAATAGCAACAGACCAACCCTGCTCCAACCTAGAGGCTAGGTAAAGATTCATTCATTGTTGTTGTGGGATTCCCTAGTTCTTTGTAAGAATTAACTTTTTTTTTTTTTTTTTTTTTTTTTTTTTTTTTTTTTGGGATGGAGTCTCACTTTGTTATACAGGCTGGAGTGCAGTGGCACAATCTTGACTCACTGCAACCTCTGCCTCCTGGGTTCAAGGGCTCCTCTCACCTCAGCCTCCCAAGTAGCTGGGATTACAAGCGTGTGCCACCACACCCGGATAATTTTTGTATTTTTAGTAGAGATGGGGTTTCAGTATGTTGGCCAGGCTGTCTTTGAACTTCTGAGCTCAAGTGATCCCCCTGCCTCAGCCTCCCACAGTGCTGGGATTATAGGCGTGAGCCACTGTGCCCAGCTGCAACCTTTGTTTTTACCCTATCTCTTGATGCTAGGAGCCAGATTAGTAGGGATAACCTTAGTGGTTACATGGTCATAATCAGTGAGGCATAAACCAGTACCTTCTCTTAATGGGTAGATTAAAAAAAAAATATTTTTTTCTTAATTCTCACAGGCCTTAGTTGCTGTTTAGGAGTGGCTGAAGAGTAGCTTTGAAATGTATGTGAAATCTGCCCTTTGGCCACATTTGTCCCTTTAATTCTGTTTATTTATTAGAAATAGGGTCTCACTCTGTTGCCTGTTGCCCAGGCTGGAGTGCAGTACTGTGATAATAGCACACTGTAGCCGTGAACTTCTGGGCTCAAGTGATACTCTTGCCCCAGCCTCCCAAGTAGCTAGGACTGACTACAGGCATGTCACCTTCCTGGCTAATTTTATTATTATTATTATTATTGGTAGATACAGAGGCTCACTGTTTTGCCCAGGCTGGTCTCAAACCCCTGGCCTTAAGCAGTCCTTCTGCCTCAGCTTCCCAGAGTGCTGGGATTATAGGCATGGGCTGACACAAAAAACCTTTCATTCTAATACCACTTTTTTTTTTTTTTTGAAGCAGGGTCTTGCTCTTTCTCCCAGGCTGGAGTGCAGTGGCGAGATCTCAGCTTACTGCAACCTCCGCACCCCAGGTTCAAGGGAGTCTCCTGCCTCAGCCTTCCAAGTAGCTGGGACTACAGGTGTACACCACCATGACTGGCTAATTTTTGTATTTTTAGTAGAGACGGGGTTTCACCACGTTGGCCAGGCTGGTCTTGAACTTCTGACCTCAGGTGATCCTCCCTCCTTGGCCTCCCAAAGCGTTGAGATTACAGGCATGAGCCACCTCACCTGGCCTCTAATACCACCTGTTCTAAATGATTGGCAGATTTCCTTTTGTGTATGTCAGAACTTATATGCTGATTTATGAGGCAACCATAGGAGAAGGCTGTTTACCTCCTATTCATTACCTTTAGGCAGCACACCCTAACTTGTCACATTTAAGCATAGCAACCTTTACAGTCCTTCGTGCATGTTACTAAACAGTATGTCACCTATTGCAAGGTCATCTGGGCTCTTTTGTTCAAGAATGTGAGCCAAAGGTTTGTGTAGTAAACTTAGTGATGTGTAAGAGCATGTAAACAGTAATAGTCTTTTGTAAGAATTACTCTCTTAACCAGCCTGGTTCTATCAAAAACCAAAAATGACAATGTGGATAGCATAGTATGATAGTTAAGAACATTGACTCTGAGGTAAGACAGTGCTGTGTTTTAACCAGGCCCAGCCATTTAAGGACTGTGAAATATTATGTAGTTACTCAGTTTATCTGTTTTGTTTTTTTTTTTTCTGTAACAGGAGGATAATTATATCTCCAAAAGTTCTAAATGAGATAATGCATTGTGAAGCACTTTAGCATAATGCCTAGCAAATAGTAAGAGCTTAGTGAATGTTGGAAAGATAGATACTCCTATCTGTTGGGTTCATTTATACTATTTTCATTGTTCTTACTAGTTTCTTTTAGCCAGCTTGTGGCTACCTTTTTTTTTTTTTTCAACCTTATGGTAGATCTTTGAGTTAGATTGGGTTGATTGACCTGTATGTAGGAAGCATCTATATAAGGGGTCAGCAAATTATAGCTACTGCTTATTTTGGTAAATAAAATTTTGTTGGAACACAGCTACACCCACTTGCTTACAAAGCAGAGTTTAGTAGATGCTCCACAAAGTCTAAAATATTATTACCTGGTCCTTTAAAGAAAAGTTTGTAAGACCCCCACAGTCTAGATCAAGCTTGTCCAAACCACAGCTCGTGGACCGCATGCAGCCCAGGATGCTTTGAATGTGGCTCAACACAAATTTGGAAATGTTCTTAAAACGTGAGATTTTTTTTTCTTCCAGATCATCAGTTATGTTTAGTGTTAGTATATTTTATGTGTGGTCCAAGACACTTGTTGTTCTTCCAGTGTGGCCCAGGGAAGCCAAAAGGTTGGATACCCCGAAATCAAAAGAGAAATAATTAAAATAGACTAGATTTGGCTGGGCGTGGTGGCTCATGTCTGTAATTGCAGCACTTTGGGAGGCCCAGGCAAGAGAATCACTTGAGCTCAGCAGTTTGAGACCAGCCTAGGCAACACAGGCTTACAAGAAAAAATTCTGGGCATGGTGGCATGTGCCTGTAGTCCCAGTTAGTTGGGAGGCTGAGGGTGGGAATTGAGCCTGGAAGTTTGAGGCTTCAGTGAACCATGAGATATGATGGAGCCAGTGCGCTCCAGCCCAGGTGATAGCGCAAGACCTTGTTTCAAAAATAGATAAATAGGCTGGGCATGGTGGCTCACACCTGTAATCACAGCACTTGGGGAGGCCAAGGCAGGTGGATCACCTGATGTCAGGAGTTCAAGACCAGCCTGAGCAATATGGTGAAATCCCATCTCTACTAAAAATAACAAAAATCAGCCAGGCATGGTGGCGTGTGCCTGTAAGTCCCAGATACTTGGGAGGCTGAGACAAGACACTCACTTGAACCCAGGAGGCGAACATTGCAGTGAGCCAAGATCATACCACTGTACTCCAACCTGGGAGACTGAGGGAGATTCCATCTCAAACAAAACAAAAAACCCAAAAATAAATAAATAAAAATAAAAAAATAGACTAGACTTACATGGACTAGAAGGAATGATTAATTATTTCATGTTTTTAGAAGTAAGATTTTGTAGCAGGAGGGTTCATTGACATGGCTAATAAGCATTAGGTAAAGGAAAGTACCATTTGAAGTTGGTTAGGCAATACAGCACTTACTTTTAATCACTTTAGGGGCACTTCATAGTAATGTGTTGTCTTAGTCCATTTTCTGTTGCTATAACCTGGGACTGGGTAATTTATAAAGAAAATAAATTTCTTTTCTTTTCTTTCTTTCTTTTTTTTTTTTTATTTCTTTTCTTTCTTTTCCTCTGTACCTTTCTTCCTTTCCTCTGTCCTGTGCCTTTCTTCTCTGTCACCCAGGCTGGAGAGCCATTGTGCAGTCATAGCTCATTGTAGCCTCAAACTCCTAGGCTCAAGCAATCCTCCTGCTTCAGCCTCCCGAGTAGCTAGGAGTACAGGCATGTACCTCTGCACACAGCTGAATTGTTTTAAAAATGCTTCTGTAAAGATGGGGTCTCACTATGTTGCCTAGGTTGGACTGGAATGCCCGGACTCAAGCAATCTGCTCACCTTGGCATCTCAGATTGCTGGGATTATAGGTATGAGCCACCATGACCAGCCCCAAGAAATTTATTTCTTAAAGGTCTGGAGGCTGGGAAGTTCAAAATCAAGGGGCTGTATCTGCTGAGGGCCTTCTTGCTGGTGGGGACTCCGTAGAGTCCAAAGGTGGCACAGGGCATCACATGGTGAGGGGGCTCACAAGAGACAGCCACATTGGCTTTTATTACAGACCCACTCTTGTGATGACTAGTCCATTCTCTCAATAACCCATGAATCTGAGAATGGCTCTACCATCATGACCCAAGTACCTCCTAAAGGTCTCACCTCTCAACATGTCTGCATTGGGCACCGGGTATCCAACAGATGAACATTTGGGAGACACATTCAAATCCTAGCCGGAGTATTAGAGGGAATTACAAAGAAGAGAGATTTGCTACTAAGTAGTATGCATTAAACTTGGAAAAGAATATGAATTGGTAAGTTACCTGTTAAACAAGTATGTTAGACTAGGCTAGCAGTTTTTCTCCAGGCACAGTGGCTCACGCCTGTATTCCCAGCACTTTGGGAGGCTGAGGCAGATGGATCACGAGGTCAGGAGTTCAAGACCAGCCTGGCCAACGTGGTGAAACCCTGTCTCTACTAAAAATACAAAAATTATCTGGACGTGGTGGTGGGCACCTGTAATTCCAGCTACTCCGGAGGCTGAGGCAGAGAATTGGTTAAACCCTGGAGGTGGAGGTTGCAGTGAGCTGAGATTGTGCCACCACAGTCCAGCCTGGGTGACAGAGCAAGACTCTGTCTCGAAAACAAAACAAAAAACTCTTGAAACATGAGCATATCCCCAAACAATAGCACCAAACTACTAGTAGTCATTATGTTCTTCACTGCCATGCAGTTTAAATTTGCAGTTAAAAAAAATACAGTTTCATTTAAGAATGTTCTTGATGAAGCAGTAAAAATTAGTTTTATTTAATCTTGACCTTTCAGTACTTGGCTTTTGAATATTTTGTGTCACAAAACGGGAAGTATTCAAAAAACGCTTCTTTTATATATTGAAGTACTGTGGTTGTCTAAGGAAAAGTACTTGTACAGTTACTTGGATGTCCAGCTAACTACTTGCTATCTTCATAGAACAGCATTTTTACTTGAAGGAATAACTAACAAAGTATGATATTTAGACTTGGGTATTTGGCAGACGCTGTCTTGAAAATTTTCAAGGAAAACAACTGACTATTTTTTGCCCAGTGATAAAAACTCCAGCAAAAATTAGAATTTTGGAAAGTTTATTTACTCCACCATGAGATTGTCTGCTTCCAAGTTAGTTTCGTGATTTTTTCAATATTATGTAATACGTCAACATTTGGAAGATCTGCATCACTTAGTGAACTAGAATTTTTCAAATGACCAATGTATGATGTGACAAAATCAGATTTGGGTAGAAGATCCATT
>NW_016107806.1:978912-990619 GCF_001604975.1 Cebus imitator | reverse complement strand
CAGATCTCAGCTCACTGCAGCCTCTGCCTCCCATGTTCAAGCAATTCTCCTGCCTCAGCTTCCCAAGTAGCTGGGATTACAGGTGCGCACCACCACACACAGCTAATTTTTCATATGTTTAGTAGCGATGGGGTTTCACCATGTTGGTCAGGCTGGTCTGAAACTCCTTGGCTTCGAGATCTGCCCGCCTTGGCTTCCCAAAGGGCTGGGATTGCAGACGTGAGCCATTGCACCTGGCCTGGGTTGCTTTTTTAAAAATTGAATTCAATTTCATATGAACATCCAATTAATAATTTTATTTACTAATTTATTTTTTGAGACAGGTCTCCCTTTCTTACTGAGACTGGAGTACAGTGACACAGTCTCGGCTCACTGCAGCCTTGACCTACTGGGTTCAAGTGATCATTCTACCTCAGCTCCCCAATTAGTTGGGACTACAGGCGTGGGCCACCATGCCCTGCTAAAAAATTAACCATTTAAAAGAGTACAATTTAGGCTGGATGTGGTGGCTCATGCCTATTATCCCAGCACCTTGGGAGGCTGAAGTGGGTGGATCACTTGAGACCAGGAGGTGGAGACCAGCCTGACCAACATGGCAAAACCCTGTGTCTACTAAAAATCCAAAAATTAGCCAGACTTGGTGGTGCGTGCCTGTAGTCCAGGCTACCCAGGAGGCTGAGGCAGGAGAATTGCTTGAGTAATATCAAGGAAGATATCCACAATTCTAATAAATTTAAGAGGCTGTAAAAATACCTCCCTCTCTGGTGGGGCGCTGTGCCTCACGCCTGTAATCCCAGCACTTTGGGAGGCTGAGTTCACGAGGTCAGAAGTTTGAGTCCAGCCTGGCCAACATAGTGAAACCCTGTCCCTGCTAAAAATAAAAAAAATTCGCCAGGCGTGGTGGTGTATGCCTGTAGTCCTAGCTACTTGGGAGGCTGAGGGAGGAGAATCGTTTGAACCCAGGAGGCAGAGGTTGTGGTGAGCCAAGATTGTGCCACTGCACTCCAGCCTGGGCGACAGAGCGAGACTGTCACCAAACAAACAAAAAAATTAGCTGGGCCTGGTGGTGGGAGCCTGTCATCCCAGCTACTCCAGAGGCTGAGGCAGGAGAATTGCTTAAACTCAGGGAGGCAGAGGTTGCTGTGAGCCGAGATTGTGCCACTGCACTTTAGCCTGGGTTGAAAGAGCAAGACTCTGTCTTGGGGGGGGGGGAAACACCCCTCTGTAGTATCAGTATGAACTAATGGGTTCTTATATATACATACATATATACAGATTTGAGTATCCCTTAAATGCTTAAAACCAGAACCGTTTTCAATTTTGGATTTTTTCAGGTTTTGGGATATTTCCATATACATAGTGAGGTATCATGGGAGTAAGACCCAAGTCTAAACACAAAATTGATTTGTTTCATATATATAAGCATATAGCTTGAAGGTAATTTTATAACATTTTGTGCATAAAGCAAAGTTTTGACTGCATTTTGACTATAGCCTGTCACATGAGTTTAGATGTGGAATTTTTTCACATTTTGAAGCACTTTGGATTTTTTCTTTTTTTTAGTAAAAAAGTAGAGACAGGGTGGCCCGGCGCAGTGGCTCACGTCGGTAGTCCCAGCACTTTGGGAGGCCGAGGCTGGTGGATCATTTGAGGCCAGGAGTTTGAGACCAGCCTGGCCAACATGATAAAACGCCATCTGCACTAAAAATGCAAAACATTAACTGGGCTTGGTGGCAGGCACTTGTAATCCTGGCTGGCAGGAGAATCGTTGCTTGAACCTGGGAAGGGAGGGTTGCGGTGAGCTGAAATCATGCTTGGGCGACAGACCCAAACTCCGTCTCAAAAAAAAAAAGACAAAAAACAACATAGAGACGGGGTTTTGCCATGTTGCCCAGGCTGGTCTTGAACTCCTGGGATCAAGCGATCTGCCGTCTCAGCCTCCCAAAGTGCTGGAATTACAGACGTGAGTCACCACACCTGACCCAATTTGGATTTTCTGATTAAGGATCTTCAAGCTATACATACATATGCAAATGTCGATATAGAAATAGATATGAATGTTGTGTGTATGCATACATTTATTTCCTTTTCTGAAAGGGCTTAGAAATAGTGATACCACCATAGCAGTGAGCACACCTGACACCAGATCTTGTTTTGCAACACTTCAATAAAAGGAACCAGAGCTGCTTGGAAAAATGGCTAGGGCAGGTGAAGATGATGAACCTGGAACATCATGTGGGGACCAGAAACTAATAAATTGCCAAAAAAGTGATGGGGAGCCAACTTGAAGGAGCTTTCAATGGCCAGACCTGGGACATTTTGAAAAACAAATAATGACAACAGATTATAACCCATGGGGTAAAATAAATCTCCGTAAGTCCATGCTGTTATAAATATGGGAAAGGGGACAATTGTTTTCTACAGTGCAACGGTCAAGTTAATAAACATAAAAAGAATGATGGAAACATTAGGCAGATTACTACAAGTAGTTATTGCAGGCAAGAATTTTCTTTTTTTTTTTTTTTTTTTTTTGAAATGGAGTCTTACTCTGTTGCCCAGGCTGGAGTGCAATGGCATGATCTCAGCTCACTGCAACCTCTGCCTCCCAGGTTCAGGTGATTCTTCTGCCTCAGCCTCTTGAGTAGCTGAGACTACAGGTACCCGCCATCATGCTTAATTTTTATAGAGACAGGGTTTCACCATGTTGGTCAGGTTGGTCTTGAACTCCTGATCTCAGGTGATCCGCCCACCTTTGCCTTCCAGAGTGCTGGGATTACAGGCGCGAGCCACCGTGCACGGCAATAATTGCCTTTGTGTGCTAAAATTAATATTTGGAATTTTGTTTGGAGATATTTACATAGTGGCTTCTAAGTATGTCTCCGTAATAACATTATCAGTGGAGAAATCTATCAGATACCATCTTAAGCAATTGAGGTAGCATTAGCAGTAATACAACATATTGACATCATGTACTTCCTGATACGATACACTGAAAAGGGCACATTTCTTCTGTGATATTGTCACAAAACTTTTGTGATATTATCACAAAAACATATAACCTCGATCTAATTATGAGAAAATGTCAGACAGACCCAAATTAAAGGGTACTTTTCAAAAAAACTGGTCACTATTCTTCAAAAATATCAAGGTGAAGACAGACTAAGAAATTCACAGATTGGAAGGAGACCAAGGAAGGACACGTGACAACTAAATGCGGGATTGTGGATTTTGTCCTGGATCTGAAAAGAATATAGGGGCCAGGCATGGTTGCTCACGCCTGTAATCCTAGCACTCATGGAAGCTGAGGCAGGCAGATCATCTGAGGTCAGGAGTTCAAGACCAGCCTGGCCAATGTGGTGCAACCCCATCTCTACTAAAAATACAAAACTAGCCAGGTATGGTGGTGTGCACTGTAATCCCAGCTACTCGGGTGGCTGAGACAAGAGAATTGCTTGAACCCAGGAGGAGGAGGTTGCAGTGAGCCGAGATGTGCCACTGTGCTCCACCGTGGGTGACAGAGCAAGAATGTATCTCAAAAAAATCTGTGTAGTGTATATATAATTAGGAAAACTGGTGACATGTGAATAAGATCTGTAGAGCAGTTAAACACTATTGTTTCCTGGTTTCAATAATTGTATTGTGGTTAAAAAACACTCCTTCTGGCTGGGCATGGGAGCTCATACCTGTCATCCCAGGACTTTGGGAGGCTGAGGCGGGAGGATCACCTCAGGTCAGGAGTATGAGACCAGCCTGGCCAACATGGTGAAAACCTGTCTCTACTAAAAATACAAAAACTAGCTGGTCATGGTGGCAGGTACCTGTAATCCGAGCTGCTCAGGAGGCTGAGGAAGGAGAATCACTTGAACCTGGGAGACGGAGATTGTGCCTTGCACTTCAGCCTGGGGTACAAGAGCGACAATTCATCTCAAAAAAAAAAAAAAAAAAAAAAAAAAAAAACAAGTACTGCTTCCTTCCTATGTATCTGTGATCTGTGTGAGACCACATGCCCACCACTCCTGTCCCCCATACTTTTAACTAGGACAACATCACTGCATATTGAATGCAAAGGCAGCTGTGAGAATCCAGCTGTCTTCTATTAAGCCAGACATTAAAGAGATTTGTAAAAATATAAAACAATGCCACTTTACTCACTCAATTGTTCTCTTATTTTGGAAAATATTTTTCATAAAGAATACGTTAACATGAAATGGGTTGGTTATAGTTAAATGAATTAATTTTTTTTTTTTTTTTTGAGACAGAATCTCGCTCTGTTGCCAGGCACCAGGCTGTAGTACAGTGGCATGATCTTGGCTCACTATAACCTCCACCTCCCAGGTTCAAGCAATTCTCCTGCCTCAGGATCCCAAGTAGCTGGGACTACAGGCGTGCGCCACCATGCCCAGCTAATTTTTGTACTTTTTAGTAGAGACAGGGTTTCACCACATTGGCCGGGCTAGTCTGAAACTCCTGACCTCAGGTGATCCACCCACCTCAGCCTCCCAGAGTGCTGTAATTACAGGCATGAGCCACCATGCCCAGCTTAAAATTTCATTTTAATTCTGTTTCTAATATGGTGACTCTTTTAGTTATTGCCCTCTTGGGGTCCTTGATTTTATTTATTTATTTAGAGACAGGGTCTTGCTCTGTCACCCAGGCTGGAGTACGGTGGTGTAATCATAGCTCACTGTAACCTCAAAGTCGGGTTTAGACAATCCTCTTGCCACAGCCTCCCAAGTGGCTAGGAGTATAGGCACACTCTCGCCACCATGCCCAGCTGGGGCCTTGATTTGTAAGTGTCCTCTTTAAAGAGTTCCGAGACAAAAAGTTTTGAGAGCAACTAGAGTATGCCTAATAGCTTCAACAAAGATTCAAAACTGTAGTAGCTCCAACATGATAGAAAGCATTTCTTTCATGTAATTGCCGAAGGTGAGTGGGTCTTTTTGCTCTTTCGTTTCATGTGATACTTCAGAGACAAATTTTCTTTACACTAATTTTTCTGCTAATCCCCAGAACAGTGGGTCTCACAATTTAGTGTGTATCAGAATCACCAGGAGGGCTTGTTAAAACAAAATTTATAATTCTCACCCCCAAAATTTCTGAGTCTGGGATGAGGTTCAAGAATTTGTATATCCAACAAGTTCCCAGAAAATGCTGATGTCACCAGTAGGAGGATCACATTCTAGGGCATTGTCCTTTTCTCCTAGGTTGGAGCTGGTTTGTAGCCAAATGGAAAGGGGAAAGAGCATGGAGGAGTTTGCCCACCTGTTTTAGTTCTCAACTGGAAAGTAACAAACATTTCCTCTTTATTCTGTTGGCAAGATTTTAGCCTTTCTGTCTATAGTGGAGGCTAGGAAATGTGGTGTAGCTGAAAAACCATGTGATATTTCCATTACTATAGAAGAAGAGGAGAGTTAATTCTGATAGCTATTGAGAAACAATACCATCCAGACATTGGGAGAATAAACACTCGGCTAGGATTAATTAGGCCATATATTTTATCAGATAAAGGACAATAACTTACATAGATATGTGGCAAGGGAAGATCTAGGAGGGTGATACATGAAAATATAGAAGTGAGACTGTCTTATGGAAGATTGAGACAGAGTAACTTGGTTAGGAGGGCAGAATACAGGAGGCCAGGCAATAGGTAATAATGGAAGCTATTAAAACACTTTGAAAGAAGGCTTATTGCTGTGCGCGGTGGCTCACGCCTATAATCTCAGCACTTTGGGAGGCTGAGGCAGGCAGATCATGAAGTCAAAAGATCAAAACCATACTGGCCAACATGATGAAACCCCTTCTTTACTAAAAGTACAAAAATTAGCTGGGTGTGGTGGCGCGCGCCTGTAGTCCCAGCTACTCGGGAGGCTGAGGCAGGAGAATTGCTTGAAACCAGGAGGCAGAGGTTGCAGAGAGCTGAGATCCCACCACTGCCCTCCATCCTGGGGGCAGAGCAAGACTCAGTCTCAAAAAAAAAAAAAAAAAAAAAAAAAGTCTTATTTCTTTTCTGTGATAAATTGAAGCAGCAAGGAGAAGTCAACTGATAATCTCTTTTCTCCTTCTTGTAAGGGTCTTGAGGTTCTTCTCTGTTGGTGATGCTCTGTGTGGTTACTTTTTCACTCTGAATCACAGCACGAAAACTATTTAGGGGCTCTTGGTGCCCTGGTGTTGGCTATCCACATATGTGTGTCTGATCCATAGCTTCCCCTAATGTGACCTCAGGGGATGGCAGTGGCATGTATATCATCCCATACCCTTGGCCTACAAAATCAAATGGAAAATTGGAAGCCAAAGTTTAATTGTGAGCTGGGTGTGGTGGCACACTCCTGAATCCCAGCACCTAGGAAGGCCAAGGTGGGTGGATTGCTTGAGTCCAGGAGTTTGAGAACAGCCTGGGCAACATGGTAGAACNGCCAAGGTGGGTGGATTGCTTGAGTCCAGGAGTTTGAGAACAGCCTGGGCAACATGGTAGAACTCCTTCTTTAAAAAAAAAAAAAAAAAAAAAAAGCGCACACACACACACACACACACACACACACACACACACACAGAGGCTGGTGCAGTGGCTCACATCTGTAATCCCAGCACTTTGGGAGGCTGAGGTGGGCAGATCACCTGAGGTCTGTAGTTCGAGACCAGCCTGACCAACATGGAGAAACCCCTGTCTCTACTAAAAATACAAAATTACCCAGGCATGGTGGTCCATGCATGTAATCCCAGCTACTCGGGAGGCTGAGGCAGGAGAATTGCTTGAACCCGGGAGACAGAGGTTGTGGTGAGCTGAGATCACACCATTTTACTCCAGCCTGGGCTACCAAGAGTGAAACTCCATCTCAAAATAAATACATACATACATACATACATACATACAAACAAAAATTAGCTTGGCATGGTGGTGCATCTCTGTAGTCCCAGCTACTCAGGAGGCTGAGGTGGGATGGTCATTTGAGCCTGGGAGATGGAGGTTGCAGTGAGCTGTGATTGCACCACTACACTCCAGCCTGGGCAGCAGAGCAAGACTGTCCCCAAAAAAGAAACAGAGAACGCAAAATTTAGTTGTGTACCCAGAATAGAGGTTGGAGTATTGGATGAGTGTTGAGGCCTTTTGCTTTAGAAATGGGAAGGAGTTGGCTGGGTGTGATGGCTCACGCCTGAAATCCCAGCACTTGGGAGGCCAGGGCAGGTGGATCACCGGAGATCAGGAGTTCAAGACCAGCCTGGCCAACATGGTGAAACTTTGTCTGTACTAAAAATATAAAAATTAGCTGGGCGTGATGGCAGGCACCTGTAATTCCAGCTACTTGGGAGGCTGAGGCAGGAGAATCTCTTGAACCTGGGTTGCAGAGTTTGCAGTGAGTCAAGATCGTGCCACTGCACTCCAGCCTGGGAGACAGAGTGAGACTCCGTCTCAAAAGAAAAAAGAAAATGGGAAGGATTTGTTTATACACAGAATAACCAAGACAAATTTTCTTTATTTTGAGGCAAAGTTTTGCTCTCGTTGCCCAGGCTGTAGTGCAATGGTGTGATTTCAGCTCGCTGTAACCTTTGCCTCCCAAGTTCAAGTGATTCTCCTGCCTCAGCCTCCCGAGTAGCTGGGAATGCAAGTGCCCACCACCACAGCCAGCTAATTTTTTGTATTTTTAGTAGAGACAGGGTCGTCATGTCGGCTGGGCTGGTCTTGAACTTCTGACCTCAGGTGATCCACCTCCCTTGGCCTCCCACAGTGCTGGGATTACAGGTGTGAGCCAAGAGAGTTACATAGTCTTGAAGAACAGGAATCAATTCTGTGCTTGAAAATAGAATTCTATAGCATTCCCCACTGTTTCCCATCAAAATAGCAGGTAGATTAAGGGTCCAGTTATTTAGTTAACAAATAATTATTGAATGATTTGTAAGTGCTAGGAACTTATGTGAGCACTGGGGACATAGTGAACAAGTCTCCCTCACTTGATAGAGTTTAAAATGTAGTGGTGGAAGGAGACAAGCAATAAACAAATGTATAGATGTTCTGTCAGAGAAATATGAAGAAAAAGGTTAATGTCTGTTTTCAGTTTAGATCAGTTTAAGTAGGACTCACCTAAGACGGTCCTGAGACAGATATTAATTTGGTGGCCTATAATTTTTGCAGCTTTATTTTGAAGAAGTACATTTTGGCTTGGAGGAAAGTTGTGCTTAACTTTGGAGCCCAGCTTTTTTGTTTTCAGGTTTGATGCTTTGTAGCAGCTCTAGTGATATTTGTAGTAATCAGCGGGTGTCCTCCATAGTTATGTTAGATTATTTTCTCTGATTTGCCAAATTTATTTCTAACCTCCTGTTTGCTAACCTTGCCAGATACATTGTAGTACAATAAGCACTTTGTGGTCTGATATGTCTTGTTTGTTTCTTTCATGTAAAGAGATAATTGTGGTTTCTTTTGGTTTTGTGTTATCTAAGTCTCCTCTTAATTAGAAATAGTTATTAGTGTTCCCATACCACACTGATGTGTGCTCCTCTCAGGCCCTTGTCCATACCCTTTTCCATTGTGACTATTAATTCCAACATCTAAGGTAATCCTATAAAATGGTACATTGGAGGCTGGGTGAGGTGGCTCATGCTTGTAATCTCAGCGTTTTGGGAGGCTGAGGTCGGTGGATCATGAGGTCAGGTGAAACCCTGTCTGTACTGAAAATATAAAAATTAGCTGGGTGTGGTGGCCCATGACTGTAATCCCAGCTACTCATGACGCTGAGGCAGGAGAATCGATTGAACCTGGGAGGGGTAGATTACAATGAGCCGAGATCGCACCACTGCACTCCAGCCTGGCAGCAGAGCAAGACTCTGTCTCAAAAAAAAAGGTACATTGGAAATAATTTCACTCCTTTGTAACATCTAAAATGAAACTTTTTCTGTACCCATTCTGATTTTCCTTAGGGCCTTTTACCTCATTTGAGGAATTTGTTTTGCAGTTTGGTTTGTGTGTGTGTAAATTCCTTTAGGAAACTGAAATGAAGAGTTTACATCTTTGGGGAGTGACTAATTACTGGGATTGATTGGCAGTAGGAATCATTAGATAGCTTAGAAGGAGTTCAGCCATCAGGTTTGCATTAGGGCAGGTTGGAGATGGTGCAAGACCGCTGCTCTGTGATTTTTGCCAGAAACTGGAAGTGCATTTTGTTTACAGTTGAGAAGACAAACTGTCTTTCATTTGCCTGTACAGTTTTAAGTAGAAGACACAGGGCCACTAATCTCAGAAGCTGGGTTGAGAAAAAATTTATTTGGATTATTATTTGCCCTTTTAAAATACATTGTCATTAGATAATGTAGCTAGGCTGCTACTGGATTAGCTATACTCCTAACATTCTCACCTCTATATTATGACTAATTTAATATACAGAACTATAATTTTTTTTTTTTTTTTTTTTTGAGATGGAGTCTAGCTCTGTTGCTAGGCTGGAGTGCAGTGGCGCAATCTTGGTCCACTGCAACCTCTGCCTCCCGAGTTTAAGTGATTCTTCTGCCTCAGCTTTCTGAGTAGCTGGGATTAGAGGTGTGTGCCATCACACCCAGCTAATTTTTGTATTTTTGTATAGACGAGGTTTCGTCATGTTGGCCAGGCTGGTCTTGAACTCTTGACCTCAGGTGATCCACCTACCTTGGCCTCCCAAAGTGCTGGGATTATAGGAGTGAGCCATTGCACCCAGCCTCAAACTCCTAGGCTCAAGCGATCCACCCACCTCAGCCTCCCTAAGTGCTGGGGTTACAAGTGTGAACCATTGTACCCTACTGAGACTGTTACTAAGGTTTAAAGAATTGCTGTTTCCCTGTCATAACCACTTCTCAGCTTTTGTTTTTCCACAGTGCAAAAGGTGGTTACCTATATAGGCTGCTGAATTCAAATGCCTCTGGCATTTTTAGTCTGATTATGAGAGTAATCTGGTAAATACTTGGTTTATATATGTGTTGCTGTTTTTATGTTATTCCTGTGGCTGACAATTGATTAGAAGTCTTTACTGATGTAACAGAATTTTACAGGCCACCACCATCAGTTAAATGTAGTTGGTATTAGAATTGAAACCCACTTACCATCCTTGGTGTGGTAGAAGGGGAGTGTCTTGGTCATTAGAATTAGATGTAGATGGCCAGGCTCGATGGCTCACGCCTGTAACTCCAGCACTTTGAGGGGCTGAGGCTGGAGGATCACCTGAGGTCAGGAGTTCGAAACCAGCCTGGCCAACATGGTGAAACACCGTCTCTGCTGAAAATAGAAAAATTAGCTGGGTGTGGTGGCGTGTGCCGTTAGCTCCAGCTGCTCAGGAACCTGAGGCAGGAGAATCGCTTGAACCTGGAAGGCAGATGTTGCAGTGAGCAGAGATCATGCCACTGCACTCCAGCCTGGCGACAGATGAGACTCTGTCCCCACCCCTTCACCAAAAAAAAGAATTAGATGTAGATTTTTTTTTCTTTTTTTTTGAGATGAAGTCTTGCTCTGTCACCCAGGCTGGAGGGTGCTGGTGTGATCTCAGCTTACTGCAACCTCCCCCTCCTGGATTCAAGCGATTGTCCTGCCTCACCTCCCGAGTAGCTGGGACTACAGGCACGTGCCACCATGCCCCGCCAATTTTTCTATTTTTTAGTAGAGACGGATTTTTGCCATGTTGGCCAGGCTGGTCTCGATCTCTGGTCTCAAACTCCTGACCTCAGGTGATCCACCCTCCTTGGCCTCCCGAAGTGCTGGGATTACAGGCGTGAGCCACCGCACCTAGCCAGAATTAGATGTAGATTTTAATCATGACTTTCCTGTTTGTTGTGTTTCTTGGACAGGAAACACAACTTTTTAATTCAGTATTTTATGCTAAATAAAAAGTTATGTAGTATACTAAATAATACTAATTTTTTTTTGAAACGGAGTCTCGCTATGTCACCCAAGCTGAAGGACAGTGGCTGGATCTTGGCTTACTGCAACCTCAGCCTCCCAGGTTCAAGCAATTCTCCTGCCTCAGCCTCTCAAGTATCTGGGACTACAGGCATATGTCACTGTGCCCAGCTGATTTTTCGTGTTTTTAGTGGAGACAGGGTTTCACCATGTTGGCCTGGCTGGTCTTGAACTCCTGACCTCAAGTGACCCGCCCACCACATCCATCTAAAGTGCTAGGATTACAGGCATGAGCCACCACACCCAGCTGTAGTCAGTATTTATGAGTCTCAGTTTTTTCATCCATAGAATGGGTATAATAGGGACTTCATAAGAATGTTCTGAGAATTAAATACTATTTTTTGTTGTTGCTTTCTTTTTTTCCTTCCCCTCCCTCCTTCCCTCCCTTCTTCCCCTCCTCCTTCCCTTCTTCTCTTTAAAATCTTTCTTCTCTTTCTTTTCTTTCTTTCTTTCACAGAGTTTTGCTCTGTCACTCAAGCTAGAGTGCAGTGGCACAATCATAGCTCACTGAAGCCTCGATCTCCTGGGTTTAACTGATCCTCCGGTTTCAGCATTTCAAGTAGCTGGGACTACAGGCATGCACCATTATACTCAGCTTAGTTTTAAATTTTTTGTAGAGACAAGGTCTCCCAGGCCGGGTGCGGTGGCTCACGCCTATAATCCCAGCACTTTGGGAGGCCGAGGCAGGCGGATCATGAGGTCAAGAGATCGAGACCATCCTGACCAACATGGTGAAACACCGTCTCTACTAAAAATACAAAAATTACCTGGGCGTGGTGGCGCATGCCTGTAATC
>NW_016107806.1:965979-978527 GCF_001604975.1 Cebus imitator | reverse complement strand
GTGCGTACCTTGTTACTTGTCTTCCTATTGGAGTGTGCTTTCCCCCAACTGTCTTCAGACTTCTGTGATGAATGTATCACTTAGAACATGTTTTATCTGGGAAGAGGAGGCTCTCTAGAGTATGCGTGTACAAAATGTACCTAGGAGATCATGCTTTTCACAGCGTTGTGAAAGATTTCTACTGTTCAAAACTGCTCCCCTAGTGCCTATTATTATTAGTTCCATGATATAAAGGATTAAAAAGAATTTTTTGTTTTTCTTTCATTTAAAAAATATTCCTAAGGATAGCCTACAATCTGTTCTACTTTGCATGAAGAAAAACAGGATTTTTATAGACGAGTGCTGGGGAGGTTGGAAAAATGTAGCTAACTCCTATTCCTTTATTTAATTATGTACTTAGATTCTTTACTTTCCTGTTGCTTTTTTTTTCTTTTGAAATGGCGTATTGGTCTTGTTGCTCAGGCTGGAGTGCAGTGGTGCGATCTTGGCTCACTGCAACCTCCACTCCCGGGTTCAAGCGAGTCTCCTGCCTCAGCCTCCCTAGTAGCTTGGATTACTGGTACCTGCCATCATGTCCAGCTAATTTTTGCATTTTTAGTAGAGACGAGGTTTTATCATTTAGTCATGCTGGTCTTGAACTCCTAACCTCAGGTGATCCTCCCACCTTGTCCTCCCAAAGTGTTTGGGTTATTAGGAGCCACCATGCCTGGCCACTTCCCTGTTTCTCTTGGTGAAAGTTTGTAGCAGTCATTCTTATAGTGCCTAGTAATAACCAGGAGAAGATAGTAAAAATGCAGTTTCTTTGGCCTAACCAAAGAATTTATTGCCATGAAATAGGGTCTGGGAATGTGCATTTTAATTTGTTTTTCTCTTTTAAAAAAAGTAGAGATTGGCTGGGCATGGTGGCAAATTAACACTTTCTCCAAATACTCTCAATTTCTGTGCTTATCTTGTTGCGGTTCATGGAACTGCAGTGGTGAGTGGCCTATACTTTTGAGTAACATTGCTTTTCAGAAAGTCAAAACGTTTTTGTGTTGAAACTGACAAGCTAGTTTCTTCTACAAGTCCCAGGAAGCCCGATTTGTTCATCTGTAAAATTGAGACAGTGTTACTACTTGCCCATCTTTATTAGGATGTTATGAGGATCACATAAGATATAATGTATGTAATGGTCGGGAGCTCATGCCTATAATCCCAGCACTTTGGGAGATTGAGGCTGGTGGATCGCCTGAGGTTCGGAGTTTGAGACCAGCCTGCGCAACATGGTGAAACCCCGTCTCTACTAAAAATAGAAAAAGTAGCCATGTGTGATGGTGTGTGTGCCTGTATTCCCAGCTACTCAGGAGGCTGAGGCAGGCGAATTGCTTGAACCTGGGAGGTGGAGATTTCAGTGAGCTGAGATTGTGCCACTGCACTCCAGCCTGGGGGACAGAGTGATACTCAATCTCAAAAAAAAAAAAAAAAAAAAAAAAAAAAAAAAAAAAAAAAAAAAAAAAAAAAAAAAAAAAGATATAATGTGTGTAAAATAAATTGTAAACTGAAAAACTAATGTAAGTTACATTAATCCTCATATTAATTGAGCTGGAACTCTTTTAGCAACTAGAGACATACAGATATATGGCGGGGAGCTTATCATTCAGATATATATTAGCCACAAGGTTGGCATATGCAGAATTCAGTTTCAGTTTTCTAAAAATTTTCCTAGACTTGTGCAGTCCTTCTCTAAAATTTTAGTAGTGTGTATATATACATATCTGTATAGATATGTCTATAAGCACTGCCTCAGCCTCCCCAGGCATGTGTCACCACGCCCGGCTAATTTTCATTTTCTTTTTTAGTAGATAACGAGTTTTCACTGTGTTGGCCAGGCTGGTCTTGAACTCCTGACCTTGGAATCCTCCTACCTTGGCCTCCTAAAGTGCTGAGATTATAGGCATGAGTCACCCCACCTTTTTTTTTTTTTTTTTGAGATGGAATATTGCTCTCTCGCCAGGCTAGAGTGCAGTGGTGCGATCTCGGCTCGCTGCAACCTCTGCCTCCCGGGTTCAAGCGATTCTCCTGCCTCAGCCTTCCAAATAGATGGGACTACAGGTGCACGTCACCACGCTCAGCTAATTTTTTCTGTATTTACTTAGTAGAGACGGGGTTTCACCATGTTGGCCAGGATGATCTTGATCCTTTGACCGCATGATCCACCTGCTTCGATCTCCCAAAGTGCTGGGATTACAGGCATGAGCCATCACGCCCGGGCTTGTATGTCTTTTTTTTTTTTTTTTGAGACAAAGTCTGTCACCCAGGCTAGAGTGCAGTGGTGCAATCACAGCACACTACAGACTTGATCCCCCAGGCACAAACAATCTTCCCATCTCAGCCTCCCAAGTAGCTGGAACTACAAGCACATGCCACCATACCTGTCTGATTTTTATTTTTATTTTTAGTAGAAATAGAGTCTTGCTATGTTGCCCAGGCTGGTCTTGGACTCCTGAGCTCAGTCAGTCCTACCTACCTCAGCCTCCCAAAGTGCCAGGACTATAAGCATGAGCCAGTGTACCCTTGTATAGACTTAAAGTACCACTCTCCCTCTTGGATGTGGCAATTCATCTGTACCTTTTTACTGTTGCTTGCGCAGTCTTAAGTGCTATCCTGTCTCAAGCAACATCCTTGCTGTGACCTCTACTCATTTCTTTCTCTCCCAGATACTCGCACAGCTCACTTCCGCCCTTAATTTAAGACTTGTTCTAATGTTATTTTTTTCTGACAGGACTTTCCTGACCATCCTTTTAAGAATAGTCTCTTCCCCCTACCCTAACACCACTCTGTCCCCTTTTCATGTCTAATTTTTTAAATGATACTTACAAATATACATACACACATATATATATAATTTTATTGTTTCTCTTTTTTCTTGTTTGGAGATAGGGTTATGCTTTGTCAGCTAGGCTGTAGTGCAGTGATAACGATCGTGGCTCACTGCAGCCTTGACATGGACCCAAATGATCCTCATGCCTCAGCCTCCCAAGTAGCTGGGGCTTTGTTTGTTTTTGAGACGTGGTCTCACTCTGTTCCCCAGGCTGGAGTGCAGTGGCATGATCTAGGCTGACTGCAGCCTTGACTTCCTGGGTTTATGCGATCCTTTCACCTTAGCCTCCTGGGCAGCTGGGACCGCAGGTGCATGCCACCATGCTTGGCTAATGCTTGTATTTTTTGTAGAGATGGGGTGTTGCCATGTTGCCTGGGCTGATCTTGAGCTCTTGAACTCTTGCCCACCTTGGCCTCCCAAAGTGCTGGGATTACAGGTGTGAGCCACCATGCCCTCAGCCTGATTTTGTGATTTTTAACTCAGGAAGAGGAGGAAACAGGCAGAGGTCACAGCATATTTATCTTTATTATAAATATGGACTATAAGAAGAGAAATAAGGTATATTGGAAGGAATGATATCCCGTCACATTCCCATAACTCACCAGGCAGAAGAAAGAACAACCTTATAGGAAGGGGGAAGAAATCAGAGCTATCTAGTATGAAACCTTTATCCTATTCTTGGAGTTGTCATCCACATTTTAACGTTCTTGTTACTGGGCCTCTGCTCTATGTGACAGCAAATGCATCTCCAGATTTCTCCAGTTACTAGATCATCCTTGAATTCACTGTCAGTTTACTTATATTTCTTACAATACTAGGTAGGTACTTCAAAACTGAATGATTTCAAGAGAGTCTTCACTTGACCTCTTCAATGAGATGGAAGTTCTTAATGCTTCCAGCCTTCTTTCTGTCTTGTTGAATTATCGAAATCAGAATTTTTAAAAACATTACATAGGAATGAACAGGTCTTGGACCTCTGGCTGATCGATGTCTCCTGTGGCAGAAGGCAAACTACAAAGGAGCTCTTCTTCACATGTAAGAATGGGTGATGATTTCAGCACTTCCTGTTTATAAATATCTTTTTTTTTTTTTGTAGTACCTCTTTGTGCAAAATATGAAAATATAAATATCTTAAGGACTTATGTTCCAGGACTATTTCAGAGACATCTCTCTCTTCTTCCTTTTTACATTTTTTTTTTTTTTTTTTTTTTTTTTTTTTTTTTTTTTTTTTTTTTTTTTTTTTTTTTTTTTTTTTTTTTTTTTCTTCCTTTTTACTACTATACTTTCTGACTTGATAAGGGGACTATAGTGAATGTAGTGACTAACCTTTACATATTTTATCAACATGAAAAGTTTATCAGGTGCTACTAATTAGTGCCTACAGTAGGAAAGGCCATCCATTTTCTATGAAGGGACATTATATCAAAGGAAGGCCATAATTATTTATACACACACACACACACACACACACACATATATATATATAAATACATATATTCTCCTGCTTCAGTCTCCTGAGCAGCTGGGATTACAGGCACACAACACCATGCCCAGATAATTTTTGTATTTTTAGTAGAGATGGCGTTTCACCATGTTGGCCAGGATGGTCTCTTATCTCCTGACCTTGTGATCTGCCCGCCTCAGCCTCCCAAAGTGCTGGGATTACAGGCATGAGTCACTGCATCCGGCCTAGTTTCTAATTTTTATTGAAAATGTTTAAGCATACAGAAAAATAGAGTAGTAAAATCAACAGCTACAGTGAATATTTTGTCATATTTGCTTGGCAAATATCAATATGCTATTGATATATATATAGCATAAACATTTTTTCTAAACTACTTCAAAGTAAGTTTTAGACTTTTATCTCTAAATACTTAAAATTGCTGTGGTAGGCAGAATAACGCCTCTTATCCCAAGATGTCTACCCCCTAGCCTCCATACTTATGAATGTGTTCCATTTAATGGCAACAGAGAATTAAGATAGCAGATGGAATTAAGGTTGCTAATCAGTTGACCTTAAAATATGGAAGTTATTCTAGGCTATCCAAGTGGGCTCAGTATAATCATAAGGGCTCCTAAAATGGAAAAAGGGAAGCAGAAGAGAGAGGAGTAGGCTTGATAGTTGAAGATGAAGGAAGTGCCCATGAACCCAGAAAAGCAGATTGTCTCTAGTAGGGAATAGCAGGACAATGGATTTTCCTCTACAGACTCCAGAAGAAATGTAGGAGCTGACTAGGCGTGGTGACTCATCCTTGTAATCCCAGCACTTTGGGAGGCTAAGGCGGGAGAATTCAAGACCAGCCTGGACAACATGTTGAAATCCCCTCTACAAAAAATACAAAAATTAGCTGGGCATGGTGATGCGCACCTGTAGTCCAGCTGCTCAAGAGGCTAAGGTCAGAGAATCACTTAAACTGCAGGAGGCAGAGGTTGCAGTGAGCCGAGATCCTGCCACTGCACTCCAGCCCGGGTGACAGAGCCAGACCCTATCTAAAAAGAGTAAGAAGTAGGAGCCATACCTACACCTTGAATTTAGCCTAATAAGACCCATTTTAGACCTAATGACTTTGAGTGAAAGGTAATACATTTGTATTGTGTTTAAGCCACTAAATTTGTGCTAATTTGTTATAGTAGCCATAGAAAACTAATAGCAGGCTGGGTGTGGTGGCTCATGCCTGTAATCCCAGCACTTTGGGAGGTGGAGGTAGGTAGATCAGTAGAGGTCAGGAGTTCAAGATCTGCCTGGCCAGCATGGCAAAACCCTGTCTCTACTAAAAATACAAAAATTAGGCAGGTGTGGGGGTGCATGTCTGTAATCCCAGCTACTTGGGAGGCTGAAGTAGGAGAATCACTTGTATCTGGGAGACGGAAGTTGCAGTGAATCAAGATCTTGCCAGTGTACTCCAGTCTGGGCGACAGAACAAGACTCTTATCTCAAAAATAAAAAAAAGAAAATTAATACTAAAATTACTTGTCAAAAAAACATAGTCTCCTATTCAACCACAAAACCATTATCATAACCAACAAGATTAGTAAAAATTCCCTAATATTTAATACCTAGTCCATTTGAAAATTTACCCATTTCCCATAGTATCTTTTGTAGCTGTGTTTAAACCAAGATTCAATCAAAGATTATACATTATATTTGGTTATGTCTATAAGTCTCTTTCAAGCTAGAACAGTCTGCACCACCACCTCTATTTTTTTAAATATAAATTTTTTGAAGAGACCAGGCTCATTGATTTGAAGTATGTTCCATATTGTAGATTTGTCAGATTATTTCCATGTTATCTCAATCCTGCAGTGAAAAGTTTCATCCCTAGGGTAACAGCAAGGTCGCTCCATTGTTAAGGTGTGTTTTTCCTTTTGCAGTTAGTGATCTGTGGAGTTACTTTGTTTATTTGAACTGAACTAGTTCTTATGAAAATAAATTTTAAACTTCCAGACCAGCATATTTTATAATGGCAGTATAACAGACCGTGTAACCTAAAACCCTTGTGCTATTCGATTACAAAACACCTAGTCATGCTTTATGAAATGTAACAACTATTTTTTGATTTTTAAACCAACTTTTAAAGATGCAAAGCTAGCTGAGCCTGAAAGAAGTAAGGAAAGTTTGGCTGGGCATGGTGGCTGTCACGTGTAATCCCAGGATTTTGGGAGGCTGAGGGGGGTGGATCATGAGGTCAGGAGATCAAGATCTACCTGACCAACATGGTGAAACCTCATTTCTCCTAAAAATACAAAAATTAGCCGAGCATGGTAGTGGGCACCTGTAATCCCAGCTACTTGGGAGAGTGAGGCAGGAGAATCGCTTGAACCTGGGAGGCAGAGTTGCAGTGAGCTGAGATTGCGTTACTGCAACTTTCATCTCCCAGGTTCAAGTGATTCTCCCACTTCAGCCTCCCAAGTAGCCTGGCTACAGAGTGAGACTCCATCTCAAAAAAAAAAAAAAAAAAATTCTCATGGACTGCAAATAAAAGAGGAACTGAAAATGAGCAGTATGCATGTGACTTAATGCTATGGTATTTCTGAGTGCTTTGCTACTATCAGTTTTAAGTCTTGGTTTTAATGTCCATGAACCTTAGGCCTGTATGGAACAGAGATAGAAATGCACATCTCTATGTAAAGCAGGGACCTTTAAAGGCTCATACTCCTATGAGAAAGGAAGGGACCACAGAAAATTCCATCTACTAGTTTGAGGAAACAAGGGAACTTTTGTTGGGAATGTCTCCTGAAAATTTATGTTTGGACCCAAGAATACACAATAGGGAAAGGATAGTCCCTTCAACAAATGGTATTGGGAAAACTGGATACCCACAGCAAAATAATGAAATTTTCTTGTGCTCTATACAAAAAATCAGCTCGAAATGATTAAAAAGTTTAGTAAGACCTGAAACTATAAAACTCATAAGAAGAAAACAGGAAAAAAGCATTATGACATTGGTCTTGGCAGTGATTTTGTGGATACGACATCAAAAACACAAGCAGCAAAAGCAAGTGGAACTACATCGACCTGAAAAGCCTCTGTACAGCAAAGGAAACAACAGAATGGAAAGGCAGTCTACAAAATATGGGGAAATGTTTGTGAACCATATATTTGGTAAGGGGTTAATCTCCAACACATATAAGGAACTCATACAACTCAGTAACAAAAAATTAAAAAATTTATTTAAATATATGTATATATATATATATGGACCGGGTACGGTGGCTCACACCTGTAATCCCAGCACTTTGGGAGTCTGAGACAGGCAGATCACGAGATTAGGAGGTGGAGACCATCCTAGCTAACATGGTGAAACCCCGCCTCTACTAAAAATACAAAAAATTAGCTGGGCATGGTGGCAGTTGCCTATAGTCTCAGCTACTCGGGAGGTTGAGACAGGAGAATTGCTCGAACCTGGGAGGCAGAGGTTGCAGTGAGCCGTGATCGTGCCACTGCATTCCAGCCTGGGCGACAGTGTGACACTCCATTTCAAAAAAAAAAAGACAAAGGACCTGAGTAGACATTCTCCAAAGAAGACATAAAAGTGGCCAAGTATATGAAAAATTGCTCAACAAAATTGCTCAACATTGCTAATCATCAGAGAAGTACACATCAAAACCATAGTGAGGTATCATCACCTCACACCTGTCAAGTTGGCTATTTTTTTTTTTAATTGGCAAGGGAGTGAAGAAATTGGAACACCTGCATGCTATTGGTGAGAATGCAAAATGGTACGTACAGCCTCTATGGAAAACAGTGTGAAGGTTCCTTGAAATACTAAATACAGAACTACCAGATGGTCCAGCAATTATGCTTCTGGATATTTATCCAAAATAATCAAAATCAGTATCCCAAAGACATATTAGCACTCCCACATGTGACAGCATGGATGAACCTTGAGGACATTATGCTAAGGGAAATAAGCCAGTCATCGAAAGACAACTGCATGAGTCTACATATGTGAGGTATCTAAAGTAGTCAGATTCATAGGATGACAGAGTCAAATGGTGGTTGCCAGAGGCGGTGAGGGTGGAGGAATTGGGGAGTTGCTCAACAATGGATGTAAAATTAATTTTAAGCAAGAGGAAAAAGCTCTAGAGATCTGACATATAGCACTGTACCTGTAGTCAACATTAACGTATTGTACACTTGAAAATTTGAGAGGGTGGATCTTCTGTTGTGTTCTTACCACAGTAAAACAATTATTACTTTTTACATAGTCTCGCTCTGCAACCGAGGGTGGAGTGCAATGGTGCGATCTTTGCTCACTGCAACCTCCGCCTCCTGGGTTCAAGTGATTTTCCTGCCTCAGCCTCCGGAGTAGCTAGGATTACAGGTGTGCGCCATCACACTTGGCTAAATTTTGTATTTTTGTTAGAGACAAGGTTTCACTATGTTGGCCAGGCTGGTCTCGAACTCCTGACCTCAAGTGATCCACCCTCCTTGGCCTGCCAAAGAGCTGGGATTACAGGTATGAGCCACCACACCCAGCCAACAGAAAATTTTTCAAAAATTAAGTATGGGCTTATTAGGCCAGGCACAGTGGCTCATGCCTGTAATCCCAGCATGTTAGGAGGCTGATACAGGCGGATGACTTGAGGTCAGGAGTTTGAAACCAGCCTGGCCAACATGGCGAAACCTGGTCTCTACTAAAAATACAAAAATTAGCTAGGCATGGTGGCAGGTGCCTGTAATCCTAGCTACTCAGGAGGCTGAGGCAGGAGGATCACTTGAATCTGAGAGGCAGAGGTTACAGTGAGCCAAGATTGTGCCATGGCACTCCAGCCTGGTGGCAGAGTGAGACTCCATCTCAAAAAAAAAAAAGAATTGCAGGCTGGGCCAGGTGGCTTACACCTGTAATCTTAGCGCTTTGGGAGGTGGGTTGATGACCTGAGGTCAGGAGTTCAAGACCAGCCTGGCCAATATGGTGAAACCCGTCTTTACTAAAAATATAAAAATTAGCCAGGTGTGGTAGCACCCAGCTGTAATTCCAGTTACTGGAGAGGCTAAGGCAGGAGAATTGGTTGAACTCAGGGGGCGGAGGTTGCAGTGAGCTGAGATCGTGACACTGCACTCCAGTCTGAGTGACAGAGGTGAGACGCCATCTCAAAAAAGCAAACACAAAAATAATTATAATAGCCTAGGTAGGAGATGACAGCTTGGACTAAGTAACATGAAAGTGATGCTCAGAGGTCAAATTTGGGGCTGGATGCTGTGGCTTATGCCTGTTGGGGAGGCCAAGGCAGGCAGATCACGAGGTCAGGATTTTGAGACCAGCCTGACTAACGTGGTAAAATCCCATTTCTACTAAAAATACAAAAAGTAGCCGGGTGTGGTGGCTGCCTATAATCCCAGCTACTGGGGAGGCTGAGGCAGGAGAATGGCTTAAAATGGGAAGGTGGAGGTTGCAGTGAGCCGAGATTGTACCATTGCACTTCAGCCTGGGTGAAAGAGCAAAACTGTCTCCAGAAAAGAAAAGGTCAAATTTGAAATGTATTTGGTTGAAAGGTAATGCTGATAGAGTTTACAGATAGAATGCATGTAGGTATGAGAAAGAGGAACTAAGAATGACTCCAAGTGTTTGGTTTAAACAGCTGGCTAAATAGTAGTGTCATTTGCTAAGATGTGAAACAGTAGGGGAAGAAACAGTTTTGACCTAAGATTATAGAATGCCTGTTAGATCTGCTATCCTTTGAGTGTTTGTTCCCTCCAAACCTCATGTTGAAATTTAATTGATGTAAAAATATTAAAAAGTGGGACCTTTAAGAAGTGATTAAGTTATTAGGCCTTCACCCTCATGGGTGAGATTAATGTTGTAAAAGGGCACCCTGTCTTCATCCATCTGCTATGTTAGTAGCAAGAAGGGCTTTGCTACATGCTAACACCTTGATGTTAGGCTTCCCAACTTCTGAAACTGTATGCTAATAAATAACCAATAAACTTCTGGTTGTTATAAATTACCCAAAGCTGGATATGGTGGCATACACCTGTAGCCCCAGCTACCTGGGATGCTGAGGTGGGAGGATCACTTGAGCCCAAGGAGTTCGGCAACATGGAGAGACTTCATCTATAAATTAAAACAAAACAACACACGCATACCCACACCCCCCTATATAAATTACCCAGTCTGTGGTGTTTTGTTTTGTTTTGAGATAGAGTCTCGCCGTTGCCTAGGCTGGAGTGCAGTGGTGCAATCTCGGCCCACTGCAACCTCCGCCTTCCAGGTTCAAGCAATTCTCTGCCTCAGCCTCCCAAGTAGCTGGGATTAAAGGCGCCCGCCACCACGCCCAGCTAAGTTTTTTCTATTTTTAGTAGAGATAGGGTTTCACCGTCTTGGTCAGGCTGGTCTTGAGCTCCTGACCTCGTGATTCACCCGCCATGGCCTCCCAAAGTACTGCGATTATAGGCGTGAGCCACCTCGGGAAATGGACTAAGACGACATCCAAATGGAGATGTCAGTTAGGCAATTGACTGTATAAAGAGTTATGGAGGAGAATGACAGCTAGGAATATCAATTTGAGAATTAGTATATAAATGCTATTTAAAGCCATAGGAGCACTCCATTTTTACAGTTAGTTAGAAGATAGGAAGATGAATAGAAACTGAGGAAAACAAAGAAAGGATCATGAGTGTAGAATAAGACTCCAAGATGTGAAGTCCTGAAAGCCAAGTGAAGAAAGCAGTTCAAGAGGAGGAAAGATTCTCAGGATGAACTCCTTGTTATAAAAAAAAAAAAAAAAGGAAAAAGATAATACTGCCGAAAGTTCAAATAAGATAAGGATTGATAAATAATGATTGGACTTGGAAACATGAAGGTAATTAGTGACCTGGAAAAAATAATCTCTTTATATTGAGGGAACAAAATCTGAACTGAAGTGGTTTTAAACAGGAAGAAAGTGGAGACAATGAGTATAGGTAACTCTTGAGGAATTTTGCTGTAGAAGGGTTCAGGGACATGGGTCTGTAACTGGAATAGGACAGGAGGTTATGGGAAGAATTTTCTAAGGTGTAAGACATATACCAAGTTGGTATGGTAATAGGATGATTCTCAACACTAGCGAAATAATAGAACTACCTAGGGAATTTATTAAAGGATAGCTGCATGAGTTCAATGGCAAACTGATTAAATCAGAATATTTGGGAATTTGGACCATGGTATCAGTATGTTGTTTGTTTTACAGTTACTCAGATCATTCTAATGTGTATCCAAAGTTGATGTGCTTTGAAGTAGATCAGTGAAATTAATTTGTTATATAGGTTAAACAGTATATTCAGCAGTTGAAAATCAAGAACAATAGAAATTGCACAGAGTACAGCATAGAGATATTTAAAAATGGAAAATATGAAAAAAGAGAAGAGACATGGAGACTAGATGAGATGGTTCAAGATATATCTCATAGGAGTTCTAGGGTAGAGTAGAGAAAGTGGAGAGTAGCAATATTCAAAGAGATAATAGATGAAAATTTCCCAGAATTGCTAAATATATGAATCTTCAACTTCAGGGGGGAAAAAAAGTGAATCCTGAAAGAATAACATTAAAGACAAAGATCTTATGAAAGCAACCAGATAAATTACTGCAAAGGAATGAAAATTAGACTCAGGCCAGGCTCAGTGATTAATGCCTTTGGGAGGCCTAGAGGGGAGGATCACTTGAGCTCAGGAGTGAGGCTGCATGAGCTATAATTTTACCAGTGCACTTCAGGCCAGGTGCCAGAGTGAGACTGTCTCAAAACAAACAGAAAAAGAGCAAGAACCACAGAACAAGCAAGATAAATAGAACAGAAGATGGTAGAAATTAAATATATTAGTGATCATGTTAAGTGTACATGCACTGGTCAGTTTTTTTTTTTAGAAACAGTTGATTTAATGGAAAAACAAATTCAGGTAAATACTGTCGAAAACATAAAGGTATAGAAGTTGAAATTAACAACGAAAAAGAATGTTGTAGGTAAATATTAGCCAGAAAGTTAATGTCACCATACTAATGTAAGACAAACTTTAAAGGAAGAAAAATTATGAGAACGGTTTTTGGGTTTCTTTTTTTAATAGAGGCAGGGTCTTGCTCTGTCATCCAGTGGAGTAATCATGGTAAACTGCAGTCTTGAACACCTGGGCTTAAGCAATCCTTCCACCTCAGCCTCCTGAGTAGCTGGAACTATGGACACATGCCACCATGCCTGGTTTTTTTTTTTTTTTTTA
>NW_016107806.1:959620-964734 GCF_001604975.1 Cebus imitator | reverse complement strand
TAAATATATATAATTTGTTAGGCCAGTCTGAAGCAGTACTTAGTTTGGGGCTAAAAATTTCCTAGTACTAAGGTAGGACTTTCATGTGTACTCTGCCCAGTACCCCATAAATTGAGTTTCTCCAATCTGGCTGTTGAGAACAGGCACTATTCCTGGTCCCATGTGAATTCTGGGTAGTGCTCTCTCTATTCCTTTCATACCTTTTTTCCACCCCCCAGTCTTGGATAGTTTCCTCACTTACATGTACTGATCACCCTTATCTCCTCAGTATTTGAGGGGATCATTTTGCAGATCTCTGGGCTTCTGAGACTTTCTCTGCAGTTCTCTCTTTGGTACTCTGTGCTTTGAAATCTTCTGGCTGTCATTATCTCACTGTATTCTCAGCTTTATCTCTTCAACTCAGGAGTCTCCCAGGCTTTGCCTCAGTCTCCCCTCCTGCATCATGTCCTGGAAACTCTCCTAAGGCAGTAAGCCAGGTCAGTTATAGGGCTCACTTCATTTGTTTCTTGTCACTCTGGGGTCACTGTCCATTGTTGTCTGATGTCCATTGTTTTCAAAACCCTTGTTTTAATGGGTTTTGTCTGTGGTTGTGTGTATTTGTGTGTGAGAGAGAGAGTTCTTTCAGGTGAGGGTAAATCTCTGGTCTCTGTTGAATCATCTTGACCAGAAGTGGAAATTGCAGCATTTGTTTTAACATCAACAAATTGATCCCTAAATGTTGAGGTGGAGAATGGATAACTAATTATATATTCCTGCTGTGGGATTCTACACAGCAGTTAAAGCAAATGAACTAGAGGTTTATGCAGTTACTTGGACAAATTTTAAATATAAAAAAATTGAAGGCTGGGCATGGTGGCTCACACGTGTAAACCCAGTGCTTTAGGTAGCCAAGACAGGAGGATCATGTCAGGCCAGGAGATCAAGACCAACCTGGGCAACATAACAAAACCCCATCTTTACAAATAATTTTTAAAAAATTAGCCAGGTATGGTGGTGTGCACCTGTAGTCCTATCTACTTGTGAGGCTGAGGTGGGAGGATTGCCTGAGCCCAGGAGGTTGAGGTTACAGTGAGACATGATCACACCACTGCATTTCAGCCTGGGCAACAGAGTGAGATACTGTCTTTTTAAAAAAAAAAGAAAGAAAGAAAGAAGAAAGGCCAGTTGCAGTGGCAAAAATTAGCCTGGCATGGCAGCGTGAGCCTGTAATCCTAGCTACTCGGGAGACTGAGGCAGGAGGATCACTTGAACCCAGGAAGCGGAGGTTGCAGTGAGCTGACAGGGTCCCAATGTACTCCAGCCGGAGTGACAGAGCAATACTCTGTCTCAAAAATAAATAAATAAAAATTAAAGGCCTGGTGCAGTGGGTCATGCCTGTAATCTCAGCACTTTGGGAGGCCGAGGCAGGCAAATAACAAGGTCAAGAGATGGAGACCATCCTAGCCAACATGGTGAAGCCCCATTTCTACTAAAAATACAAAAATTAGCAGAGCGTGGTGGTGTGCACCTGTAGTCCCAGCTACTCGGGAGGCAGTGAGCCGAGATCATGCCACTGCATTGCACTCCAGCCTGACAACTGAGCAAAACTGCGTCTCAAAATAAATAAATAAATAATAAAAAGCAAAATCAAAAACAGTATTGGAAAGAAAAATGAAGGATAGTATAAGAGCTACCTTTTAAGTAATAATTTCTAAAAATATACAAACTATGCTAAACATTATTTATGGATACATGTATATATGCAATAAACTTATTAAAGTATTCATGAGAATGGTAACATCTGAAGAAGGAGGGAGGGGAAGAATGGGTTGGGAGTAAAGTTACGCAGGGTGGGTGCTTCAGATGCATCCAATGTTTTATCTCACTAAAAATAAATTAGGAGGCCACATAGATGACTAATGACTAGTATCTAAAATACATAAAGAACTCTCAAAGCTCAACAATAAAAAAGAATAGCAAAGAGTTCAGTTAGGAAATGAGCAAAAGATGAACAGAAGTTTCATAGAAGAGAATTACAGATGGCAAATATGTAAAAAGAACATCATTAGCCATTAGGGAAATGAAAATTGAAACCACAATGAAATTATTACCACATACCTATCCAAATGGCTTAAATAAGAAATAATGACACCAGCCAGGTGCAGTGGCACACACTTCAAGTTGCTTCTCCTCTAGTGGCTGAAGTAGGAGGATGGAATGAGACCAGGAATTTGAGGCTGCAGATTGCTAAGATGATGCCTGTGAATAGCCACTGTACTCCAGCTTGGGTAACATAGCGAGGCCCCATCTATTAAATAATAAAAATGACACAACCAAATGCTGGCAAGGGTGTGAAAAAATGAGATTTCTCATACATTGCATCTGGGAATATATAATGGTATAGCTACTCTGGAAAACATTGGTAGTTTCTTATAAAGCCGAACATTCGCTTACCATATGACGCAGCAGTTGCACTCTTGGGCATTTATCCCAGATAAATGAAAACTTTTCTACAAAAGTTTTCCCATGAATGTTCGTAGCAGCTTTATTCCTAATAGCCAAAAACTGTAAACAACTCAGATGGCCTTCAGTGAGTAAGTAAACCATGTTACATCCATACCGAGGAATACTACTCAGCAATAAAAAGGAATACAACTATTGGTATTTGAAACCATTTGGATGAATCTCAAGGAAAATATCCTAAGTGAAAAAGGCAAGTCCTAAAAGTTATATACTGTATGATTCCAACTTTATAGTAGTTGAAAAGCCAACATTTTGGAAATGGAGACCAGATTAGTAGCTACTATGAGTTAGGAATGTGGCAGGAGATGGGGGGAGGGGAGAGGTAGATGTTGTTATAAAAAGGTAACACGAGGACTTCTTGAGGTGATGGAACTGTGCTGTTTCTCAACTGTAGTTATAGAAACTTGAACCTACAAATGTGACAAAATTGTGTAGAACGAAATACATACAACTGAATACTAATAAAATTGGAAATCTGAAGATCTGCTTATTGTATCAGTGGTTGATACCCTGGTGGTGATATGGTACTCAACTGGGGGAAATTAAAGAGTACATGGGATCTTTATCTCCATCTTTTAAATATTTCATAATAAAAACATACAGTCTCTTCAATGTGTACAGTAAAATTCTCTTTAATCATTTGAGACAGCTATTCTTGTGACCATTTGAGTCACAAGAAATCAAAAAATAGTGGAAAATAAGAAATGAAAATTTTTTGCTTATGAATATTTAAAATTTTTAGATTTTAAAAAGATAAAATAGAACTTAAATATATTTTTTAAGAAACTATTTTCATTTCTACTTAGGGTTTTTAAACCAAAGCAGTTTTTTGTTTTTTGTTTTTATTTGAGTCTTGCTTTGTTGCCAGGTCTAGAGTGCAGTGGTGTGATCTCAGCTCACTGCAATCTCTGCCTCCCAGGTTCAAGTGATTCTCCTGCCTCAGCCTCCTGAGCAACTGGAATTACAGGCATGCACCCGCCACCACGCCCAGCTAATTTTTTGTGTTTTAGTAGAAACGAGGTCTCACCATGTTGGTCAGGCTGGTCTCAAACTCCTAGCCTCAAGTAACCTGCCTGCCTTGGCCTCCCAAAGTGCTGGGATTACAGGCATGAGCCTCTGCACCCAGCCTTCAAAACAGTTTTTTAAACTTACTTTTTTATGTGTTAAATACTATTGTTTTATAAGGACTGTTATGTCTTGTTCATTATAAATACTGATAACTTTTCATAAGTAACATAACCATCTTATGATCTTTTAGACTATTGCTACTTTAAACTTTTAAATTACATTATATACCTATAGGCTTCAGTTTCCTCATTTTTGAGAATTAGAGGTTTTCTAAACTAGCTGAAGAAAACAACAAAATTGTTGTTTTTTAGATTTTTCTTTTTTTAATTATTATTTTTTTTAACGGCGGGGTTTCACCATGTTAGCCACGGTAGTGTCGATCTCCTGACCTTGTGATCTACCCGCCTCGGCCTCCCAAAGTGCTGGGATTACAGAAATGAGCCACCATGCCTGGCCTACAATTTAGATTTTTCTGTTAGTTATCCGATGTGTTTAAATGAAAGAACAAATATAAATGGCCTTGTACATTGCCTAGTACAGGGCAGGCACTCTAGTAGATATTAATTCATTTTGTTCACCCTCTTTATTATTCTCCCATCCTCTGTCTGCCTTTCAGGATCCTCTTAAGTCTTTACTGCAAATCCAGGTTTGATTTGATGTTGTCAGAAACCTCACAAGCCTGAATGTAGAGCTGTTTCATTTGGCATTCTTGTTTCGCATAGAAATCCAACAGCAAGTTTAAAGTTGGACATTTTTCTTTCTCTGCTACAGTTGTTTGACACAACTGCTCTCTAAACTTTTTTATTTTTTTGAGACAGGGTCTTGCTCTGTCAGCCAGGCTGTAGTGAAGTGGCCTGATGGCAGCTTACTGCAACCTCCACCTCCCAGGTTCAAGTGATTCTCATGCCTCAGTCACCGAGCAGCTGGGGTTACAGGCATGTACTACCACACCCGGCTAATTTTTGTATTTTTAGTAGAGACAGGGTTTTGCCATGCTGGCCAGGCTGTTCTCAAACTCATAGCCTCAAATGATTCGCCAGCCTTGGCCTCCCAAAGTGCTAGGATTATAGGCGTGAGCCACTGTGCCTGGCCTCTGCTTTCTTATAGCCAGGGAATAATCCTTTCTCTGACCCCTAAATCTAAGTCACCAACTCTTATCCATTCTATTTTCTTCCTCTGAATTTAAAAGAGAAAATATGTGCATGGTGGTGCGCATCTGTAGTTCAGCTACTCAAGAGGCTGAGGGATGAGAATCTCTTGAACCCGAAGTCTTTAGTGAGCCATGATCCCACCACTGCTCTCCAGCCTGAATGATAGAGTGAGACTCCAAACAAACAAACAAACAAACAAAAAAAAAACAGGCCAGGCTCGGAGGCTCACACCTGTAATTCCAGCACTTTGAGAGGCTGAGATGGGTGGATCATCTGAGGTCAAGAGTTTGAGACCAAGGCCGGGCGCGGTGGCTCAAGCCTGTAATCCCAGCACTTTGGGAGGCCGAGGCGGGTGGATCACGAGGTCAAGAGATCGAGGCCATCCTGGTCAAC
>NW_016107806.1:931699-957190 GCF_001604975.1 Cebus imitator | reverse complement strand
TCTTTTCTTCTGCTTGATCGATTCGGCTGTTAAAACTTGTGCATAGTTCGTGAAGTTCTCGTGTTGTTTTTCAGCTCTGTTAATTCACTTATATTCCTCTCTAAATTGTGTGTTCTTGTTACCATTTTGTCAAACCTTTTTTCAAAGTTCTTAGTTTCTTTGCATTGGGTTAGAACAAGTTCTTTTAATTCACAGAAGTTTCTTATCATCTACCTTTTGAAGCCTGCTTCTGTTAATGGAACACACTCGTTCTCCATCAGGCCTTGTTCCGTTGCTGATGAGGAACTGTGATCCCCTGTAGAGGGAGAGGCATTCTGATTTTGGGTATTCTTGGTCTTTTTAGGCTGTTTTCTTCCCTTCTTTATAGATTTATCCATCTGTGGTCTTTATAATTACCGTCTTTATAATTGGGTTTCTGAGTGGACATCCAACTTGTTGATTCCCAGCGCTAAAATCTGAGCAACCCACTGCGCTGGCCAAAACAGCCGTGTTATGATTGATGGTGCTTTTCTGTCTCTGCACCAAGAACCGCCGCACCAAGGCAGCGGCAGAACCGCCTCGCCGGCCACAAGAGTTGCGCTGGCGACCCGTGGGGCTCCTCCTCTGGGAATCTTCTGGTGCGTGAGCAACAAAAATTCGTCTGAAAGTGTGTCGTCCTCTCGTTCTCTGTGCTTTCACTGGGAGCTACAATCCCGAGCTGCTAGTGATCAGCCATCTTGAATCTCTCTATTTTTGAAAAGATTTAGGTGACTGGGCACGGTGGCTCACACCTGTAATCCCAGCACTTTGGGAGGCCAAGGCGGGCGGATCACAAGGTCAGTAGTTCGAGACCAGCCTGGCCAATGTGAAACTCCCGTCTCTACTAAAAATGCAAAAATTAGCCAGGCATGGTGGTGCGAACCTGTAGTCCCAGCTACTTGGGAGGCTGAGGCAGGAGAATTGCTTGAACCCGGGGAGGCAGACGCCAAGATCATGCCATTGCACTCCAGCCTGGGCAACAGAGTGAGACTCCATCTCAAAATAAAAAAAGAAATAGTAGCTGTTATTATTAGGATCACAGAAGAAACAAAGATTGTTTAGACATTAAAAGGCAACACGCAACATTCATTTTACAAAATTTTTTTTTTTTTTGCAGGGGAATATTTATGTGACAAGTTTTTGGTGAATATCATTTTGACAATTTTATAGTAGGGGCATAATTTAACTGTAGAATTTTTAAAAATATATTTACAAAGTTGTGCAACCACAGTAACAACAGTCCAGTTTTAGAAGAACATTTCCAGTCACCCTAAAAAGATCATGTGTGCCCCTTGGCAGTTATTATGTTGGATCTTTTTTTTGCAATTTTATTGTGGTAAAAAATATGTAACATAAAATTTACCATTTTAACCATTTGTAAGTATATAATTCAGTGGATTTAAGTACATTCACAATGTTTTACAACCTTCACCACTATCTTCTTCCAGAACTTTTTCTTCATCCCAGAGACTCTGTTCCCATTAATCAATAACCCCTCATTCCCCACCCCTACCTGAGCTGGAAACTTTTATTCTACCGTTTTTGTTTTGTTTTGTTTTCTTATTTTTTGTTTTTTGGTTTGTTTGTTTGTTTGTTGTTTTTTTTGAAATAAGGGCATCCTACTATGTTGCCTAGACTGGTCTTCGACTCCTGGCATTCAAGCATTCCTCCCACCTCAGTATCCCAAGTAGCTAGAGTTATAGGCACTTGCTACCATGCTCTGCCTTCTATTACACTTTCTATCTCTAGGTACCTTATATATGTAGAACCATACAATTTTTGTTTTTATTTTTGTTTTGAGACGGAGTGTTGCTCTGTTGTCCAGGCTAGAGTGCAATGGCATGGTCTTGGCTCACTGCAACCTTCGCCTCCCGGATTCAAGCAATTCTCCTGCCTCAGCCTCCCAAGTACCTGAGAATACAGCTGTTTGCCACCATACCCGGCTAATTTTTGTATTTTTTTTTTAATAGAGATGAGGTTTCACCATGTTGGCCAGGCTGGTCTCAAACTCCGCCTCAGCCTCCCAACGTGCTGGGATTACAGGCGTGAGTGACCTCACCTGGCAGAACCATATAATATTTGTCCTTGTGTGTCTGGTTTCTTTTACTCAGCATAACGTTTCCAAAGTTCGTCCATTTTACATTGGATTTTGAGGTAGGCATGATTGTGAGTGCATTAAGTTGAGGTTTATAGATTAGTAAAGACAAGAGTAGCCATGGACAGATTGGTTAGAATTCTCAAGCTATCTATTAGGAAAGACTTACCTCAGACATTCAAATACCTGGGTTCTTGTTTCTCACAGCCTCTGATGTGTCAGTTTCTTTCTTGAATCATTAATGTATAGCAATGGGAAATTATTTGACTTATTTTCAGCTGTTTGTGTAATAATCAGTTTAAGGAGCCAAGGTAGTGATGGCATCCCAAACTCTAACTCTAGGTTACTGCATTTTGTTGTTTTGTCTTATACTATCAGTGCTCATTAATATATCTCAAAACTTAGAATACTGTAGTATATCAGCTTACATGTGTATATCTTGATATGCGTATGTAAGAGACAGGGTTTACTGTGTTACCGTTACCCAGGCTGAGTAGAGTGGCGCAATCATAGCTCACTGCAGCCTCAAACTCCTGAGCTCAAATGATCTTTCCACCTTAGTCGCCATGCCTGGCTAATATTTCTTTTTTAATTTTTTAATTTTTGAGACAGAGTCTCTGCCGCCCAGGCTGAAGTGCAGTGGCGCAACCTTGGCTCACTGTGACCTCCACCTCCCGGGTTCAAGTGATTCCTGCCTCAGCCTCTTGAGTAGCTGGGGTTACTGGCTCATGCCACCACGCCCAGCTAATTTTTTGTATGTTTAGTAGAGATGGAGTTTCACCATGTTGGCCAGGTTGGTCTTGAACTCCTGACCTCATGATCTCCCCACCTCAGCCTCCCAAAGTGCTGGGATTACAGGTGTGAGCCACCACACCCAGCCAATATTTTTTTTAAAATTTTTTTTAGGCCGGGCACAGTGGCTCATGCCTGTAATCCTAGCACTTTGGGAGGCCAAGGTGGGGGTGGATCACTTTAGGTCAGGAGTTCGAGACCAGCCTGGCCAACATGGTGAATCACCATCTCTACTAAAGATAGAAAAATTAGCTGGATGTGGTGGTGAACACCTGTAATCCCAGCTACTTGAAAGGCTGAGGCATGAGAATCACTTGAACCCAGGAGGTGGAGGCTCCAATGAGCCAAGGTCATGCCACTTCACTCCTACCTGGTTGACAAAGTGAGACTGTTTAAAAAAAAAAAATTTTTTTTTTTTTGAGATGAGTCTCCCAGGCTGGTCTCAAACTCTCAGCCTCCAGTGATCCTCTTGCCTCAGCCTCTGAGTCACTGGGATTACAGACACGAGCCACTGCCTTACTGTTTACTTTTCTAAAGTACAGACATACCTCAGAGATTTTGTATGTTCTGTTACAGACCATCACAATAAAACAAATACTGTAATAAAGCAAGTCACACAAGTTACTGGTTTCCCAGTGTATATAAAAGTTATGTTTTGGCTGGGCACAGTGGCTCACGCCTGTAATCTCAATGCTTTGGGAGGCCAAGGAGGGCAGATCAATTGAAGTCAGGAGTTCGAGACCAGCCTGGCCAACATGGTGAAACCTCATCTCTACTAAAAATACAAAAATTAGCTGGGGATAGTGGCACACACCTGTAATCCCAGCTACTCAGGAGGCTGAGGCAGGAGAATCACTTGAACCCAGGAGGCAGAGGTTGTAGTGAACCAAGATCATGCCACTGCACTATAGCCTGGGCAACAGCGAGACTCTGTCTTATAATAATAGTAAAAGTTATGTTTACATTATGGTGTAGTCTATTAAGTGCAATAGGATTATGTCTAAAAAATGTATACATCTTAAATAAAAACACTTTCTTGCTAAAAAGTGCTAACAATCATCTGAGCCTTCAGCAAGTCATAATCTTTTAGCTGGTAGAGTGTCTTGCCTCCATGTAGATGACTGCTGACTCATCAGTGTGGTGGTTGCTGAAAGGTAACCTGGCAATTTTTTTTTTTTTTTTTTTTTTAAGATTATAGATGTGAGCCACCATGCCTGGACAACCTGGCAATTTCTTAAAATAAGATGATGAAGTTTGCCACATGGATTGACTCTCGTTTCATGAAAGATTTTCATATAGCATGCGATATTGTTTGATACCAGTTTTATCCACAATAGAACTACTTTCAACATTGGTGACATTCCTCTCAAACCCTGCTGCTGTTTTGTCAAGTTTATGGAATATTCTAAATCTTTTGGTGTCATTTCAACAATGTTCACAGCATCTTACCAGGATTAGATTCCATCTCAAGAAACCACTTTCTTTGCTAATCCATAGAAGCAACTCCTTATCCGTTCAAAGTTTTGTTTTTGTTTTTTAAAGAGACTCAGTTGTGCTCTGTCACCCAAGCTGGAGTACAGTCGCATGATCATAGCTCACTGTAGCCTCAAACTCCTAGGCTCATGCAATCCTCCCACCTCACCCTCCCGAGTGAGGTGCATGCCACTGTGCCCAGCTAATTTTTTATTTTTTTGTAGCGATGGGGTCTCACTTTGTTGTCTAGACTTGTCTCAAACTGGGCTCAAGTGATCCTGCCTCAGCCTCCCAATGGCTGGGATTACAGGCGTGAGCCGCTGTGCCTGGCCTATCCTTCCTTCTAATTGTAGTTTTCTTGCTGTTTCTACCACATTTGCAGTAATTTCCTTTCAAAGGTCATCTATGAAAGTTATAATCAACTAATTTCAAATTCCTGTTAGTGTTGATAGTTTTACTTCTTCCTGCAATGGTAAATACTTTGCAGGAGGCTTTTTAAATTTTTATTTTTATAGAGACAGGATCTCGCTATGTTGCCCAGGCCAGTCTCAAACTCCTGGGCTCAAGTGGTCTTCCCACCTTGGCCTCGAAATTACTGGAATTACATGTGTGAGCCACCATGCCTGGCCTGAAATATATTAATATTCCTTTTTATTTTTTTTGAGACTGAGTTTTGCTCTTGTTGTCCAGGCTGTAGTGCAGTGGCGTGATCTTAGCTCTGCCTACCAGGTTCAGGTGATTTTTCTGCCTCACTTTTTCAAGTAGCTGGGATTACAGGTGTGCACTACATGCCAACTAATTTTGTAGTTTTAGTAGAGATGGAGTTTCACCATGTTGGTCAGACTGTTCTCCTGACCTTAGGTGATCCGCCTGCCTTGGCCTCCCAAAGTGCTGGGATTACAGGCATGAACCACTATGCCCAGCAATATTTCTTAAATAATACGACTTGGAAGTCAAAATTACTCCTTAATTCATGATCCGTAGAATGGATATGTTAGCTGCATGAAAACAACATTAATCTCTTTGATCATCTCCATCAGAGCTTTTGAGTGACTGGGTGCACTGTCAATGAGCAGTAATATTTTGAAAGAAATCTTTTTTCTGAGCAGTAGATCTCAGTCATGGGCTTAAAATATTCAGTAAGCCATGCTGTAAACAGGTGCGCTGTCATCCATACATCATTGTTCCATTGAGAGAGCTCAGGCAGAGTAAATTTAGCCTAATTCTTATCCTTTTTTCCAAGAGATGGAGTCTTGCTATATTGTCCAAGCTGGAGTGCAGTGGCTATTCCACTGAAATGATAGTGCTCTACAGCCTCAAAATTCTGAGCTCAGGCAACCCTGCTGCCTCAGCCTCCCACATAGCTGAGACTACTGGCGTGCACTCTGCCCAGTTTATTTAACATAATTAACATAGGACTGTTGGAATGGTAAATGAGCACTGACTTCAATTAAAAGTCACCAGCCATATTACTCTCTAAAAAGAGAGTCAGCCTGTCTTTTGAAGCTTTGGAGCCCGGTATTGACATCTCCTCTCTAACTATGAAAGTATTCCAGTAGAAGGCTATTTTATCTACATTGAAAATGTACTGGCCGGGCATAGTGGCTCATGCCTGTAATCCCAGCACTTTGGGAGGCCTAGGTGGGTGGATCATTTGAGGTCAGGAGAGACCAACCTTGCCAATATGGAAAAACCCCGCCTGTACTAAAAATACAAAAATTAGCTGGGTGTGTTGGCAGATACCTGTAGGCCCAGCTACTCGGGAGGCTAAGGCAGGAGAATCGCTTGAACCCAGGAGGTGGAAGTTGCAGTGAGCAGAGATCACATCACTGTACGCCAGCTTAGGAGACAGAGCAAGACTCTGTCTCAAAAAAAAAAAAAAAAAAAGGGAAAAAAAGAAATGTACCATTCACATGGATTTATAGATGAAAACAGTAGACACTGAGCTCTCCAAAATGGGTAGGAATGAAGTGAGGGTTAAGGGTTGAAAAACTACCCATTGGGTACTATGTTTGCTATTTGGGTGATGGGTTCAATAGAAGTCCAAACCCCAGCATTATGCAATATATCCATGTAATAAACCTACACATGTATCCCTAAAATCTAAAATAAAAATTAGAAAATAAAGAAAAGGAAAAAACTTTCTGTTAATGTGTCACCTTTGTGGGTTATCTCAGCTAGATCTTCTGGATAACTTGTATTAGCGTCTACGTCAGGGCTCGGCTACTGCTGTACCTTGTACTTTTGTGTTACGGCGTGACTTCTTAAACCTCATGAACCAGCCTCTGCTAGTTTCCAGCTTTTCTTCTGCAGCTTCTTCACCTCTCCCAGCATTCATAGAATTGAAGAGAATTAGGGCCTGACTCTGGATTAGGCTTTGGCTTAAGGGAACGTTGTGGCTGGTTTGATCTTCTTGCCAGTGCACTAAAACTTTCTCCATAATCGCATTCACAGCTTGACTAACCGTTAAAAGCAAGAGGCCTAGCTTTCAGCCCATCTTGGTTTTCAGTGTGCCTTCCTCATTAAGCTTAATTATTTCTAGCTTTTTATTTAAAATGAGAGACGTGTGACTCCTCCTTTCAGTTGAACACTTAGATGTTCAACACTTACTCAACTAAAAGAGAAAAATGGGAGAACAGCCAGTCTGTGGAACAGTCAGAACACACACAGCATTTACTGATTAAGTTTGCCATCTTCTGAGTACAGTTCATGGTGCCTCAAAACAAAATAGTAACATCAGAGATCATTAATCACTGATTATCATAATGGATATAATAATGATGAAAAAGTTTGAAATACTGTAAGAATTACCAAAATGTGACACAAAGTGAGGACATGTTGTTGGAAAAATGATACCATTAGGCTTGCTTACTACAGGGTTACCACAAACCTTTGGTTTGACTTTGTTTTTTGAGACAGTCTCGCTCTTGTCACCCAGGCTGGAGTGTAGTGGTGCGATTTCAGCTCACTGAAACCTCTGCCTCCTGGGTTCAAGTGATCCTCCTGCCTCAGCCTCCCAGATAGTTGGGATTGTAGGCATGTGCCACAACACCCGAACAGGGTTTCACCATGTTGGCCAGGCTGGACTCAAACTCCTGACCTCAAGTGGTCCGTGTGCCTCAGCTTCCCAAAGTGCTGGGATTACAGGCGTGAGCCACCGTGCCCAGCCTTGTGTTTTTTTTTTTTTTTTTTTTTTTAACACAGTATCTGCAAAGCACAATAAAGCAAAATGTAATAAAATGAGGCATGGCTATACGTTTTGCATTTAGGTGTATAATCAGTTGAGTGGCAGATTTTTTCTACCCTCCCCAACTTACCATGGTGTGCCCAGTTACTACTATCAGTTATATAGTGTTGACTGAAGTACTAAAGACATTGTTACTACAGAGTTAGGGCTTATATTTTGGTGTTCTCTAGCACTCAAGTTTCTAGTCACTCTATCTGAAGATTTTTTTAGAGGTAAATTGGATGGTGAAGTGTGATAAAAATGTTCTAAAGTTGATTATAATGATAGTTGCACAACTCTGAATATACTAAAAATCATTGAATTGTACACTTAGGTTAATTATATTATATGTAAATTATATCTCAGTAAAGTTTTTTTTTTTTTTTTTTTTTTTTTTTTTTTTTTTTTTTTTTTTTTTTTTNCTTTGGATAAGTTTCCTTCTGGAAGTGCAATAAGTGAACCAATAGGTAAGGGTATTTTTATTTTTTTATTATATATATATATTTTTTTACTTTAAGTTCTGGGATACATGTACAGAGTGTGATGGTTTGTTACATAAGTATACATGTGCCATGGTGGTTTGCAGCAGCTATCAGGCCGTCATCTAGGTTTTAAGCCCCACATGCATTAGGTATTTGTCCTAATGCTCTCCCTCCCTTTGTCCCCCATTCCCCAACAGACCCAGGTGTGTGATGTTCCCCTCCCTGTGTCCGTGTGTTCTCATTGCTCAACTCCCACTTACGAGTGAAAACATGCAGTGTTTGGTTTTCTGTTCCTATGTTAGTTGACTGAGAATGATGGCTTCCAGCTTCATCCATTTTCCTGCAAAGGACATGAACTCATTGTTTTTTTATGGCTCCTAAAGCTGTTCTTTAAAAAGGGAGGGAATTAAGAAACATTATGGGTGGCGGTGGGGTGTGGGTGGGGGGCCAAAAAAAAAAAAAAAAAAGTTATCCCAGAATTCAGGAGTTTGCGTTCTGACTTTTCTCGTCTTTAAAAGATGTGTTTCTGTTTACAATCCCCAGCACTTTGAGAGGCTGAGGCAGGAGGATCATTTGAGCCCAGGAGTTTCAGACCAGTCTGGGCAACATAGTGAGACCTTGTCCTTCAAAAATCGAAAAAATTAGCAAAGTGTGGTGCCATGCATCTCTAGCTACTCAGGAGGCTGAGGCGGGGAGGATTGTTTGAGCCCAAGAGTTTAAAACTGCAACGAGCTATCATTGTGCCATTTGCATCCTCGAGTGTTTGAAGCTGCAATGAGCTACGATTGTGCCACTTGCATCCTAGCCTGGGTGACAGAGTGAAACCCTGTCTCTCAAAAATGAAAATGAAAACAGGCTGAGTATGGTGTCTTAGGCCTGTAATCTTAGCACTTTAGGAGGCCGAGGTGGGCGGATCACAAGTCAAGAGATTGAGACCATCCTGGCCAACATAGTGAAACCCCATCTCTACTAAAAGTACAAAAATTAGCCAGTCGTGGTTGTACACACCTGTGGTCCCAGCTACTTGGGAGGCTGAGGCAGAATTGCTTAAACCCGGGAGACGGAGATTATAGTAAGCCAAGATGGGGCCACTACACTCCAGGCTAGCAACAAAGTGAGACACTGTCTCAAAAAAATATACAAATTAATTAATTAATTTAAAAAGTAAAAACAAATATAATGAAGGGTGTGTGTTTCCTTTTTTGCTTTTGTTTTATTTTTGTTTTAAGACAGTCTCACTCTGTCACCCAGCCTGGAATATAGTGATGCGATCTTGGCACACTGCAACCTCCACTTCTGGGTTCAAGTGATTCTCATGCCTCCGCCTCCCAGGTCACTGGGACTACAGGCCTGTGCCATCATGCCTGACTAATATTGTTATTTTTAGTGGAGACAGGGTTTTACCATGTTGGCCAGGCTGGTCTCCAACTCCTGACCTCAAGTGATCCACCCGCCTTGGCCTCCCAAAGTACTGGGATTACAAGCATAAGCCACCTTACCCGGCTCCTGTTTCCTTTTGTTTATTCTTTTTCTTCATTGTAACTGGAAAAGAATATTTATTTATTTATTTTGAGATGGAGTCTCACTCTGTCGTCCAGGCTGGAGTGCAGTGGCGCAATCTCTGCTCACTGCAACCTCCACCTCTCAGGTTCCAGCGATTCTCCTGCTTCAGCCTCCTGAGTAGCTGGGATTACAGGTGCCTGCCACCACACCTGGCTAATTCTTTGTATTTTCAGTAGAGGTGAAATTTCACTATGTTGCCCAAGCTGCTCTCAGACTCCTGGCCTCATGTGATCTGCGCTCCTTGGCCTCTCAAAGTGCTGGGATTACAGGCATGAGCCACCGTGGCCAGCCAAATCTTTTTTATTTACTTATTATTTGTTGAGATGGAGTCTCTCCCTGTTATCCAGGCTGGAGTGCAGTGGCTTAATCTTGGCTCACTGCAGCCTCTGCCTCCTGCGTCCAAGTGATTCTCCTGCCTTGGCCTCCCGAGTAGCTGGGATTATAGGCACCTGCCACCACGCCCAGCTCATTTTTGTATTTTTAGTAGATAGGGCGTTTCACCATGTTGGCCAGGCTGGTCTCGAACTCCTGACCTCAGGTAATCCATCCACCTTGGCCTCCCAAAGTGCTGGGATTACAGGCATGGGCCACCGTGCCTGGCCAGGAAAAGAATCATAATACCCCTTATTTTATTCAAGCACATACATAGTTTTTTATGTAAGAGTACCAATTAATGTTGGTAGTCTTTTCTGTTCAATAACTTGAGTCTATGAATTATTGGACCTCATCTCATGCCTTTGGTGTGGAACTCACATTCTTAGGGAATAGAAAAACTTTTTAAGCACTTCATTTTTACAAATGAAATTGAAACTTGGGAAGATAAAATAGCGTATTAAATATTTGACCTGGTTAACATAAGTAGCAATTTTAACCTGTGTTTCTGTGACTTAAAAGATTTTCTTACTACTTTATCATTGCCATTTCCTACCAGGACAACCCTGGATTTGACAGTGTTGGAGAAAATCTAAATCTAAATCTGCATTCAGATTTTTTTTTCTTGGAGACAGAGCCTCGCTCTATCACTCCAGCTGAAGTTCAGTGGTACAATCAGGCTCACTGCGGCCTCGACCTTCTGGGCTCAAGCAATCCTCCCACCTGATCCTCCCGAGTAGCTGGGACTACAGGCATGTGCCATGAATGCCTGACAAATTTTTAATTTTTTTGTGGAGATGGGGTCTCATCATGTTGCCCAGGCTGGTCTTGAACTCCTAGGCTCGAGCAGTCCTCCCACATTGGCCTCTGGAGGAGCTGGGAATCCAAGTTAAGCCACTATGCCTGGCCTGCATTTAGATTTTGTTAGTGTAAAAAAAAAAATCAGAGTGAAAAGGGAAGATAATGATTAGCTTATCTTTAACCATTTTGCTTCATGAGTAAAGAAAATGTTGCTTCTTATGCTAAGCACCCAAGTGCTTCATTTAAAAAAGCATTGTAAGTATCTTCAGATTTTGAATCTGCAAACCCCCCGTAACATTCAGTTTACCTGTATAACAAACCTGTACGTGTACCCTTGAATGTAAAATAAAAGTTAAAAAAAAATATATTTTGAATCTATATTCATACAGAATTAAGGGCAGATATCAATAGGCCTCACTTACGTAAATTTAAGTTCACTTAAATTGCTGAGGTTGAATGGAGAAATCTCCTTTAATATAAATATTCTAAGACAATATCGGGTAGGACATTAGCTTAGTTAACGTTGAACGTGTGTGTGTGTGTGCGCGCGCGCATGCATGCGCACCTGTGATTCTTAATAACTTTACCATCCCACCTTTTTTTAAAATGGGCTATTTAAGGGACTTTATTTTGATCTTACTTGTATTTTTCTTTCCATAGGATGGATAGAATGACAGAAGATGCTCTTCGCTTGAATCTGTTGAAGCGGAGCTTGGACCCAGCAGATGAACGAGATGATGTCCTGGCAAAGCGACTCAAAATGGAGGGTCATGAGGCCATGGAACGTCTGAAAATGTTGGCATTGCTCAAAAGGAAGGATTTGGCAAATCTTGAGGTGCCACATGAGTTACCCACCAAACAGGATGGCAGTGGTGTCAAGGGCTATGAAGAAAAACTTAATGGGAACCTCAGGCCTCATGGAGACAACAGGACTGCTGGAAGGCCAGGCAAAGAAAACATCAATGATGAGCCTGTGGATATGAGTGCTAGACGGAGGTATGGCTCAGTTCAACTACCTCCAGGGATAGGGTCGTCTCATAAAGCCTGTGAAAATGGAATGAATTCCACTGAGAGGAGGGTGTTTTTCATCCTAAAGATTCTTGAAAGAAGATTTGTCTGTATCATCAAGTTTGACCATAAATTCATTTTATTTCCAAATGAAACCAGGTGCCTCAAAAACTGCTTAGTCTACAGATAATTGTAGTTCTTACTCTTAAGAGAAAAATGGTCATTTCTGGATAAAAGGGGCACTAGAGAGCTGACAGGCCAGATGGAAGTGAGTTAATATATACCTTCACTCTAATCTTCATGGCCATCTTAGGAGGAAAAAAAATAGTCTTTTTGTGAGATAATTCCCGGAGTTTTAGGATCTATTTATTGTGGAGTCCCAGCTTTTATTACATCCAAAAGCTTGGGCCTGTCTTTTCTTGGGTCAGAAAGCAAATTATCTTCGTGTGGGTAAGTCTCTGCATTCTTGCTGCATCTGTACGCCCTTCTCCCAGCTTCCCCGTATACATTTACATTCGTTTGCACATATATGTTACTCTCTCTTTGACTCACACATGCAAACATGTTTTCCCAGGCCTGTGTTTCTGGTGTCTCTCAAGGTCGAGTACTCAAAACTGTAGGGCACACACTAAGGAGAGGTACCTGGGACTGGCCAGTGGTTGAGTCTACCTGTGCAGTGAGTCATAGTATAGCCAACCCTATTTTGGGGGTTTTTTTTTGTTTGTTTTCTTTTATGCTTTTATTGTTGTTTCGTTTTGTTTTTGAGGCAGGGTCTCGCTCTGTTGCCCAGGCTGGAGTGTAGTGACTGGTGTGATCACAGCTCACTATAGCCTTGACCTCCTGGATTCAAGCAGTCTTCCCACTTCAACCCCAACCCTACACCCCACCTCCCTGAGTAGGTAGGACTACAGGCACATCCCACCATGCCTGTCTAATTTTTGTATTTTTTGTAGAAACAGGTTTTTGCCATATTACCCAGGCTGGTCTCGAATTCCTGAGCTCAAGTGATTGTCCCTCCTCAGCCTCCCAAAGTGCTGTGATTACAGGCATGTGCCACTGCACCCAGCCAGTTTTTTTTTTTTTTTAAAAAACAGGGTCTCACTTTGTCACAAAGTCTTGAGTGCAGTGGCATGATTATAGCTCCTTGTAACCCCCAACTCCCAGGCTCAAATTATATTCCTGCCCTAGCCTCCCAAGTAGCTGGAACTACAGGTATGCATCATCACACCCAGCTAATGCTTTTGTAAAGACAGAGTCTCAGTGTTGCCCAGGCTGGTCTCAAATTCCCTGGTCTCAAGCGATCTTCCCACATTGGCCTCCCAAAGTTCTGGGACTACTGGCATGAGCCACCATGCCCAGCTGATAACGCTGGTTTTTTTTTTTTTTTTTTTTTTTTTTTAAGTGTTTTTTTGTTTGTTTGAGACAGAGTTCCACTCTTTTTGCCCACGCTGGAGTGCAGTGGCATGATCTTGGCTCACTGCAACCTCTACCTCCCAGGTTCAATGATTCTCTTGCCTCAGCCTCCTGAGTAGCTGGGATTACAGGTGAGTGCCACCATGCCTAGCTAATTTTATATTTTAAGTAGAGATGGGATGTCACCATGTTGGCCAGGCTGGTCTCAAACTCCTGACCTCAGGTGATCTGCCTACCTTGGCCTCTCAAAGTGCTGGGATTATAGGCATGAGCCACTGCACCCGGCCAACCCTAGTTTTTAAAACATTCAGTTTATAAATAGTTTAGAAACAGCTGATAGCCGTGAGAATTACTTTTCAGTGTTCAGTTGCCCTCCAAATTACCTTGCTGAGTTTGTCATAGGGCTGATCCAAAGCAGAATCTCTTAAGAAACTGGACTGATGGAGAATGAAGAAAGGAATGGTTATAACCTTACATATGTTACTTTTTCTACCTTTTAATGTCTACTTAGTGGTTTTGTCCCAGGATTTTTTTTTTTAAACCACGCTTTACAAGTGAACATTATTCTTGGTAATAATATTAAAAACTCTTAGGAAGTGGTGGCTCATGCCTGTAATCCTAGCACTTTGGGAGGCCAACGCGGGTGGATCACCTGAGGTCAGGAGTTGAGCCAGCCTGGCCAACATGGTGAAACCCCATTTCTACTGAAAATATGAAAAAATTAGCCAGGTGTGGTGGCGTGTGCCTGTGTTCCCAGCTACTGGGAGGCTGAGGCTCAAGAGTTGCTCAAACCTGGGCAGCAGATGTTGCGGTGAGTGGAGATCTCGCCACTGCACTCCATCCTGGGCGACTGAGCAAGACTCCATCTCATTTTAAAAAACCAACAAACAAAAAACTTGTAGAAAACCTCAGGCAGACTCCCTAGAGGTCCTGGAAGAGGAGAAAAATTCTTGTAAGTTACATAGGTAGTGCCAGCAGAATATTAAGTAGATTCATCTCTAGATTGTTTGAAAGAAAAGGTAGTGGGTGAATGAGATCATGAACCTAAGCAACCTACTTGCTTATAATCACCCTTACCTTCTGGAGAAAGTAATTTATCCTACTTCATTGGGAAGAAGGAGTTACAGAAATGTTAGGTAGACTCTTCACATCCCAAATTGAAATAAGTGCATTTTTCTTTGCTTTCCTTCCCTATTCCTCTCCCTTTCCTGACAAGGTCTCTCTGTCACCCTGGCTGGAGTGCAGTGGCATGATCTCCACTCATTGCCATCTCCATCTCCCAGGCTCAAGCAATCCTCCTGCCGCATCCTGTCAAGTAGCTGGGACTACAGACATGTACCACATACCTGGCTAATTTTTTTTGTTTTGTTTTGTTTGTTTGTTTGTTTGTTTGTTTGTTTTGAGACGGAGTTTCGCTCTTGTTACCCAGGCTGGAGTGCAATGGCGCCATCTCGGCTCACCGCAACCTCCGCCTCCTGAGTTCAGGCAATTCTCCTGCCTCAGCCTCCTGAGTAGCTGGGATTACAGGCACACACCACCATGCCCAGCTAATTTTTTGTATTTTTAGTAGAGATGGGGTTTCACCATGCTGACCAGGATGGTCTCGATCTCTTGACCTCGTGATCCACCCACCTCGGCCTCCCAAAGTGCTGGGATTACAGGCTTGAGCCACCGCGCCTGGCTTTTTTTTGTATTTTTAGTAGAGATGAGGAACTATGTCAGCCAGGCTGGTCTCTTAACTCCTGTGATCTGTGATCTGCCTCTCTCGGCCTCCTAAAGTGCTGGGATTACAGGCATGAACCACCATGCCCAGCCCAACATTTTTCTTTTTCTTTTTTTTTTTTTTTTCTTTGAGATGGAGTTTTGCCCTTGTTCCCCAGTACGGAGTACAGTGGCACGATCTCGGCTCACCAGAACCTCCACCTCCTGGGTTCAAGCGATTCTCCTGCCTCAGTCTCCTGAGTAGCTGGGATTACAGGCATGTGCCACCATGCCCAGCTAATTTTGTATTTTTAGTAGTTACGGGGTTTTATACCATGTTGGCCAGGCTGGTATCAAACTCTTGACCTCAGGTGATCCCCTTGCCTCAGCCTCCCAAAATGCTGGGATTACAGGTATGAGCCACCACGCCCAGCCACACCCTAACATTTTTCATAGAAATATTGTTAACACATTTTTTTCCCCTTTTTTTAGTCCCGCTCCTTCTGTAGACATTTTGGTAAGACTTTATTAGTGCTATTGGAATTTTGTAGTACATTGCAGATACATTATATGTTAAAAAGTCAGACTTCCTGAAAACCCAGCAATTTTTAAAGAAATGTTAGTTTGGGATGATCTTTAAAGATTTTTTAAAGAGATCGGGTGTTGCTATGTTGCCCAGGCTGACGTGTATTGGCAATTCACAAGCACTGTCAAAGTGCACCATTTCCTCAAATTCCTGGACTAAGCAGTCTTCCCCACTTGGCTTCCTGAGTAGCTGGGACTGTTAGGCATTGGCCACTACCCAACATGAGATGATCTTTTGAAATACAATCCTTTGGAAGCTTGGGACTCCAATATACTGACAGTTATTTCCACTTAGCCCCAAGATGTTGTATGAAAATGAACAAAACTGGCTGGGCACAGTGGCTGACACCTGTAGTCCCAGCACTTTGGGAGGCTGAGGCAGCAGGATCATCTGAGGTCAGGAGTTTGAGACCACCTTGGCCAACATGGCGAAACCTTGCCTCTACTAAAAATACAAAACTTCGCCAGACATGGTGGTGGGCACCTGTAATTCCAGCTACTTGGAGGGCTGAGGCAGGAGAATCGCTTGAACCTGGGAGGCAGAGGTTGCAGTGAGCAGAGAGTGCACAACTGCACTCCAGCCTGGGCAACAGAGCAAGACCCTGTCTCAAACAAAACAAAAAACAAAACAAAACTGATAGATTCCCAGCAAGGAGAACCATAATTTCTTTGATTGTGATAAAAGAAGGACAGGGCTGGGTGCAGTGGTGTATACCTGTAATCCCACCAGCACTCTTGAGTGCAAGAGTTCAATCAGCCTGGGCAACATAGTGGACCTCATCTCTACCAAGAAAAAATGGGGAAAGAATTTGAAAGCAGAAGGAAGGAAGTTCTTAACCTGATAGCCATGTCATAATTGCCTAAATATTTTATTTTGCCATCAGTTCGGCAAGTTATGATACCTGTGAAATAAGGTATGTATGAAACCAACACTACTAATGTGGAATTCTAGAGAGGGACAGCGGTACTCTGCTTAGTTGTTTTTACTACTGGGATAAGGATTAGGAACTTTATAGCTTCTGGAAATATGCCAGGCTAAGTCACAAGTGATGTCAGCAGCAAATGGGGCTTTTAATAATATATCTCTAATAGGTAGGATTTCATACTTATATACCCCAACTATTGTAATTTATATCTGTGTTTAGGAAAAGGGCAAAATAATTTCTCTCTTGGAATGTTTAACAAATGAGGCCAAAATCGTAGCTCATCAGTTTTTAAATATTGAGGAATGAGTCCGGGCATGGTGGCTCATGCCTGTAATCCCAGCACTTCGGGAGACCAAGGCAGGGGGATCACCTGAGGTCAGCAGTTAGAGACCAGCCCGGCCAACATTGTGAAACCTCATCTCTACTAAAAATGCAAAAATTAGCCAGGCATGGTGGCACGTGCCTGTAATCCCAGCTACTGGGGAGGCTGAGGCAGGAGAACCGTTTAAACTTGGGAGGCAGAGGTTGCAGAGAGCTGAGATCATGCCACTGCACTCCAGCGTGTGTGACAGAGCTAGACTCCATCTCAAAAAAAAAAAAAAAAAAAATTGAGGAATGAGTCTTTACTTGGGGCCAAACGTGGTGGCTTAAGCCTGTTATCCCAGCACTTGGGGAGGCCAAGGCAGGAGAATCACTTGAGCCTAGAAGTTTAAGACCAGGCTGGGCAACATAGGGAGACCCCTTATCTAAAAAAATTTAAAAATTAGCTACTCGGGAGGCTGAAGTGGGAGGATTACTTGAGCCTAGGAGATCAAGACTGCAGTGAACCACAATTGTGGTTGAGCACTCCAGCTTGGGTGACAGAGTAAGACCCTGTCTCAAAAAATAAATATATACAAGAAAATAGGCCAGGCACAGTGCCAGCACATTGGGAGGCCAAGGTGGGCAGATTACGAGGTCAGGAGTTTGAGACCAGCCTGGCCAACATAGTGAAACTCCATCTCTAAATACAAAAAATTAGCTCTGTGTGATGGCAGGTGCCTGTAGTCCCAGCTACTCGGGAGGCTGAGGCAGGAGAATCGCTTGAACCTGGGAGGCAGAGGTTACAGTGAGCCAAGATTGCATCAATGCACTCCATCCTGGGTGACAGTGCAAGACTCCGACTTGAAAAGAAAGAAGAGAGAGACTTTGGCTTTGCCTTATCTGTGCTATCTACCTAATATGGGTGTGTTTGTATCTGGGAATAAAATATCGTTTAAAGTTGTTCTCAGATGTAACTTCCTGATAAATGGCACACAATTCCCAAATCTTCATCCAGTAATGTCTGTTTTTGTCCTGGTACTGGGCAGTTCCTAAGCAGTAAATGGCACTCATTTGAGCAAGGAAATTTCCTTACCTTAGAAATAATCTGCCGGGCGTGGTGGCTCAAGCCTGTAATCCCAGCACTTTGGGAGGCCGAGGCGGGTGGATCACGAGGTCAAGAGATCGAGACCATCCTGGTCAACATGGTGAAACCCCGTCTCTACTAAAAATACAAAAAATTAGCTGGGCATGGTGGCGCGTGCCTGTAATCCCAGCTACTCAGGAGGCTGAGGCAGGAGAATTGCCTGAACCCAGGAGGCGGAGGTTGCGGTGAGCCGAGATCGCGCCATTGCACTCCAGCCTGGGTAACAAGAGCAAAACTCCGTCTCAAAAAAAAAAAAAAGAAATAATCTATGATGTGTATATCTAGCTAGGACCAAAATAGAAAGAGCTTCTGAATGAAAAATCTTCCAGATTACAAAATTACCCATGTTTTATTTTTTATTTTATTTTTTAATGTTTTTGAGGTAGAGTCTTGCTGTGTTGCCCAGGCTGAAGTGCAGTGCAATGCAATCTCAGCTCATTGCAACCTCCATCTCCCAGGTTGAAGCAATTCTGTGTCTCAGCCTCCTGAGTAGCTGGTATTACAGGAGCATACTACCATACCCTGCTAATTTTTGAATTTTTAGTAGAGACAGGGTTTCACCATGTTGGCCAGGCTGGTCTCAAACTTTTGGCCTCAAGTGATCTGCCCACCCAAAATTACCTATGTTAATCATAGAGGTGGGGGCACAAAGGAATATGGAAATGGTAAGTAAATCACACTTTCATTAAAAATGAAGTCAGACACTTTATTCAGGCCTAACCATTACTCCTGATACGTGGGGTTAGAGAATGAAAGGCTCTTTTCTCCCTCTAGTGGCTTCTTTTTCTGTATTTCTACCTTCCCAGCTTGCTGTATTGGTGACCAGCAATCTAGACAAATTTAATAGTTCACAAGATAGTCGTTCAGATCTTTCTATCCTCCTATTTCCTCACCTAAATTGAGTTGATTTTAGCAACTCAGCTTTAACCTGTTGAGAAACTGAATGCTTATTCCAGTGATCAAGGGTGCCCTGTTCAAAAGGCATCCATGTCCCAGCCAGGCATGGTGTCTAACACCTGTAATCCCAACATTTTGGGTGGCTAAGGCAGCAGGATCACTTTAACATGGGAGTTCAATACCAGCCTGGGCAGCAGAGCAAGACTCCCACCTCTACAAAAAAATTCAAAAATTTAGCCAGGCACAGTGGTGTGCACCTGTAATCCCAGCTAGCAACTCAAGAGGCTGAGGCGGGAGGATCTCTTGGGGCCAAGAGTTTGAGCATGCAGCGAGTACCACTACACTCTAGCCTGGGCAACAGAGTGAGACCCTGTCTCAAAAAAAACCCAGCATCCATGTGCCAGTAGCAACTGAGACAACAAACCCTGTTAAGTAGACAGCTAGTGATCTGTGATCATTAAGTTGATTGTTAGAGGCCACGGTGGGAGGGTCACTTGAGACCAACTTGGACAATGTAGTAAGAGCCTGTCTCTACAAAAAATACAAAAATCAACCAGGCATGGTGGCACATGCGTATAGTCCTGGTTACTCAGGAGGCTGAGGTGGGAGGATCACTTGAGCCCAGCAGGTCAAGGCTGCAGTGAGTCGTGATTGGGCCACTGGACTCCAGCCTGGGTGACAGAGTGAGACCCTGTCTCAAAAGGGAAAGAAAAAAAAAAGCTGGGTGTGGTGGTTCATGTCTGTAATCCCAGCACTTTTGGAAGGCCAAGGCAGGTAGATCACCTGAGGTCAGGAGTTTGCAACTAGCCTGGCCAACATGGTAAAACCCCGTCTCTACTAAAAGTACAAAAATTAGCTGGACATAGTGGTGTACGCCTGTAATCTCAGCTACTCGGTGGGGCTGAGGCAGGAGAATCACTTGAATCCGGGAGGCAGAGGTTGCAGTGAGCCGAGATCATGCTGCTGCACTCCAGTCTGACAACAGAGTGAGACTCCGTCTCAACAAAAAAAAGGTGGGGGGAACTATTAATGATTTGATGATTTGAGGGAATGAATAGTGGCAAGCATAATGTCTGCAGCCTTATAGAAAAGGATTAAACCTCCAGAATCAAATATATTGAACTTGCATCTACTTACCAGAGTTTTATCCAGCATCTTAACTCAAAAAGAGTCTAGAGGCCAGGCTCAGTGCCTCACTCCTGTAATCCCAGCATTTTGGGAGGCCGAGACAGGTGGATCACGAGGTCAAGAGATTGAGACTATCCTGGCCAACATGGTGAAACCCCATCTCTACTAAAAATAAAATTAGCTGGGTGTGGTGGTGGGAGCCTGCAGTCCCAGCTACTTGGGAGGCTGAGGCAGGAGAATTGCTTGAACCTGGGAGGCGGAGGTTGTAATGAGCTGAGGTCACACCACTGCATTCTAGCCTGGCAACAGAGTGAGACTCTGTCTCAAAAAGAAAAAAAAAAAGAGTCTAGAAATTACTTTGAAATCTGAATCTCCCACATTAGCTTCTCTTACTCCTAATCCTATTTACTAGATAACTCTTACTTAGGTCATTCTAGGGTTAGCCTTAAAAGCATCATGCTTATTTTTATAAGATGATTTTTAAAATGGCATATACTGCTTAAGACCTAGGTAACAAGAATCCCAGAATCGCTAATTGCCTCAGGTTCCCAAATCAATGGGTGTATCTTCTAATTCTCCTGTGATTTCAGAGGTACATTCCCAGATCCTACTTTCCTTGAGATTGTCAGTGTAGTAGTTGGGAGTATATAGGTTGAGGGCAATTGTTCTTTGGTCTTTTTTTGAGATGAAGTCTTGCTCTTGTTCCCCAGGCTGGAGTGCAATGGCACGATCTCAGCTCACTGCAGTCTCCACCTCTCCGGTTCAAGCAATTCTCCTGCCTCAGCCTCGCGAGTAGCTGGGATTACAGGCACTTGCCACCATGCCCAGCTAATTTTTGTACTTTTAGTAAAGACAGGGTTTCACCATGTTGCCCAGGCTTATCTTGAACTCCTGACCTTGTCATCCACCTGCCTCAGCCTCTCAAAGTGCTGGGATTACAGGCGTGAGCCATTGCGCCTGGCCAGGATAGACTATTATAGGAGGTGTCACATAGCCATGTTATGATAATGAGCTGCCTCCTTAGCAGTGCATCATGTGTATCCAGAGTGGCAGTTAGGCTCTGCTGCCTTTTCCTTCTTTTCTAGAACTAGCCATTTTCTTCTTGAGCCTCTACATAACTAACAACAGCCCAATGGAGGGTGAGATATGGGGAAACATTTATAATTTTCATTAAAAATCTGTGTGATAAGAACACTGATCTTATTCCTATTCTAAAACCAGTCATTGTCTTTGTATCTTTGTCCCTGCATCCTCTGTAAGGAATTTAGATGGGGGAACTATTTTGCGTTTACATCTTGATGTCTTTACCCTAGGATTTGAGTGTCTCTGTTTTTCTCTGGGTGAGTGGGACAAATCTAAGTTCCCTTGGATTTTTTTGTTCAGCATAGAGAAAAAGTTTTCTTAACTTTTTTTGTGGACTTTTACTGTTGGAAATAGCTGTTTTTTCCTTTTTTTTTCTAGTGAGCCAGAGCGAGGAAGGCTAACTCCCTCACCAGACATCATTGTTTTGTCTGACAATGAGGCTTCCAGTCCCCGTTCCAGTTCCAGAATGGAAGAAAGACTAAAAGCAGCCAACCTAGAGATGTTTAAGGTAAAAAGAAAGAAAAATTTATTTGTTCATGTTATGCTGCTTCTATTTTATTTAATTTCTCAAGAGTCTTAGTTCTGTTTTTTTACTATTTACTCTTTGGATATAAATAACTACTCATTAATGAAAACTATGTGACTCTGGACTTCAGGGGCTTTTAAAAGGAACCATTAGAATCAAGTGGAAACCATAGTTTGAAGAGCATATACATAGGCCATTATATTCAATGCAATTTATCTTTGGAAAATGAAAACAAAAGTTCATAATTCAAGTCATATAAACTCTTGGCTGGAAGGATGTCTTCTGCACTCTAACCTAAGTACCAGAATATGAAGGGATTCCCAAGTTTTTATGTATAACTAGAGGAAATGTAGCTTTAAGAGATTTAGTAACATTATTTTGAAAGAAGACAATGTTTCTCTTTAGTTATTCTTTTTGCCAAGAATCTGGATGATTAGCTTTATATGTGGCCTCTCCTTTAATTCTCTAAGCATTTTTTTGAGTACCCACTGAATGCCAGGCACTGTGGCAGACCCCAGAGATGCAAAGATAATCCTGTTACCACTTCTGCTTCTTGTGGAAGATAAAGGTTTCAGAGCTAAGAAGTAAAGATTGTCTCTTAATGGATAAGTACAGACTGACTAGAAAGTTAAAAAAAACAAAAAGTAAAGATTGTCTCTTGCAGGAAGGAATTCTGGGTACCTCCTGCCATAGCTGACAGTCTCCTTGTTTCCTTAGGGAAAAGGGATTGAGGAACGGCAGCAACTTATCAAGCAGTTGAGGGATGAGCTGCGATTGGAAGAAGCCCGACTGGTCCTGTTAAAGAAACTGAGACAGAGTCAGCTACAGAAAGAGAATGTGGTCCAGAAGGTAATGTGCCCTAGAAATAAGGGACTAAGGGAAAGGAAAGAAAAATGGGTTTGAGAGTAGGCTACCCCAGGTAGGTTCAGTTGGGTGGCTCATTCTTCTCTGGGTCCATAGTTTTTTAGTCTGTAGTAGTAAGGTTTTTTTTTTTAAGTCTTAGGCCTTAAGAAAACCTTGACTCCCTTTTTCTGGTTTTTCCTCCTAGTTGACAAGAACCTCACACTGACAAGGAATTTTTAAAGTCTAGAAATGTACCAGATTTCCACCTCTGATTATTGGCCTTTTCCAGTCTCATTTTCTCTTCCCTCTCCCAGACTCCAGTTGTACAGAATGCAGCATCTATTGTTCAACCATCTCCTGCCCATGTGGGACAGCAGGGCCTGTCTAAGCTTCCCTCCCGGCCTGGGGCCCAAGGGGTTGAACCTCAAAATTTGAGAACATTACAGGTATGTGACCCATAATGGGATCTTAGTGTTGGAGGGCCCTCTGTCTAATCCTGTCTCTGTTTTTGGGCTTTTGTGAAGATTATAGAAGAACCTGGCCATGACAGAGGTGTTAATTACTACTACAGATTGTTTTGTTGGTCCATTATGGCATGATTTAGTCTTCAGTAGAAGGATGAGTAACTTTCATCTTTCCACTCTAGTTTTTCTTCTCTAGAGAATGCTTCCAGCTTCTCTAGGGAAGGGGTAGATAATTTTCTATCTAACCCTATAGGATTAGTTTGTACCAAAGAAAGCCAAGGACTTCCCAACCACTAATCAGGTTTACAATGATGGTAGATTTACCCCATAGACTATTAACTGAAATTACCAAGTCTGGCTGTGTTCCTGTGTTTCTACTCAGCTATGAATTATAGGCAGTGTTTTCCCTTTTGTGTAATGTTATACCACCTGTGATTAGTTCTTTTCCTTTTCTTCCCCTCCAGGGTCACAGTGTCATTCGTTCAGCTACCAATACTACCCTTCCACACATGCTGATGTCTCAACGTGTTATTGCACCAAACCCAGCCCAGCTACAAGGTCAGCGGGGCCCACCTAAGCCTGGCCTTGTACGTACCACAACACCCAACATGAATCCTGCCATCAATTACCAACCGGTAAGAGAGAGCCAAGCCCTAATGTGGAAACAGTGAAATCCTTTATTTGCTTTGCTTGTTGAAAGGGCCATAGGTTTTAAGTTTTTATACATAGATAAACTCTAGGACAAAAATGGTTATTTAGGTAGGGATTGAATTGAGAGCGGTCCCCAAAGTAGAAGCTTTGAGGAATTATATTCAAATAGTAGTAGAGGAGAGAGGGCTATACAGCAGAGCAGCAGTGAGCTAAAAATCTGCCCAGAAGAGAGTGATTTAAAGAATAAGAAGCACAAGAATGTGTGACAGAAAGCAAAATCTTTATTTCTCTCTCCTTTTTTTTTTTTTTGAGGCAGAGTCTTGCTCTGTTGCCCTGGCTGGAGTGCAGTGGCACAGTCTTGGCTCACTGCAATCTCTGCCTCCTGGGTTCAGGGAATTTCCAGCTAATTTTTATATTTTTAATAGAGACGGGGCTTCATCATGTTGACCAGGCTGGTCTCAAACTCCTGACCTCAAGTAATTTGTCCGCCTCTGTCTCCCAAAGTCCTAAGATTACAGGCGTGAGCCACCACGCTTGGCCTTTATTTCTTTCTTAGCAATTTTAGCTCATAGTCATCATCATTTTTCTTTCCTATGTGTCAGAGCTCTTTCTCAGTGAATAAGTTGACCACCTCCTATTTTGGAGAAGCTAAGTAGTCCAAACCAGGATCAGACAGTGTCCTCTGCCAAGAACATAAGAATTGATCCTTTCTCCTACATACCATGATTGACCCCATTCTCAATCTATTTCAGCAGTCAAGTTCTTCTGTTCCCTGTCAGCGTACAACATCCTCTGCCATCTATATGAACCTTGCCTCTCATATCCAGCCAGGGACAGTGAACAGAGTGTCCTCGCCACTTCCTAGCCCCAGCGCTATGACTGACGCTGCCAACTCACAGGCTGCAGCCAAATTGGCTCTTCGCAAACAACTGGAAAAGACACTCCTGGAGATCCCACCCCCTAAACCTCCTGCTCCTTTACTTCACTTCCTGCCTAGTGCAGCCAATAGCGAGTTCATCTACATGGTAGGCTTGGAAGAAGTCGTACAGAGTGTCATTGACAGCCAAGGTAAGGCTATTTCTTCTAGTCAATCTCTTTATTTAAGCAAGTGTTTGCCAAGCCTGACTGACATAGGCAGAGTATCAGAGGGTGCTGTACAATATTAAATAGCCTCTCCTTCCTGCTTCCTGTTATCAAACCACCTCCCCTCCCTTCTTTATAGGCTGTTTCAGAGCAACATGTTAGGAGTGCGTGTGCGTGTGCGTGTGTGCTTGTGTGCGTGTGTGTATCTATCTATCTTTTCTTGTTTTTTGTTTAAGACGGAGTCTCGCTCTGTCACCCAGGCTAGAGTGCAGTGGCTAGAGTACAGTGGCACAATCTCAGTTCACTGCAACCTCTGCCTCCTGAGTTCAAGCAATTCTCCTGCCTTAGCCTTCCATGTAGCTGGGACTACAGGCATGTACCACCACACCTGGCTAATTTTTGTATTTTTAGTAGAGACGGGGTTTCATCATGATGGCCATGCTGGTCTCGAACTCCTGACGTCAGGTGATCTGCTCACCTCGGACTCCCAAGGTTCTAGGATTATAGGCATAAGCCACTGTTCTTATCTATCTATCTATCTTCAGCTTGTTTTTTTCTTTTTGGCAGGTCAGCTATCATTGAAGCTTAATATTTTTATTTGTATTTATCTATCTTGTATGTTTTTTGTAGGGCAGTGAGTCCTCACCACCATCATCAATAGTTTCTTAGAAACTGTGACTTTAAGCGAAACAACTATGGTGGCAGGGGGGATCCTCAAGTAACATTTTATTATAACATTGATGAGAAAAAAAGATTGATCATGTTGTATGTTGTTTCACTGAAATCACAGTCTCTAAGAACCTGTCAATAACACTGAAGACTGACTGTACTTTGTTTAGTTCTTTTAAATGGTGGCATGATGCTACATAATTTGATAAATAGAACTTCTTTTTCTTTTCTTTTTTTTTTTTTTT
>NW_016107806.1:902733-931669 GCF_001604975.1 Cebus imitator | reverse complement strand
AGGCTGGAGTGCAGTGATGTGATCTCAGCTCTCTGCAGCCTTGACTTCCCAGGCTAAAGCCATCCTTCCATTTCAGCCACCTGAGTAGCTGGGACCACAGGCGTACACCACCATGCCCAGATGTTTTCTTTTGTTTTGGTTTGATTTGGTTTTTTTGAGCCAGAGTCTTACTCTGTCACTCAGGCTAGAGTACAGTGGCATGAACTCAGCTCACTGCAACCTCTGCCTCCTGGTTTCAAGCAATTCTTTTTTTTTTTTGAGTCGGAGTCCCGCTCTGTCACACAGGCTGAAGAGTGCAATGGCGTGATCTCAGCTCACTGTAACCTCTGCCTCCCAGGTTCAAGCAGTTCTCTTGCCTCAGCCTCCCGAGTAGCTAGGATTACAGGCGCCTGCCACCACCCCTGGCTAATTTTTTTATTTTTAGTAGAGACGGGGTTTCACAGTGTTGGTCAGGCTGGTTTCAAACTCCTGACCTGAGGTGATCTGCCTGCCTCGGCCTCCCAAAGTACTGGAGTTACAGGCATGAGCCACCGCACCTGCCCCAAGCAATTCTTATGCCTCAGCTTCCAAAGTCGCTGGAATTGCAGATGTGTGCCACCACACTTAGCTATTTTTTTTCTGTTTTTAGTAGAGACAGGGTTTTGCTGTGTTGGCCTGGCTGATCTCAAACTCCTGTCTTCAAATGATCCGCCTGCCTTGGCCTTCCAAAATGCCAGGATTACAGGTGTGAGCCACCATGCCTGGCCTGGAACTTCTATTTTTAATGTCAGTGTTTTTGCAACACTGTACTGAATTTCTGTATTTAGTCCCTGATCTTTGCATGCTTACAGTTGAGAAACTAGACATGCTTGTATAGATAATTAAGAAAGACCATATAAAAAGCTGTAAACCAATACTAAACCATACTACAGAGTATTATCATCATACAGTCTAAACTAACCAAAGTTATTAAACTTGAATTTCTAAACGTGGACTTAATGAAGAAAAACTGACAGTAAAGGAAAGTGCCCAGAGGAATCAATGTTAGCTATAAATAGATCACAAAGTGAATAATTCAGACACTGATACCTATTTAAAAGTAAATGTATGTGACAGGGATAAGAACAGTGTGAGGTAAGGAGATATTAAGAAGCAAAAGTATTGGTTGAGTTAGAGTCCTTTGACTTTGAATTGACGCAGGATTTTCTTCTCAGTGTGATATAGAACATCAGGAAATATCCCAGCTTTATCAGTTTAGAAGCTACATTTCTTAGACTTCTTTCCTAATTTGTGAAGGAGAATGGTACTGTCTGAATTCCCTAAAGTGATAATTGTGGTAATCAGATTAAATAAAAGCATTTTGTAAATTATAGAATATTATTTTTGTAGAGTCTCTTTAATTCATCAGAATAAACTCCTTGAAAAGATCTATTTGATTAAGAGAAACAGAGGAGACAGGAAATGTAAAGCCACTATTTTTGTTGGTATCTAGGCAAAAGCTGTGCCTCACTTCTGCGGGTTGAACCCTTTGTATGTGCCCAGTGCCGCACAGATTTTACCCCTCACTGGAAGCAAGAAAAGAATGGTAAGATTCTATGTGAGCAGTGTATGACCTCCAACCAGAAGAAGGCTCTAAAAGCTGAACACACCAACCGGCTGAAAAATGCGTTTGTGAAAGCCCTACAGCAGGAACAGGTAAGAATTCTGAACTCACCAGCCACCTGCCCTAGTTTGTTTTTTTCAAAGGGTTGTGCCTTCTAGTTTGCAGGAGTGGTTCGTGTGATCCCCACAGGTCCAGAGGTTCCCTTTTTGTCTCCTTATCATTTGATAGTGTTTCCATTTGATGGAGTATTCTGATTAAGAACATGGTAAAATATAATGGCTGAGGTTAACAGAAAGGGACAGAAACCTTGGGGCTCTTGGCTTTTCCATAGCACTCTATTCTCATCTTCATTTTCTCTTAAAACAAATAAAAGATTTTGGTGGGAAGAGTTTATATTTGTACTAGGGATCTCTTAGTAGTAGTTATTTGCAGTGTATATTTGACAGGAAATGACAAAGGAGAGTGAATTTTGAAGTAACCCAGTGAAAAGTAGTGGTTCTAGAGTATGTGAACATCTCATGTTGTAGTAATAGGATGAGAATATCTTAGAGAGGGAGAAATGTGTTAGAAACTCAGATCCTTCTTTTTTTTTGTTTGTTTTTTTTTGAGACGGAGTTTCACTCATGTTACCCAGGCTAGAATGCAATGGCGTGATCTCGGCTCACCGCAACCTCCGCCTCCTGGGTTCAGGCAATTCTCCTGCCTCAGCCTCCTGAGTAGCTGGGATTACAGGCACGCACCACCATGCCCAGCTAATTTTTTGTATTTTTAGTAGAGATGGGTTTTCACCATGTTGACCAGGATGGTCTCGATCTCTTGACCTCGTGATCCACCTGCCTCGGCCTCCCAAAGTGCTGGGATTACAGGCGTGAGCCACCGCGCCCGGCCTGAAAACTCAGATCCTTCTTATTTCTCACTCTACCCATCAGACTCCCTTGTTTGGTTAGCATCATGAACTTTTTGGAAGATGGGGTAGGCAGGAGTAAAAAATAAAACCCATTTATGCTGTAGGACTGGTAGTAAAAAATAAATAAAAATTTTTTAAAAATAAGAAAGAAAAAAAGTGATAAAACCCCAGTAATTTATCAGCCTTAATTAATTCATCACCTCCAGCCAACTTCTGAGAGCCAGCTTTCCTGGAGAAAAAGAGAGAGGAGGATCCCTTGATCAATGAAGCAGGTTAGCTGCTTATACCCAGAAATCTCAGTGTACCACCCTACCAAACTTTTTTGCCTTTTCCATATTCCACCAACTAGCCAACAGCATTAGAGGTAAGAACACCTCTAGGTTTTCTGGTTAGGAAATCAGGTGGGCTGGGCACAGTGATTCATGCCTGTAATCCCAGCACTTTGGGGAGGCTAAGGTGAGAGGATTGCTTGAGCCCGGGAGTTCAAGACCAGCCTGGGCAACAAAGTGAGACCATGTGTCTATTTGAAAAAAAAAAAGGAAATTGGGTGCTGTCCTGTCAACCTAATCTGATGACTCCCAACAGGAAATTGAACAGCGATTACAGCAGCAGGCAGCCCTTTCCCCCACTACGGCTCCAGCTGTATCCAGTGTCAGTAAACAAGAGACTATCATGAGACATCATACGCTTCGGCAGGTAAGTAACTTTTTCCCTGATCCTGATGTCTTTAGAATGTTTATCAACCATTTATCATAATTTGTCTTTTCTATTGTGGGAAATCATATTATTCTTCTGTACTCCCTTATCTTTGCCCTCATTTAACATTCTATCATAGCAAAGTTGTATCAACTGTCTCCTCATCATTGCAGGCTCCACAGCCCCAGAGCAGCCTCCAGCGTGGCATACCCACATCTGCCCGCTCCATGCTTTCAAACTTTGCACAGGCACCCCAGTTGTCTGTGCCAGGTGGCCTCCTTGGTATGCCAGGTAAGAAGGATTAATCTGAAAACGTTTCTCATGGATCAACTGTTAGTATGCCATTCTGTAGTAACCCCTTTAAGGGAATTGTTCCTTCCTTTACTTTCTTTTCTTTCTAGAGCATACATCCTCACTCTTGTTATTCAGCAAATGTTTGCTAAATTCATATTACGTGCCAGCCACAGTGCACTAGGGTTTTGGTGGTGAAAATGACCGAGATCCTATCGTTATAAATTTAACTTTTAATATGCCTTCAGTATACATGTGATTACTATCATTATAAATTTAACTTTTAATATGCCTTCAGTATACATGTGATTATTGATCTATTTTGGCTGGGACAACAGGGTTAACTGTGTTTGAATAATCCAGGGATGCTTCTCATAATCTGCAGCCTCAAAATCAAAAGCCAAGGCCAGACAAGGTGGCTGAAGCCTTAATCTCAGCACTTTGGGAGGCTGAGGCAGGCGGATCACAAGGTCAGGAGTTCGAGACCAGCCTAGCCAACATGGCAAAACCCTGTCTCTACTAAAAATATTTTAAAAATTAGCCAGGCATGGTTGGTGGGCGCCTGTAATCCCAGCTACTTGGGAGGATGAGGCAGGAGAATCGCTTGAACCTGGGAGGTTGCAGTGAGCCTAGATCATGCCATTGCACTCCAGCCTGGGCAACAAGAGCAAGACTCCAGCAAGACTCCATCTCAAAAAATAATAATAATAATTAAAGCTGATTTAATGATTCTCTCTCTCTCTGTCTTACTCATTTTCCTGTCACTACTGTTTCACTTATCTCTCCTATACTATCAGGAGCATGTTCATCATTCCTGGTAGGATGGAAATTTCAGGACTTCCCCTTCTTCTGAAGCTTAGGAATAGGAGTGGGGATTGAAATAAAGTTGCTGTGCTGGGTGCAGTGGCTCACACCTGTAATCCCAGCACTTCGAAAGGCCAAGGCGGGCAGATCACTTGAGATCAGGAGTTTGAGACCAGCCTGGCTAACATGGCGAAACCCCATCTCTACTAAAAATACAAAAAAATTGGTTGGGCACGGTGGCTCATGCTTGTAATCCCAGCACTTTGGGAGGCCAAAGCGGGTGGATCATCTGAGGTCAGTAGTTCAAGACCAGCCTGGCCAACATGATGAAACCCCATCATAAAAAATTAGCCAGGCATGGTAGTGGGTGCCTGTAATCCCAGCTACTCAGGAGGCTGAGGCAGGAGAATCGCTTGAACCCAGGAGGCAGAGGTTGCGGTGAGCCGAGATTGTGCCACTGCACTCCAGCCTGAGCAATAAGAGTGAAATTTCATCTCAAATAAATAAAATAAATTTACCAAAACTTGGCCAGGCACAGTGGCTCACATCTGTAATCCCAGCATTTTAGGAGGCTGAAGTGGGTGGATCATTTGAGGTCAGGAGTTCAAGACCAGCCTGGCCAACATTGTGAAACCCCATCTCTATTTAAAGTACAAAAATTAACCCGGCACTAGTGGCACGTACCTGTAATCTCAGCTACTCTGGAGGCTGAGGCAGGAGAATTGCTTGAGTCTGGTGGCAGAGGTGAGCTGAGATCACACCACTGCACTCTAGCCTGGGTGACAGAGCTAGACTGCTTCTCAAAAAAAAAGGGGGTGCCAGGCAGGCACGGTGGCTCACACCTGTAATCCCAGCACTTTGGGAGGCTGAGGCAGGCGGATCATGAGGTCAGGAGTTCAAGACCAGCCTGACCAACATGGTGAAACCCCATCTCTACTAAGAATACAAAAATTAGCCAGACATGGTGGCACACACCTTTAGTCCCAGCTACTTGGGAGGCTGAGGCAGAAGAATTTCTTGAACCTGGGAGGCAGAGGTTGCAATGAGCCAAGATCAAGCCACTGCACTCCAGCCTGGGTGACACAGTGAGACTCCATCTCAAAATAAATAAATAAATAAATAAAGTTACTATTGAAATAAAGCTAACCAAATCTGGCCAGATGCTGGTAAATTCTGTTTCCTCTTCATCTCCAACTCTGCAGCTGGAGGGTAGAGTGGAAGGGAGTGTTATTTCCTCTTTTAATACCTGCCCTCCACTTTTGTCTCCTGGGTCCAGGTGTCAACATTGCATACTTGAATACTGGCATCGGAGGACACAAAGGCCCCAGTTTGGCAGACCGACAGCGTGAATACCTTTTAGACATGATCCCTCCCCGGTCTATATCGCAGTCCATCAGTGGACAGAAATAACGCCTGTTCCACTTGTACTGCCCCATCCTTGAATCCTTTATCCCTTTCCTCTTTCATTCCCCCAACTTCTGTCGCATGCAGTGCCTGTACTGGTGCCTACCATACACGGAAAGCAAAACAGAAAAACAGAAGACAAAAAATAGAAATCAGCAAGAAAACACGCCCTGCCCTGCCACCTCCCCTTTATTTACACTGCTGCGATCTGTTCTTCTGCCGCTCTGTCTTCTCTCTTCAATTTTCTTTAACAGTGAGGTGGATCTTTACCTCTGATAGAGGTCAGAATGAGGTCCTGGGGAGAATCTAAGCCCTCTGATATGTGTTTCTAAAGTTGTTTTATGCTATGATTATTACCATTTTTAATGATGTTTTGTGTCCTCCCTTTGTTCAGTGGATGGTTAAACCTCCCCGCCCACCCAATCTTTTTCTTTTTCCTTTTCTTTCTTTTTTTTTTTTTTTTTCTCATAAACACAGTGATATTCAGTTCAATGATAGGAGCATTGCAGATTGCAGTAGGGGTCCCAGCTGCCAAGTAGGACATGTCCAGGAGTGTTAGGGGCAAAAGTTTTGAATGCACTTAACTGGAGGAGGGCACGGGTTGGGGGTCATTGAACAAGGACGAATAGCACCCCAGCTGTGGGTGTTTGGGAGTTGGACAATTTGAGGGACAGTCTTTAGTCGTGAAATTGGGCTGTAAGAATGAGGGAAAAGAGCCTGGAGGGAGAAGCTTTAAAACTCAGCCACTCTGGAATTTACCCGTAGAAGAAAGGGAGAAAGAGTTATGATGGGCTTAGTTATGAGCCAGGGAGGACTGAAACTAGGTCCTTCCCCTTCTGGGTGTTGGAGAAATAAGACCCATCTTCAGACCCCAGTGGGAACACGGAAGTCTATTCCAGGCCAACCAGCCCAAAATTATTTCATCTTGCATTCTTTGTGAAATTCTCCCTCACACCACGCTGCTTTTAAAAATTCTGTTCCCTCTAATCATAGCCCCATCTATAATACAGAGGAATGGCTGTTCCAAGGCTGAGTTTGCTGGGTGTCCCACAAGTTGGATGGACATGAATGAGTCAGAAGGAAATAGACTTAGAGGAAAGAAGGGATTTATCTCCCAACAGTTGAGATTCTCATATTTGCCAATTATTTCACCCTCTGAGTGCCAGGAGATGAGAGGCTGGGGGCACACAATCAGGTTGGAGTCCTGTCTTTACTCTGCTGCACCAACTGCAGAACCAACTGCTCAAAGCCAAACAGCTCATGTCAAAACCAGCTTAGGAATTCTGCTGTACAAGTAGTTGTTGTTCCCCCCACCCCTAATATTAATTTTGCCCTTTTTTTTTTTTTTTTTTAAAGCGCTACTAATGTAGAGAATGAATTGAATTGTGCAATGTTGCTGTTCCGGGGATTGGGGAGATTAGCATCCCATTTGCCCACACTGTGGGAAGAGGGAGTAGACCAGGCTGTTTTTGAAGTAAGGGAAGCCCCTTAAAGGTACGGGTTTATGCTTTTCTCATAGTGTACACCCACTTGCCTCTGGCTCCAGAAGCTGCCAGAGTGCACTGGGGGGAATATTCTCAGCAGAGAAGAATGAGGGGAAGTTTAATATTTTGCCCTTTAAAGTCACCTGAGGAAGTTTCCCCACTTTTATTTTTTAAAATTAAGTAATTTTTTTATAGAAGGCACTTTTAAAATTAACACACACATACAAACTGCACATCTTCCCCATAAAATTTGGAGGTGGAGTGGGAGAAAGAGCTAAAATCAGGCTCAGTTCGCCTACTCTGGCCTCTACTTCCCACACCCCAGTGCCACTGTGGGTGATTATACTGGCCCTACGGGCCTTCCTGGCTTTTTTCTTTTCTCCCTTCCCCCAAATTCATTGAGCACTTAAAGGAGCAGAGATGCAGCCAGTGTCTGGGCTCCCCCAGTGGTGAAATGATCTGGAAGCTAGATGCTAGTAACAGGTAGTGATTGGGTCTTTTCGAGTATTTTTCTGGGGAATGTGGTACCCCTGACTGTAAGTGGTGGGAGAGGGAGGGGGGGTTAATGGAACTGGGTCTGGGATTATTTTAAAATTATATATATATATATAAAGATATATTCTTACATCTTTTCTTTGCCCTCTGTGCTTTGAAAGCACTGGATAAATTGTTTGGTTTTGTTTTTCTGTCTTCCACAAAATTGGAAGCTTGTTTTTTTTTTAAATATTTTCCCTACAAGTCATCTTGCCTTGTGGCATGTCTGTCTAGCCTCTCCCTCCCTCATGATGAAGTGCCATTTCTGTTATGTCTCCCTCTCCCCAAGCTCAGAGGTGCTCAGAGGTACGAGATGCCCAAGTTTGTCAGTTGAGATTAAAAGTAAGGAACAGAGAATGTGCAATACCGTCTGGCTGGGGGCCGTCCCTGCCCTACCCTGAGCTGAGTCCTTTCCCTGGGAGCCAGGCCACCTTAGAATGGGGTTTGGAAGTAAGATGTGTAGAGATGGGGAATCATGGAGAAGGAAAGCCCATAGTGAGTGCCTACTTAGGTGCTGAGGCCATAGGGGAGGTGGTGGAATCTTCCCTGTTTATATCCCCTCAGGGTCAGTTACCTAGAAGCTGCTTCTTGACTAGTATAGCTCTGTGACCCTTTGTTCAACCACTGAGGTTTGATTTCTTACCCTCTCTTCTCCCCATTTTTATACTCTTCCCAGGGATTAGTGATGGAGGTGAGGTCTCCCTAATCATGGTAAAGTATTAGCCTTCCACCTCCTCCTTCCTCGTCCTACTGTCTCCCTCAGTTCTCTTTCTCTTTTTCATCACTGTTTGCCTTGTGTCCCTCCAAGTCTACTTGTTACTATCCATCTCCAGGCTCTGGGCCATGTAGACACTAAACCTCAAGCCCTAAGGACAGGAGGAAAGACCCTCTGTTTGAAGCATTATAGGAGAGTGAGGATCCCACCAGTTCTGCCTGGCTTCCTCCATCCCCAGAGGCACTAAAAGTAGTAGTTTATGGTTGGTGTCTTACTTCCTAGAAGCCTGAAATGAGTGGAATAGCAGTAAGGCTTGGGTGAAACTGGAGGACAGAGGTTCTTATTTGTCAATTTTATTTTATAATTTGACCACAGCATCTGGACTCCCTCCATCCCTGGAATAAGTATTTTCCCCACATTTTTGGATATATGTATGGTAGACAATTTTTTTTAAGACACAGAGATAAATGTTTTCCTGCTTTGGTTACATTTCCTTTCCCCTTTAAAAGGAATTAGCTATAGAACTGCTTTGTAAAGATGCTTCTTGATATTTTACTTTTGTTCCTTTTCCCCAATCATCCCCTTTTCTCCCCACTCCTCCAGAAGGCATAACCCTTCTCTCCACACCCCTACCCCCACCCCAATCAGTCCTAGGCTCCCATCCTTTCCATCAAGACCTTCATGAGCTTATGATATTTGCGGATGAGATGTTATAACAAGGACTCATTCATGTATATAAGCTATTTCTTGATCCATTTAAAAGGAATTGTACATTGTGTAGAAAAAAAAAACTGAAAAAGAGAAAAAAAAGCCCTAGCCATGGATATTGTGAAAAAAAAATAATAATAAATAAAAATAAAAGGCTATCCAGGCTTTGCTATCCATTATCTAATGATAACTACTTCTCTTCCCACGTCCCAGGCAGTCAGGGCTCCTCCTGAGTTTCCCCAGCTCCTATTTCACACCTTGGCACCAACACACAGAGCTGGAGTGTAGTTCAGTTGTGGACAGGCCCATGTTACCCTCTAGGCTGTGAGCTCCTCCCTCCAAACAGAAAAGGTGTCATGTCATGTCCACCTTTGGATACCTGTGTTCTAGCAATGTGTCTGGCATGCTGTAGGCATGTGATAAAACAGCTGTTGAATGAGTTTGCACGTCCAAACATGTCTTAGGTCTGAGACATCCAATGGAAAAGGAATCTCTAGTATAGGAGTCCTGGCAGATGTTCTCTAAAGGACCAGAAAGTAAATATTTAGCTTTTGCAAGCCATATGGTGTCTCTTGCAACTTCTCAACCTGCCATTGTAGCTGGAAGGCTGCCATAGATAATACGTAAATAAATGAGTGTGGCTCTGTTCCAATAAAACTTTATGAACACTGAGATTTCAATTTCATATAATGTTCATGTGTCATGAAATATTACTCTTCTTTTGATTTTTTTCTCAATTATTTTAAAATGTTAAAAAAATTCTCAGCTTATGGGTCATACAAAAACCAGTACTGGGGTGTTCCAACCCCTTCTCTAGCAGGCCTGGGCAGAGAGATGGATGGAAAAGGCCAGAATGCCAGACACACTGAAATAGATGAAATAGAAATAAAAGAGAAGAGAAAGGTCTATGATGGATGAAAAGTCAGTGGACCATTAGAGTACCTGTAAATAGGACAAAACCAATGCAGAAACACACACACAAATTAATGCAGTTTGTTATTATTATTATTATTATTTTTTTGAGACGGAGTTTCGCTCTTGTTACCCAGGCTGGAGTGCAATGGCGCGATCTCGGCTCACCGCAACCTCCGCCTCCCGGGTTCAGGCAATTCTCCNAAAAAAAAAAAAACTGAAAAAGAGAAAAAAAAGCCCTAGCCATGGATATTGTGAAACTGTGTTATGTCATTTTGTAATGTGCCCGTTTGTGTATGATCCGTGCAAAAGGGTTTCTGGGGAAGGGGAGGGGGTAGGGAGGCAGGGCTGTGGAGGGTGGGTAGGGGAGTGGGCCGGGCCCAGCACACTGAGACTGGCAGCTGCTCCAACCCCATCCCTCCTTAGAGATGCCACCTCCCCCACCACCCACCCTAATTTGTGCCTTGCCTCCCCACCCTGGAGTAGTCCCTCCGGGTCACCAGCACTGCCTTGGCAGAGCCCACTCCCTACCCTAACCTGCCCACCCTCCCTACCCCCCAGCATTAGGTTGATACTGTGGGGAAGTGCTGGGGGTTGGGAGGTAGCCGAGGAATGGGGCAGTTCCCGGGGGCATCGAAACCAAGTATTATTATGAATTGTAATTGTATTTGCACTGTTTTTTTTCCTCTGATTGCATCAGCATATATACAATATACCTATATAACAAAATTCAGTGTCAAGCTTTCTTATGCAAGGGACTTCCCCCACCCCACCTCCTCAAAAAAGAAAGAACCTAGTCTCATGGGCCTTTGAGGGTGGATTGTCAGAGGATGACAGAAAAGATTTTAATAAGTCATCCTGTGGAGATTTCACCTAACAAGAGCCACATCCATCTGTACAGTCTTAGGCAGTGTGAACTGAGGTGAGGCTGGGCTCCTGTGAAAGCTGTGACCTCCTGGTCCAGGACCGTGTAGAGTAAAAAGAACCACCAACACAAAAGGGGTTAAGGGGGCTACAATCTGGAGACCTGGGGTCTCCTACTAACTTGCTACGTAATCCTTGGTAGTTAATTTTCTGGATCTCAGTTTTCTTATCTGTGAAGTGAAGAGGGAGGTCATCTGGCCATCAAGTTTAAAATCCTATGCTTCTTTCCCCACCTGCCAAAACCCAAAAACAATTTGAGGTGAGGGAAGTATTGGGCTGAGAAACCAGGGAGGAAATGAAAGTGAGCAGCGTTGAAGTGGTTATGTGTATGACAATGCCCTTGGAGAACTGCCAGTCCTCTACCGTTACCCTTCACTTTGGAGAGGCAGCAGAGTAATGTCCAGGATGTCAGATCAGTGACGTCTTTGCCTTTATGCCTCTAGCCATTTGAGGGCAGGGACCAGGCCCCAAGCCCCATCTCACAGCCAACCACAGAGCCCTTAAGGGTGGTTGAAAGTTGAATGCCTCATGTTGGTGCTCTAGTTATTTACTCCCTTTGTGAGCTACAGGATATGGAACTTCCCTCATCTTGGTGATAAAATAGGAGAGTGAAGACACAGCCCACATTTTGACTCCTTTCCTCAGATTTCATCTGAACCCCCCTAAAGGCAGCTGTTTTACAGTCTGTCTCCTTCAGGGGCCCAATTTCCCCACAGCCTGGGCTGAGTACTCCTACTCTCTTCTTTAGGTTCTTGGCCAATAAAGCCTGGAGAGGGTACAGGGTGATGGGTGAAGCCCTGGTGAAGGTGGAAGGATAGATTGGGGTTGGGGGGTGGGGAGCAGGGAGGTGGGATGGGGAATGGCCTTCCCTGAATAGGGTGGGTGGGAGGGGAACAAGACCCTTTTGCACAACTCTCTTTAAGTTTCCTTTATTTCTTTTTTAACTCATTCTGATTTTCTGCATTGTGTTTGGGAAATAAAATGAAAAAACTAAGACCAATAGAAACTGGTTTTCAAAAAGGCAAATACACTCCCATCTGTTTCAGATGCTGCTGAGCATTTCAGCAGTGACAGATTCAAATAATAAGCTAATTTTTGGAGAAAGGATTAAAAGAAAAAAACTTTGTAATATTTATCACTTGCAAGCTATGTTTAATAAAGAAAGGAATGGTTTCTAAACTTTCCTGTGGCTTGTGGTTTAGTCATGGGGCTGGGGGTGGCAGTTTGGCGGGAGAATTTTCGAGGTGATGGGATATGAGCTATGGCTGTCTTCCCTATAGTCAATCCAGCCATGGACTGAGTACCTTTGGTTTGTATCCTTCTCTTCTATTGTGATGATTATTTAAAGCCCTGATCTGCTTCTGTGTTCTTGTTCCCCTCCAGCTCTAGCTGGAGCCAGTGTTCTGGATGCCACCAACCCCACTGTAGTTACCTGATTATTTTAGGTCTAATGGTATGGGGAGAGGGCTGGGTCTCCCCTCTCTCCTAGGGAAAGGTATCCCCTAGCAGCCCTTGGCCCTTCCCATCACACTGCTCTAGTCTCTAGTAAACAGAATCCTTCAGCCAGGTACAGTTCTGCATGTCAGTAGCTATTCAGGAGGCTAAGGCAGGAGAATCACTTGAGCCAGGAGATCAACCTGGGCAACACAGTGAGACCTCATCTCTATAAAAGAAAATAATATTTTGTTAACATGCTGGTTTCTCTAGGTGGATGCCTTATACCAATAGGGGTTCACATTACTCTTTTCTAGCAAACTACTGAATATAGGTAACAGTCTGAATGCAGCCTCCCCTGAAAGATCTGGAACTGCACTTTCTCACCACCTCATCACTCCCCTCCCCCAAGTTTTCCCTGGTTAATTGAAAGCATTAACCAGATCCTAATTTATTTTTTCATTTTGGTTATTTATTTCCAACAAACCAGTTAGACCAGGCCCAACCAGAGGAGAGGATGTCATTTCCTCAAAGGACTTGATGTTTGGGGCTATTCTCAGTCCCCTGCTCCCCAGCCACATTTCTTAGTTACAGCTGCTGCTGTGCCTTGTGCAGACGGCACTGTTGTGGAGGGCCAGAGCCCAGCCTTACTGGAGTCCTGTCATTGGTACTAGCATTACAAGAGCACAGGAGACAATTTTGGGGTCCTCTAAACCATGGCCTTTCCTTCCCCCAAGACCCTTCCCTATTTGGCACAATACTGGGCAGCCTTGGAGAGAGGTTGATTGAGGGAGTGGCTGAGGCTTTGGCTTTAGAGCATGGCAGAGCTGAATGAGGAGGGACTATGGTGCTCTTTGGAGCCTAAGAGTTGAGGGAGGGGAGATGGGGGTGCTCCCCAGCCTCTGCTCATTCTACAAGAGGTTCAGGACTGCCAAAACCCCGACTCAAACTTATCTCTTTCAAAAATAGAAATCAAATGGGTAAGGATGCCCCCCTGAGAAGGAGCCAGTGCTTTGGGTCTGGGAAAGGGAAAATGGGGTACTTGGCTGCTCAGAGAAGCTTGTTTGAGCTCAACTATTCAGGACTCTTCGATTGTAGGGAGAAGGGGGGCAAGGAACTCAGCACCCCCTTTACCACCTGCCCACTCAGACCACAAGGAATGCAGGTTGTCTGTCCCTAGGTAGAGCTCAGCTTGGGCACGAGGAGACAGAGACAGATTTCAGACTGGAGGGCCTCAGGTTGTGAGATGGAGGTGATGATAGATCCCCTTCCCCAACCTCCCCCTTTGTGGAGAACCCTTAAAGCTGTATGTCTTTGGGCAGGTTCATATTTGGATCAAGAAGAGGTAAATATATTGGGTGGGGTTATGAGGCAGAAGTAACTAGGTTGGGGGTAACTCCCAGCTGGGCTTGGTTTAGTTTGAGGTTATTTGGTGTTGGAGGAAGGAATGCAGATTCTCCCATTTCTTGAGGTAGGAGAGGAACAGAGAGAACACACCCTCTCCTCTCCACCTGCAGCCAGTCCTGCCCCTCCCTGGAGAGGGTCTGAGGGATTTTTGGTTCTTTCCTGACTCCAGGGTGACAGAGACAGGTGAGGTAGATTCTTTGGTGTATTCGGAGTTAGTGGCATCTTGGAGGGAGCCAACTTGGAGAGCCCTAGGCCAAGGCCAGCTGTTCCACGGCCGCCTGAGGGTGAAGGAGGTCAGGCCTCTGGACCAAGGCCTCAAACAATCCAGTTTCCCCCACTCATTCCCCATCACGCAGTCCCCCTCACCTGGGTGGTGAGTTGTCTTCTCCCCCAGCTTTCTACCACTCTGAGTCTGGACTTGACAGCCCCCAGCTCTGTCCGAGGCAGTCCAAGGCACTGCCCAGCATTCCTGGGACCCCTGTTTGCAGAGGAGGCTGCCCGGGTAGGAAGAGACAGCAGCATGGTCTGTCTGGTGCCTCCTCTGCCTCTCATGGCTCCTAACCCCTCCTACTGCTCCATGCTCCCCAGGGATGGAGAGGGTGAGCTCCTCTTCATGCCACTGGATGGCAGGGAACTGGCTCTAGCTCATTTCTGCTGCCCTTGTCCTTTGTCTTGGGAGCCCTAGTTCTCTCTGCTCTGCTCATGTAGCCCACCAGACCTCTCCTGCCCCCGGCACCACACAGCTCTGAAAAGAATTGGTTTCCCCTCTCTGCCTGAGTCTCCTCTTTGGTAAAATTGATTGGTAATAGATCAGGGCTCTTTTCTGCTCTCTTTGGTCCTGTGCCACAGTGATGCAGACTTTTTCCCTGGCAGATTTCCCATATTAGCCCTTACCTGGTCCTTACCTATGTCTCCAGCCCAGGAAGAGGCAGAGGAGGCAAACGATGAGGGCAGCCAGGCCCACGTGGATGCCCACCACAACTCCAGGCAATGGGCTGCTCTCACCCTGATTGCAAGAGCACCCAGCCTTGGACTCTGTGGACACTGTGTCATCTGTCAGAGAGAGGACCAGGGTTGGAGGTAAAGCCCAGCCCTCTTCTTCCCTGAAGACTGGCAGCCATGGGTCCTATCAAGAGGGGCCTGCTCTGACCCCAGCCCTACTACCCTCCTATCAGACCCCACTCACCAGGGGTGGCCAGGGGCACATCACGCAGTGAGACAAAGCGGGCACTGCTGTTTCCATCCCCATTGCCATTGAACACCTGCAGCTTGATCTCATAGAGGGCAGCTGGTTCTGTGCGGAACAAGGGAATGTGAAGGGGCCGGGCATTTCTGGGCCAGGAAGCTCCGAGCCTGGGGAAGGATCACACTGAGAAGGACAAGCCTTGGGCAGCACAAGAAGGTTCAGAGCCTCACCTAGGTCTGTACAGAGGAAGGAGCTGATGCTGCTAGCCAGGAGCAGGGGCCCCTCAAAATGGGCAGCAGGCAGCTTGCGGTGAAAGAGTTTGAACTCTTGGATAGGCCCCAGCTGGGGTGGCAGCTCCCAGGAGGCCTACACAGCAGTGGCGTTGAGCACTTTGGTGGAGAAGCCCAGGGCAGCAGGGGCTGCAGAGGAAAACAAGTGAACTGGTTGGCAGTCCCTGCCCACCTGAGGCCAGGGGCTTCCCAGGGCTGGAAAGGCTTTCACTCACTGCTGCCCATGGTGGAGGCAAAGATGGGAGCAGAGTCCTGACTGGCACCCTCTGCTGAGTAGGCCCGCAAGTGGGTGGTGTAGGCCCTGGCAGGCTCCAGGCTGGAGAAGATGTGCTCAGAGGTGCCTTTGCTCACGGCCTCTTGGAGCTCCGGGCCAGATGGCTCTGAGGAGCAGAGCAGCTTGGCAACTCAGCAACCTCTCACTAGCCACATCCCCGCACTTTCACAAAGGGGTCATGAAGCCCCTCCTGGTGCCTGGGTTGGCCAGCCAAGCCTCCAAGGAGGGAAGGGGACTACAGAATTTAGAGCTAAGCTGAGAAAGGATGAGGATGAGGAAAGGGCCTATAGTCAAGCTGAAAAGCAGTAAGGAAGCACCAGAAGACCATGTGCAGAGGCAGCCAGCCCAGAGAACGACAGGCCCAGAGGCCTGAGAAGAATCCAGAAGGGTCTGGGGTCGTGGAGGAGGCTGGCGCCCAGAGACAGAGAGAGACTCACCCAGGACATGAGCAGTCAGGAGCAAGGTGGGCTGGCGCCAGGGACTCCTGGCCCCTGACCCCGCACTGAGCTCAAAGCCCTGTCTACCCACCCACACCCACCTCCCACAGGCCGGAGGTGCAGCACATAGCCAGTGATGTCCCCGCTGGAGGGGGGTGGCTCCCAGGACGCTTGAATAGCAGGTAGAGAAAGCCATGGCCTGCAGGCCCCTGGGGACAGGGTGGTTCTGGGCCGCCTGTCATAGCCAGGCGGGCACTGGCTTGGCTGGAGCCCGCGCTGTTCTCTGCCACGCATTGATAGATGGCCTCATCCTCAACTGAGACCCCTGCCAGCATCAGCGTACTAGAGAAAGACAAACTCAGCTGCTGGGAGCCCCTCCCGCCCAAGCCTTAGTGGAGTGGCTGTGTGGGGTATTACTTATAATGGAGCAGTCAGGGCAGAGCCTCTTCGGGGAGGGTGGAGTTGCTGGAATTAGAAGGTAACTTGCTGGGGGTTCATGGATGGGTGTGGATTTTAGAGATTTAGGTAGTGAGTGTTGCATATAGGTACCAGTGGCAGTGGGGAGTGGTGGGACACGAGTACCTGTTGTTTTGAGTCAGCCTGATGTTATCCCCAGGACTCAGCACCTTCCCATTCTTCAGCCAGACTAGACGGGGCTCAGGGACTCCCTGGGCCATGCAGGTGAAGATGGCACTGCTGCCCAGAGGCTTGGACAAGGACTGTGGCCACTGGACAAACTCAGGGGGAGCTGCGCAGGCAATAGCAAGGAGGAAGGCACCTTGAGACCCGGCCTCTTGCCTCCTGCCCTGGACCCTCTCCAGATCCAGGCTCCTATCACTGAGCTGGGGTGCCCTAGCTCCCTCCCCACCCGGCCAGGCCCTTGGGACTCACCCTGCACGAGCAGGACACCCTCCGCTGTGCGCCGGACACAGGTGCCCGGCCGATTGGCAGCGCAGATGTAGATACCTGAGTGCTGGACTGACACGTCAGAGATCATGAGGTTCCCAGTGCCTAGAGCTTGGATGCCCTCCACGCCGATGGAGCGGCCATCTGCAACAGGGCATTGGGGTGTCAGGCTGGGACAGGAGGAGGGCATGGGGGTCTGAAAGACAGGGTGGGGTGGCTGCGCACCCAGGCGGCTCCAGGAGACGAGTGGCTGTGGGTGGCCAGTGGCGATACATTCCGGCACTGCCGTCTGGTGCACTGTGAGGGTCAGGTTCTGAGGCCCAGACAGGATCTCTGGCTCCTGCAGCAGCCTCGGGGGTCCCACTGTGTGGTGGAAACAAGCAAATCGGATCGGGAAAGGAGAACCTCCCCACAGTACTCACCTCTGCTCGACACGCTCTTCTAGCCCACACATGTCACCAGACCTCAGAGGTGGGCTTTGCAGCTGCTATTCAATCCCCAATTTACAGATTTTTAAAACGACCTGCCCAAAGTCCCATGGTGGTAACTATCAGGGTGAAGGTCTGGTAGACTGGGGGTGGGGAGAGAGGACAGTGAGTGAGCATGCTCTGCCTGCAAACCCTGAGGGCGGCCCCACCTTCCCTGGGCATCTCACCCTGAGGGGCAGGTAGGGGCACCCACAAACTTAGTAGGAGACCCTCCCTCAGAAAGCATGACTGGCCTCCTAAGACAGCCTGCTTAGCTGCTTAGGAAGGATGTAAGTGTTTTCCCAAAGTACACTCCTGTTTTGGGTCTAAATCACGTCTTCATTTTATGGCATGCTCCCCTTTTCATTGGTTTATGCAACAGATCATCACTGGGGGCTCCCATGTGCCAGGCACCGCCCTCACACTGGGAACACAGTTGTGATCAGCATCATGTGAAACAGAGCTCTGCTTTCCCATTTTCTTTACTGCCTTGTCTTGTACTGTAACATGTCTTTAACCTTTCATAAATGCCCTTTATTAAGAATTTCTCAGATAAAATGTGTTTCTAAAATGGAAGTTTCTCATGGGCTGGTCTAAAGTCTTACACATCTTTAATTATCCCTCAAGGTCTAGGATCGTGTTTTCTTCATTCATTAACTATAGATTGAGGGCCTACTTTGGGCCTGGCCCGTCTCCATTTGCCTCTTGAAGCTGCAGTTCAGGCTGTGGGCTGTCCTGGAATCTCCTGGTCTCGTTCAAAGAGGCTGTATCCTGCCTGGCCAGACAGTTCAGTGAGGGGAGGCTGGGCCACCGGGGCCGACCCCTTCCCCGTGCCAGGCACTGGCTGTGACCCCACATTGTCTCGTTTTGCCCTCACCACACAGCCTGTGAGCTGTGTACTGTTAATTTTCCCGATTTACATGGGAAGATCTAGGATCAGAGAGGTTAAGTAATTTGCCCAATGACAAAGGGCCTGGCTCCCTGGATCTTGATAGCACTGAACAGCTAACAAAAAAGTATCCCCTCTTCAGCTGCCATGAGCTCCTTGAAGTCTGGGAAATTCTGTCTCACCCTGGTGCATGCCCAAGGTAAGTGCCTGCCCAGGTATGTGCAGGTGAGTGCTTTAGGGGAGAATTGCTTGGAGCGTTGGTCCCAGCTCCTGCCCCTGGGGAAGACTACTCTGACACCCGCTCCTTTAGGCAACCCTTGAGCCTTCGGTTACTGGTTGGTCCTCTGCCTCCAACAGGCGCCTGTTCCTCCTGCTAACCTCATGTTGCTCTCTGACCATTTGTCTCCCTGCTCCTCGGGCAGCTGAATCCCATGCCTGCCCCGCAGCCCTGAGAGACATGGCTTCCTGCCCTGCCCTCCTGCCCCAGACTGTGGATAGGAACAGGATGCCGCAGGCCAGAGGGACCCCACCAGGCTTCTCTCTGCTCCTGCAGAGGAGCTGCTGACCCCCAACCTTCACTTTGAGTTTCTGAGTCAGTTCCAGATAAGAGACACAACAGTTAGGGGCCAGGCATGATGGCTCATGCCTGTAATCCAAGCACTTTGGAGGCCAAGGCGAGTGGATCACCTGAGGTCGGGAGTTCAAGACCAGCCTGACCAACATGGTGTGAAATCCCATCTTTAAAAAAAAAGAAAATTTAAAAAATTAAAAAAAAAAGAGAGACACAACAGTTTCCCCTTCCCCTGCCAGTCTTCAGTTTAAAAATGACATATCGGCCAGGCGCCTGTAATCTCAGCACTCTGGGAGGCCAACGCGGGCAGATCACGAAGTCAAGAGATCAAGACCATCCTGGCCAACATGGTGAAACCCCGTCCCTATTACAAATACAAAAATTAGCTGGGCACGGTGGTGTGCGCCTGTACCCAGCTACTCGGGAGACTGAGGCAGGAGAATTGCTTGAATGTGGGAGGCGGAGGCTGCAGTGAGACAAGATCATGCTGCTGCGCCCCAGCCTGGCTACAGAGCGATACTCCGTCTCAAAAAACAAAAAAAAAGGAAAAAAGAAAAATATATATCCTTCAGTGAAATTTTGTTGGAGATGTTTTGAAAGTCTGCCCGGGTGCGGCAGTGGTGCCCTGTGGTACCCTTGCTTATTTATACCCTGGAGCCCCCTAGTGGCTGATTCAGGCATCACTGTCCCTCACAGACCCTGTGGCATGTCGGTTTTAGGCCGGGTCTAACCTGCCTCTTCGACTAGGCACTGGCCCCTCATAGGCTCTGCTGTGGTCTTCACTTTGGGCACAAATTCTCCCACCCCACTTGGCCCACAGGTGGGGTCATCCTGGGTGTTTCAACTCATGTACAAAGCTGTTTTCATCCACACCCCAAGAAGGAGACATGTGCAGGTGTGCACACACACACATGCACATTTACATGCAAGCACAGACACATACACAAACACACGCACACCCACACACATGCGCACACAAGTACATACACGTGTATGTGTATGGGGATGGCATGTTCAAGGCACAGGCTGACTCAGCGCCAAGGCTAGACCCTCCAGTACTCCCACTGCCCACTGGATCAAGTTCTAACTCCTTTCATGCTGTGCCTTGCCTACCCGCCAACATGAACTTTGCAACCCTGAGTTCTGCCCATTCCGTGGTCCAGCAGCACAGAACTGCCTGCGTGAATTTTGTTGTCCTCACCCTTGTGCATTTGTTCAAGGCAATGCCCCCGTCCGGCACTCCTGACCTTGGCTTGCCTTTCTCTACTCACCCTTCAACACCCAGCTTGGGGTACCTTACTCCAGAAGCCCCTGACAACCCTTGCCCATGGCCCAAGCCTGGGTCCCCATAGCACTGCTTCTCTCTCAGGTTGTGAGCACCAGGAAGCCAGGAATGGCACAAGCCTGCGCTCCTCCCACACCTGCCACACTACTTAACACATCATAGGTGCTCGAAATTCCTGTCTGTCCCACGTACAACTACAGCAACAAAACCCTCCTCTCTGCCCAGTGCCCCCGCTAGGCCTGGCTTACCGCTCAGGGTCAACTGGGCATCCTGGCTATGGCGGGTACTGGCCACATTCCGTGCCACGCAGCGGTAGGTTCCCACGTCAGCCTGGCTCACGCTGGTGATGTGGAGGATGCCACTAGGCAGCAGTGTGAACCTGAGGATCCAGAGGTCAGGGATCCATGGCCTGTGCCCTGGCCCGCAGCCCGCCGTCCCATTGCACTCCCAGCAGGTGCCCACTGGTGGTTGGCAGTATTCAGGGCTGTGCCATTGTGCTCCCAGGAAATGGAGGGTTCGGGCACCCCCCGGATCAGACACTGGAAGCCAGCAACTCCACCCTGCTTCACCTCGATGGCCTCTGGATGTTGGTGGAAGCAGGACAGGCCTAGGGGATGGGGGGCCGCTTGGGTACCTGTGGAGCTGGCCCTGGGCTATGCCCCCACAACCAAGCCCCAGGGCCGGGCCCCACTTTTATGCCCACATCTGCCATTTCCTCCTCAGTATGCAGCCTTCAGTCTCACACCTAGGACTTTTGTGGGCCATAAGCACTTCGCCTTCCTCCATTACAAACATTTCAAATCATAGCTTACAATGGCATTGGAATAGAGATATAATCCAGTATGGACTCATTTTTACATGTTTATTATTATATTCATTTTTTTCTTCTGGTTTCAAAGAAAATAGAATGTTTTTGTGGGCCCCTAAAAGAATCAGAGGCTCTAGCCAGTGTGTACACTGTACAGAATGGCTGAGCTGGCCCCGCTCAGGCCCACTCTCAGCGACTCTGAGCCCCGTGGGTGCCCCACGCACTCTCATCCCCCAACCCCAGGAGCAGCCCAGTCACTTACTTGCCAGCTGTACCCGGGCCCGTCGGCTCACCAGCCGCCCAAAGCGGCTCTGGGCCACGCAGTGGTACTCGTGGGCACTGGAAGGGAGGCTCTGGCAGGAGGGCAGGGCGGCCAGGCGTAGGGAGCCATCTGGCATCAGGGTGGCACTGCTGTCATTGGCTAAGGGCAGCCCATCCCGCTGCCAGGAAATGGACATGGGTGGCTCACCCTCCACCTAGCAGGGCAGCACCAGCGGGTACTCCCGAACAGCCACCATGTCCCCCAGCTCCTGCACGAAGGCCAGCTTGGAGCCTGCAGCGCAGCCTGTAGGGACAGCCAGCACAGCCTGGACATGGTGGCCTCCTGTGGCCCACCCTCTGCCTACCACCTCCCCCACAGCTTTGACTCCCCCCAGCCTGGGCAAGGGGCAAGGAGACAGGACTTGACTTTGGGGAGACTTTGGGGCAGTAGGGGCCGGGGAACAGGGAGGATAGAGCAGGGCCCAGCCGTCTGAGGAGCAGGGCAGGCCACTGGCCGGCTGGCGGGTGCAGTGTGGGCCTGGTGGGGCGGCTGTGATTGATGGCCTCTTTCAGCCAGGCCCTGGCAATGGGGAGGGGGCGGCGTGGGCACAATGGTAAGGTCAGGGGCTGAGGCGTGGCCATTGTACTCCCCAGGGGACAATGGAACCGCCCTCCTCCCTCCCCCTCTGGCCCATCTGCCTGTCTGCCACAGGGTCAGCTTCCCAGGACTCCTGGCTCTCCCCCTCCCCCTCCTGCTACCAGGACCCTGGCTTCTGAATAGGGAAGGAACACACTTACGCTCACACACACTCATTCACGGACACACACACTTGGACTAAAAATCACAACCTCACTGGCCACCAGGTCTTCTAGACACAGATTCCATCCCAGACACACACTCAAGGAGGCCCCAAACACAGGCCACACGTAGATGTCCCTACAGACTCAAAGTCACACATACGTAAGTACAGGGCCACAGACACTAATGTCACAGGCCCAGAAATGCATGAGCAGAGCTGCGAACCCACATACACAGCCCCCCTTCCCACATACCCCCATAAATACAATAACTCAGCCTTTGAGGGTGAGCCAGGACCCCCAGAAGATGGGGCGGATGGGCAGGCAGACAGAGCCTCTGAGGGATGCATGGGCAGGCGGCTCGGCTGCACCCCAAAACCTGGGCTCCTGGAGCCCCCGCGTGGCTCTCCCGAAGCCCTGCTCACCCCTCTCCTCTGCTGTCCTCAGGGTTTCTCCACTTCTACTCCAGCCCCCTCTATCCCTCTGCTCCCTGCACCTGGCACCCCAACTCTCCCACCCCTATGCCTGCCTCTTTTTCTTTCCTTCCCTCTGCCCTGGCTTTCCCCATGGCCCCCATGGACCAGCCTCTTACCCCAGCCTGGGTGCAGCAGCAGCAGCCCCATGTCCCTGCCAGCCCCGGCCCCTCAGCCTGGGCAACATCCCCAACAGCCCCAGTCTCCTGCCCCAGTCTCCTGGGGGCCCTTGGGTTGTGGGCATTCCCCACCCCACACTCTGGCGCACAATGGGGGGGCCGCGCTTTTGCTTTAGGGAGCCCAGGTTCTGGGGGGCCAAGGTCTGGGGTCAAGGCTGAAGGCTGCTGTCCTTCGCTTTGTGCTCCTGGAGCTGTCTCTGCTTTCAGCCTGAGCCCCCACCCCACTCCTATCCCCACTGTCCCCTCCTCCCAGGGCCAGGACCCAGACACTGAGACAATTGGGGCGGGGAAAGGCGAGGGGGCAAGGGCCAATAAGAGTGGGATGAAGTTGGGGCGTCAGACCTGCCCCTTTCTCAGCTTCCAGAAATCTCTGCCAGCCCATCACCCACTCCTTACTCCCTCTCAAACTTTGAATGAGAGTGAAGTTCTAGGAAGAGTTGGGGCATCTGCTCCCCCAAACCCATCGCTGGAAATCCACATCTTGGACAGGGTGGGCTTGGAGTCTGATTTGGGGATACTGGGGAGGGATGCTGGGCCCCTACCCTCCCAGTGGAGTCGCTGCCCCAGGAGCTGAGCCAGGGCCTGAGGTGGGGGACCTCATCCCATGCGTTCAGGCCCAACCCCAGCAGCCCTGCATCATCCACAGTGTCACTTTCCAGAGCTGTTCTCTCTATTCTTATTGGGACAATGGATTGGGGCCGCCAGGGGCCGGGAGGCCGCCAGCCGGCAGGAGGTGGGGGACAAGCCCCATCCTAAAGAGAAGAAAGAAACCCAGGCCTCCGGCCCCCTGCCAGGCCGACCACCTAAAACCACGCAAAAAGAGGGACTACCCTTCCGCCAAAGGAGCCTGGGACTCAGGCAAGAGCTGACTTTGAGACTTGCTATTTCTGCAGGATGCCCTCCCTAAACTTCACCCTCCTGAAAGAGGGAATAGCTTAGGAAAGATGACGGGGTACCAAGGATGTATGGGAGGACCTGTGAGAGGTGAAAAGGAGAAAGGGGCTGGGCTGGAGGAGTCTCCTGTGGCAGAGAATGAGGCCCCATCACCCAGCTTCCGACGCTAGGCGCTCCAGCCTGTCTGGCCCCTGACTCAGTCTCCCCATGAATCCCGGTCCCCTCGCCCACTCGCCTCAGCCTCTGCATCTGGCCCTGCCCTTCCCTCTGAGGCTGCCCCTCGCCTCTTCAGCGCAAGCTCCCACCCTCAGTCTTCACCCTTGCTTGCTCAGCTGCCTCTCTGGTTCGTCTCACCTTGCTCATAAGCCTTCAGAATGGACTCAGGCCACTGTCCCTCCCAGCTCAGCCTCCTCCCCGCAGACTGCAGTCTGGTGTCTGTGTCCCAGGATGGGGTTACCCCTAGCAGTGACCTCCATGGAACAGGATGCTGTGCAGCCTCCCCATGGCCTCCCTGTCCCAGTCCTGTAGCTCTCTGTCCCGGAGCCTCCTATGAGGGTCCCCGCTGCTTCCCCAGAGGGGCCTCCTGAGTCATGGAGGTGGCCTGGGTAGGGATAGGCGAATGGGCCCTGGGGTCAGAAGACGTGACCCAAATCACTTACTAGCTGCGTGTCCTTGGGTAGGCAAATTTTTTTTTCTTTTTCTTTTTCTTTTTTTTTTTTTTTTGAGACGGAGTTTCGCTCATGTTACCCAGGCTGGAGTGCAATGGCGCGATCTCGGCTCACCGCAACCTCCGCCTCCTGGGTTCAGGCAATTCTCCTGCTTCAGCCTCCTGAGTAGCTGGGATTACAGGCACGCGCCACCATGCCCAGCTAATTTTTTGTATTCTTAGTAGAGACAGGGTTTCACCTTGTTGACCAGGATGGTCTCGATCTCTTGACCTCGTGATCCATCCGCCTTGGCCTCCCAAAGTGCTGGGATTACAGGCTTGAGCCACCGCACCCGGCCGGTTTTTCTTCTTTTTTTTGAGACAGAGTCTTGCTGTGTCACCCAGGCCAGAGTGCAGTGGTGTAATCTTGGCTCACTGCCACTTCTGCCCCCTGGGTTCAAGTGATTCTCCTGCCTCAGCCTCTCCTAGCTAATTTTTTGTATTTTTAGTAGAGATGGTTTCACCATGTTGGCCAGGCTGGTCTTGAACTCCTGACATCAGGTGATCTACCCACCTCTACCTCCCAAAGTGCTGGGATTACAGATATGAGCCACCGTGCCCAGCCTACCTTTTTTTTTTTTCCTTTTTGTTGTTGCTTTTGAGACAGAGTCTCACTCCCATCGCCCAGGCTGGAGTGCAGTGGTGCGATCTTGGCTCACTGCAGCCTCAATTTTCAAGGGTCAGGCTCAGGCTATCCCCAGACCTTAACCTCCTGAGTAGCTGGGATTACTGAGTAGCCACCCCACCCAGTGAAGTGTAGCTTTCTGAGCTTGCTCCTGTAAAATGGGGGCAGATGTATGATAACAACACCTTCCCATGACTGGGAGGATTGAATGAGGTGAGGGCTGGGTGCAGAGGAGGTCACGCGTGAGTATGCTTTGATAGCCGGTTATGCCTCCTGCTATGGACTGAATTGTGTCTCCCTAAAATTAATATGGGGGGCCCTATTCCCACTGTGACTCTATTTGAAGAGGAACTTTTAGAAGATCCTTAAGGTTAAGTGAGGTTTTTTTTGTTTTTTGTTTTTTTTTGAGACGGAGATTCGCTGTTGTTACCCAGGCTGGAGTGCAATGGCGCGATCTCGGCTCACCGCAACCTCCGCCTCCTGGGTTCAAGCAATTCTCCTGCCTCAGCCTCCTGAGTAGCTGGGATTACAGGTGCGTGCCACCATGCCCAGCTAATTTTTGTATTTTCAGTAGAGACGGGGTTTCACCATGTTGACCAGGATGGTCTCGATCTCTTGACCTCGTGATCCACCCGCCTCGGCCTCCCACAGTGCTGGGATTATAGGCGTTAGCCACCGCGCCTGGCCAGGTTAAGTGAGGTTTTAAGGGTGGCGTCCTAATCCAATAGGATTGGTGACTTTATTATTATTATTTTGAGATGGAGTCTCGCTCTGTGGCTCAGGCTGGAGTGTAGTGGTGTGATCTCAGCTCACTGCAGCCTCCACCTCCCAGGTTCAAATGATTCTCCTGCCTTAGCCTCCTAAGTAGCTGGGATTATAGGCACCTGTCCCCAGGTCTGACTAATTTTTTTATTTTTAGTAGAGACGAGGTTTCACCATGTTGGCCAGGCTGGTCTTGAACTCCTGACCTCAGATGATCCACCCACCTTGGCCTCCCAAAGTGCTGGGATTACAGGTATGAGCCACCATGCCCAGCCAGATTAGTGACCTTATAAGAGGAGGAGAGATCTCTCCATGTGCACATGCCAAGGAAAGGTGTGTGGTGAGTCCGGGGAGGAGACAGGGAGGGGCCCTTGCCAGGAATGAGTTTGGCCGGCACCTTCACTTAGAACTTTCCAGCCTCCAGAACTGTGAGAAATAAAGTCCTGTTGTTTAAGCCATCTAGTGTCTGGTGTTGTGGCAGCCTCCATCTAGTGGCTGGTATTGTGGCAGCCTGAGCTGACTCGTCACCCCCTCTTCCCAGCCAGCTTCCCCTGCTGCCGTCAGAACTGCCCACTCTCCAGCAGCTGCTGAAAAGATGCATCACTGACTGTGCCACTTGCCTGTCAACTCCGAATCTGCACTCCAGCATGGCTCACAGGACAAAGAATGACCAACACAGGAGACCTGGTCCAAGGCCTGTCACTAAACAGCCATCCTGCCTTAGCCTAGTGACCCTCTCCTCTCTGCCATCTGCTCACCTGTAAGAGGGGAGAAGGTCAAGACCTGCCTTTCATAGCTGCAAAGATAAAGTGAAATGCCATGCTCTCTAAGGGCCAAGCACTTCCTCTGTTTTTAAAAGAGAAAATTTACTTTTTTGAGACGGGGTCTCACTCTGCTGCCCAAGCTGAAGTACAGTGGCAAGCTCACAACTCACTGCAATCTCCACCTCCTGGGCTCCAGCGATTCTTCCACCTCAGCCTCCCAAGTAGCTGGGACTGTAGGTGTGTGTTACCTTGCTGGGCAATTTTAAAAATTTTTTATAGGTGTGTAGAGATGGGTCTCACTCTATTGCCCAGGCTGGTCTTGAACTCCTGGATTCAAGCAATTCTCCCACCTCAGCCTCCCAAAGTGCTGGGATTATAGGCCTGAGCAGCTGTGCCTGGCCCACTTCCTCTTTTTTCTAGGAACAGCTTTACTGAGATGTAATTTACATAGCAGAAATTTCACCCATCACCCATTTAAGGAATTCAGTGGCTTTCAGTATATTTTCAGAGTTGCACAACCACAATCTATTTTAAAACATGTAATCACCCCAAAAAGAAATACTAACATTCACTCCCATCTGCCCTCTCTCAGCCCCTGCCAATCACCATTCTATTTTCTGTTTCTATGAATTTGACTACTCTGGGTATCTTATATACAGTGGAATCATATATTTGTTATTTCCTGTCTGGCTTATTTCACTTCGCATAATGTCTTCAAGTTTCATCCATGTTGTATCCTGTCTCAGAACGTCATTCTTTTTAACGCCTGAATAAGATTCCGTTGCATGGATATGCTACATTTTGTTTATCTGCTCATCAGAGACTGACATTAGGGTTGTTTCCACTTTTGGCTATTATGAGCAATGCTGCTACAAACATCCGTGGTTAAGTTTTTGTAGGGATGGACGACTCCCGTTCTCCCGGGCATGAGCCTAGGAATGGAGTTGCTGGGTCACATAGTAACTGTATTTTGAGGAACTGCCAAACGGTCTTCCACAGTGAGTGCAGCATTTTACATTCCAAGCACTTCCTTTTATAACACTGAAATAGGAGTTAACTTTTATTGGTCCCAGGCCCCTTTGAGAATTTGATTAAAGCCGCCCTCCTGCCCCCAAGGGTATGGACCCACGCTCCCAGCCCAGGGATGGAGCCCCGAATAGCCTTGAGCTCAGGAAAGTTGCTGAGAGCAGCCCTCCTTCCCTCCCTCTCCGACAATTGCCTATTGGCTCAGCCTCGAACAGCTCTGTGGCGTCATATGAGGTTTCACAGCTGCCCAAGCTTTCCTGGAATAACGTCCCTGGAAAGTCTCAGCTGGCAGAATCCCCCGAGAGTCCCCCAAGCACAACCGGGACACTGTCTCCTTTCTCAGTCCGGACCTCTGCCTCTCTCCGAGCCTTTTTTCTGCCTCCGCCTTTCTCTGTCCATCTTCACCGGCCTCCCCATCCGTGGTCGGCAGACTAGGGCCCTGGAGAGACCCACGTCCTCACCCCGGAACCTATCAATGTGCTCAGTTAGGCGGCAAGGGGGAAGTAAGGCTGCCACAGCTAACCCTAAAGAGCCGCTCGGGATTATCCAGGTGGGCCCAATGTCATCATGAGGGTCCTTAAAAGCCGAAGAGGAAGGCGGAGGAGAGAAGGAGCTGTGGCCGCAGAGCAGAGTCAGAGACACCCCGTGCGAGAGGAAGGGGCCACAGCCTGGGACGCCGGGTGGCCGCGAGAAACCGGAAAAGGTGAGGAAGCGCATGCGCCCCTACAGCCTCCGGAAGGAAACGCAGCCCCGCCGGCGCCGGGCCGGATCTTAGGCCAGAGAGCCCTGCCAGACGTCTGACTGCAAAACTATCAGATAAGACGTTCAGGTTTGAAGCCCTTATGTCTGTGGTAATCCGTTACAGCCCCCGCAGGAGACGAACGGACGACTCCTGTGGGCTCCGTCTCTGATAGTCACTCCAGGGCGCGGCATTTCACACCGGCTTTCGTGCGTGTCTCACCCCGAGCGAGCTCCAGGTGGCCGGGGGCTTTGTGGTGCTCCCGGCTGTGTGCCCAGAGCAGAGTCTGGCCCAGGATGGCCTCTCGGCAAATGTTTGTTAAGGGGAGGAGGCCCCGGGCGTGGTGGTTCGCGCCTGTAATCCCAGCACTTGATCACTTGAGGTCAGCCTGGGCAGTGTGGCAAAACCCCATCTCTACAAAAAAATTAGCCGGGCGTGGTAGCACACCTGTAGTTCCAGCTATTCAGGAGGCTGAAACAGGAGGATCTTTTGAGCCTGGGAAGCAGAGGTTGCAGTGAGCCAAGAAAGCGCCACTGCACTCCAGCCTGGGTGACGGACTGAGGATCCTGTCTCAACAAAGAAAAAAATTACAAACGTTTTCTCCATAACCACAATGCCATTATCATATATAACAAAATTAATAATTCCTTAATATCATCTAATACCTAGTCCTTAACCAGATATCCCTGATTGTCTCAAAAATGCCTTTCGGCCGGGCGCGGTGGCTCACGCCTGTAATCCCAGCACTTTGGGAGGCCGAGGCGGGTGGATCACGAGGTCAAGAGATCGAGACC
>NW_016107806.1:900647-901998 GCF_001604975.1 Cebus imitator | reverse complement strand
TGATGGCCAGGCTGGTTTTGAACTCCTGACCTCAGGTGATCCACCCACCTCAGCCTCCCAAAGTGCTAGGATTACAGGCGTGAGCTGCCGCGCCCGGCTGATTATTATGCTTCATAATGATCTTATCAAAGACAAACACCCCCAACCCTCACCCTTATAGTCATCGAGTTGTTGAAGAGACTGGGTAAATTTTCCAGTAAAATTTCGCATGTTCTGGATCTGTTTATTATTATTTTTTGGTGCTATTGAATATGTTCCTCTATATATGGATGTTGGCTCAGAGGCTTGGTTTATTCAGGTTCCACTTCTAGGCAAGGAGATTTTCTAGGTGGTATTTTATGCTGCACACTGCATTCAGGAGATGCAAAATATCTGGTTGTCTTTCAGTGATTCTAAAATTGAATAGGGGCTACAGGTGCTGATAACCTGATCCCTCTCTAAGATTCCTACAGGTGCTGATAACCTGATCTCTCTAAGTTTCACCCTTCTTGCCCAGGCTGGAGTGCAGTGGAGTTCAACCTCCACCTCCCAGGTTCAAGTAATTCTCCTGCCTCAGCCTCCTGAGTAGCTGGGATTACAGGCGTCAACCACCATGCCTGACCCCTCATCAACTTTTTTTTTTTTTTTTGGCGTGGGATGGAGGGAGTGAAGTCTCCCTGTTTTGCCCAGGCTGCAGTGTAGGGGCTATTAATAGGCACAATCATAGTTCTCTGCAGCTTCAAACTTCTGGACTCAAATGTTTTCCCACCTCAGCCTCCCAAGTGGCTGGGACTACAGGCATGCACCACCACACCCAGCCTCATCAACCTTTTATCCAGTAGTTGTATCTACTGGTAATAATTGCCTGACACTTATTTCATTGGGGTTGCAAAATGCCGATTTTCCAGTTGTGTCATTTCTCATTTATTAACTGAAATTCTTCTGTAAAGAATGTTCCCTCATCAAGTAGGACAATTTGATAACCTTGAAATTAAGTTCACACGGGAAAGAAGGGAGAATGCTTCGTTTTTTCCTTTATTTGCCGATTTTCAGAGTGAGGAGTTCGTAGTCTGTCCAATGTGTTTCATTTTCTCCCTCCCTTTATCCATCTTCCCTTTAGTGGGACTCTGCGCTGATACTATGTTGTTTTTAATTCAGTGTTTCTGGTGCAATCTCTCTGAGGTTCAATTTGTCTCTGTCTTAGGCCAGTGGGAGCTTGGTGTCCACTTGCTGTTCTCCTGTTATCTTTGCTTTGGGGCACCATCTGCCCCAGGCTCATTCTGAGTATTTTCTCCCCCAGACCTGAGATCAACCATTCCTGTAACGGTGCCAGGATTTTTTTTTTTTTTTTTTTTTTTTTAAGATGGGGTTT
>NW_016107806.1:897985-900519 GCF_001604975.1 Cebus imitator | reverse complement strand
CACGCACCACCATGCCCAGCTGACTTTTTGTATTTTTAGTAGAGACGGGGTTTCACCATGTTGACCAGGATGGTCTCGATCTCTTGACCTCGTGATCCACCCGCCTCGGCCTCCCAAAGTACTGGGATTACAGGCGTGAGCCACTGCGCCTGGCCCAGGATTTTTATTCAATTAGTTTTATTGATACTTATATACTTTGTCTTTTTCTCTGGAAATATTGACCCCTAATATGTGCACTATTATATGATATGCCATTAAATAGTTTCAACTAATAACACCCATATTACCTTTAACAAGTACATTACCAAATGAAGTATAAGATATCTTTATTCTTCCTTGGGGAAAAACTAAATATTATAAGATTCTCCCTGTACCAAAAAAAAAAAAAAAAAAAGATAAACTGTTATTCATCAAAATTTAAAGCCTGGGCCAGGCCCAATGGCTCACGCCTATAATCCCAGCACTTTGGGCAGCTGAGGCAGGTGGATCATTTGAGCCCCAGAGTTTGAGACCAGTCTGCCCAACATGGTGAAGCCCTGTCTCCATTAAAAATACAAAATTGGCCGGGCGTGGCAGCTCATGACTGTAATCCTAGCACTTTGGGAGGCTGAGGCTGGTGGATTGCCTGAGCTCAGAAGTTTGAGACCAGCTTAGGGAACATGGTAAAACCCCGTCTCTACTAACAAAAATAATATAAAAAGTTAGCCAAGTATGGTGGTGTGCACCTGTAGTCTCAGCTACTCAGGAGGCTGAAGCAGGAGAATTGTTTGTTAGAACCCGGGAGGCGGAGGTTGCAGTGAACCGAGATCATGCCACTGCACTCCAGCCTGGGCAACAAAGGGAGACTCTGTCTCTAAAAATAAAATCAAATACAAAATTTAGCTTGTTGGTACACACCTGTAATCCTAGCTACTTGGGAGGCTGAGACAGGAGAATCACTTGAACCTTGGAGGTGGCGGTTGCAGTGAGTCAAGATTGTGCTACTGCACTCCAGCCTGGATGACAGAGTGAGACCCTGTCTCAAAAAAAAAAAAGAAAAAAGAAAACCTTTTGCTTCAAAGGATGCTTTTGACAAGAAAGTGAAAGACAACAGAATCAAAGAAAACATATATGTATATTTTTTGAGACGTTATCTTGCTCTGTTGCCCAAGCTGGAGTGCAGTGGTGCGGTCTCAGCTCACTGAAACTTCCGCTTCCCAGGTTTAAGCAATTCTCCTGCCTCAGCCTCCCGAGTAGCTGGGACTACAGGCACATGCCACCATACCCGGCTAATTGTTGTACTTTCTTTTTTTTAAATTTTTATTTTAAAGATGGGGTTTCACCGTGTTGGCCAGGCAGATCGAGAACTCCTGACCTCAAGTGATCTACCGGCTTCCCAAAGTGCTGGGATTACAGATGTGAGCCACCACACCCTAATTATTGTATTTTCGTAGAGACAGGGTTTCACCATGTTAGCCAGGCTGGTCTCAAACCCCTGACCTCATGATCCGCCTACCTCAGCCTCCCAAAGTGCTGGAATTTTTGCTCATACCCAATCTTGTTAAGGCATGAGCCACCTTGCCGGGCCATCAAAGAAAATATTTACCAATTTAACAAGATTGGGTGTGAGCAAAAAAAGAAAAGAAAAAATATTTGCAAACTATATATTTGATAGGAAACTTATGTCCAGATTAAAAGAAAAACTTGTACAACTTATTAAAAGGCAAATAACCCAATTACAAAGTGAGCAAAAGATCTGAATAAACATCTCTCCAAAGAAAATATGCAGATGGCAATAAACACATGAAAAGAAACTCAACATCATTGGTCATGGGAAAATGCAAATCAAAGCCACAATGAGATACCACATCACACCCAGTAGGATAGGATGGCCATAGAAAAAAAAAAAAAAAAAAAAAAAAGAAAAACAGGTAACAAGTGGTGGGAATGTGGAAAACTTGGAACTCTTATAGACTGCTGGTGGGATTGTAGAATGGTGCAGCTACTGTGGAAAACAGTTTGGCAGTTCCTTCAGTAAGTGAAACAGTTATCATTTGACCTAGCAATTCCATTCCTAGATATCTACCCAAGAATATTGAAAATATATGTCCACACAAAAATTTGAACATGAATGTTGATAGCAATATTATTCAAATAACCAGAAGGTGTAAATAGACTCAGTGTCCATCAACAGATAAATGCATTAACAAAATGTCAGATATCCATACACTGGAATATTATACAGCTGTAAAAAAGGAATGAAGGCCAGGTGCGGTGGTCACACCTATAATCCCAGCACTTTGGGAGGCTGAGGCTGGTGGATCACTTGAGCTCAGGAGTTTCTGATCAGCCTGAGCAACATAGTGAACCTCCATCTCTACAAGAAATTTAAGAAAATAAAAATTAGCTGGGGGTAGTGTTACATGCCTGTAGTCCCAGCTACTGGGGAGGCTGAAGTGGGAGGATTGCTTGGACCTGGGAAGCGTAGGTTGCAGTGAGCCGATACTGTGTCACTGCACTCCAGCCTGGGCGACAGAGCAAAACCCTGTCTTAAA
>NW_016107806.1:892652-896715 GCF_001604975.1 Cebus imitator | reverse complement strand
AGACAAAGACCGGGCACGGTGGCTCACGCCTATAACCCCAGCACTTTGGGAGGCCGAGGCGGGTGGATCACGAGGTCAAGAGATCGAGACCATCCTGGTCAACGTGGTGAAACCCCGTCTCTACTAAAAATACAAAAATTAGCTGGGCATGGTGGCGCACGCCTGTAGTCCTAGCTACTCAGGAGGCTGAGGCAGGAGAATTGCCTGAACCCAGGAGGCGGAGGTTGCGGTGAGCCAAGATCGTGCCATTGCACTCCAGCCGGGTAACAAGAGCGAAACTCCGTCTCAAAAAAAAGAGAAAATGATTTTATTAACCAAAACTAGTAAGGAGAAGTGGCTGGATTCCCATCCAAAGCAACCACTTTGATAGGGAAGGCAAGCAAGAATTGAGCTGTCTTGTGGTGGCTGTTTTGAGTCCCAGTCCACCTGGATCTTGTGCTGGCGTCATCTCAACAATGGTTGGGTTGTTAACTAGCCACCTTGAAGTAATCTATGGAATTTTGCCGCTAGGTCTCCACACTTGGTTCATCTATCTCAAGATTAGCCTCTGGACCCTCTAAGAAGGCACATAATTAGACACTAGCATACAGTTAGATAAATGTGAACAGAATATCTACTGTAGAAAAGGGAGGGATGCTGAGTCTATTTAAAGGCTAAGGCAAGAAGGCTTCTGCAGTTTGTCTCAAGTTTATACCTTAAAACCCAAGGGGAAAAAGAGCTTATAGGAGGCGGAGGGGGAGGCAGGAGAATCGCTGGAACCTGGGAGGCGGAGGTTGTGGTGAGCCAAGATCGTGCCACTGCTCCAGACTGGGCAACAAGAGGAAAACTGCGTCTCAAAAATAAATTTTAAAAAAAGTTTAAGGCCAGGCGGGGTCGCTCACGCCTGTAATCCAAGCACTTTGGAAGGCTGAGAAGTTAGGGGATCACTGGAGCCCCCAGGAATTTGAGACCAGCCTGGGAAATATGGTGAAACCCCGTCTCTACAAAAAATACAAAAATTGCCCACCTGGGGAGGCCCCAGCTACTGGGGAGGGTGGAAGGTTGCTTGAACCCAGGAGGTCGTAAAAAATTAGTAAGCGCGGCCGGGCGCGGTGGCTCACGCCTGTAATCCCAGCACTTTGGGAGGCCGAGGCGGGTGGATCACGAGGTCAAGAGATCGAGACCATCCTGGTCAACATGGTGAAACCCCGTCTCTACAAAAAATACAAAAATTGCCCACCTGGGGAGGCCCCAGCTACTGGGGAGGGTGGAAGGTTGCTTGAACCCAGGAGGTCGTAAAAAATTAGTAAGCGCGGCCGGGCGCGGTGGCTCACGCCTGTAATCCCAGCACTTTGGGAGGCTGAGGCGGGTGGATCACGAGGTCAAGAGATCGAGACCATCCTGGTCAACATGGTGAAACCCCGTCTCTACTAAAAATACAAAAAATTAGCTGGGCATGGTGGCGCGTGCCTGTAATCCCAGCTACTCAGGAGGCTGAGGCAGAAGAATTGCCTGAACCCAGGAGGCGGAGGTTGCGGTGAGCCGAGATCGCGCCATTGCACTCCAGCCTGGGTAACATGAGTGAAACTCCGTCTCAAAAAAAAAAAAAAAAGAAATATCTAGGATTAGTGGTTGCCAGGGCTTAGGGTGAGAGAGGAGTGGACAGTGACTGCTAATGGATAGGTATTTCTTTGTGGAGTGACGAAAATGTAAATTGGCCGGGCACGGTGACTCGCGCCTGTAATCCCAACACTTTGGGAGGCCAAGGTGGGCGGATCACCTGAGGTCAGGAGTTCTAGATTGGCCTGGCCAACATGGAGAAACCCCATCTCTTAAAAAAATAAATAAAAGAAAATGTTGTTGTAAGGTAGGTAGTGGCCATAAATGCACAACTTTGTGAATATACTAAAAACACTAAATTTTATACTTTAAACAGGTGAGTTTTAAAGTATGTAAATCATATCTCAGTTTAAAAAACTTTCGTTGAGAGTTTGCCCTCTAGAGGCTCTGGAACTCTGGGTACTCCGGCCCCGCCCCTTCATTTGTCTTTTTGGCTGGAGGCGTGGAGCGGCTGGTCCCGCCCATGAGAATGGCTCCGCCCTCCTTCCCAGCCTGCCCCGCCCCTCTCGCGGGCGCCGATTTGCGCTTGCGCAGCGAGGCTGGGTTTACGTAGGCGCGCAGCACAGTACCGCCCCGCCGAAGTCCCTAGGGTGGAGGCCGCCTGAGGCCGCCAGGGAGTAGGTTGGCTGCCGGCGCCTGACGCCTTTCCGCCTCCAGCAGCGCCGGGGACAGGGTTTTTTTTTGCTAAGCCCCACGTGGGGGTGGGGGAAGGGAGGGATCTCCAGGCGTCACGCGAGAGGGGCCTCCCGATCGTCCCTGCCAAACCATCCGCCTGCCTGTGGGGCCGCGCGCGGCCCCCCTGGGTGTCTCCTGGCTCACGGGCTTCCTTCCACTTCCCCTTCCCGGGGCTCACGGAAGCAGCCGCAGCCTAGCGGCGCAGGCAAGCTCTTTCCGTCAAGGGCCGCACGGGAAGTATTTTCTGCTTTGCAGGCTATCGGGTCTCAGAAACAATCGGTCCTGCTGTTGTGGCAGGAAAGCGGACACAGGCAATCATAACGAACGAGCGCGGCTGAGTGCCAGCAGAGCTATTTGTGGACACCGAAATTTGAATCCCTGTAATTTTTACATATTATGAAATAGTTTTTCTTTTTTTTTCTAGTGCCTTCAAATACAAAAACCATTCTTAGTGTGCTGTATGTAACACAAACCAGGCAGTATAGTTTGCCGAATCCTGCCTTTGAGGCAGGTTTGGGAAGGGGGCCCCTTAACGCTTCCTAAGTGGTCTGAAGTACCCCCAGGAAAGGTTCCACAGACACAAAGCTGAGAACATTGCTGTGATTTGAGGATTGGGTTCTCTACATCCACCATCCTCCTCTATCCAACTTGCAGAGAAAGGACACTCACCAACTGAGGACCACGCTAGTTCATCTGTTTTTTGTTTTTGAGACAGTGTCTCACTCTGTTGCCTAGAGTAGATTGCAGTGGTGCCATCTCGGCCTCCTCGGCACAAGCGATCCTCCCATCTCAGCCTCCCAAGTAACTGGGACTACAGGCGTGCACCACTACACCGGCTAATTTTTGTATTTTTTGTAGAGATGGGGTTTCACCATGTTGCCCAGGCTGGTCTTGAACTGCTGGGCTTGAGCAATCCTCCCACCTCAGCCTCTCAAAGTGCTGGGATTACCAGGCGTGAGCCACTGCACCTGGCCCCTAGTTCATCTTTGCAAACTATTTTATAATGTCATTTAATTTTATTTCAATTAGCTTTGTAGGGCAACCTTTTTTTTTTTTTTTTTTGAGACAGGGTCTCATGCTATTGCCTAGGCTGGAGTGCAGTTGGCACCAATCACTTCTCACTGCAGCCCCAACCTTCCAGACTTGAGGGATCCTCCTACCTCAGCACCACACCCCTGCCCCAGCAGCTAGGACTACAGGTGCACACTACCATGCCTGGCTATGTTGCCCAGGCTGGTCTCAAACCTAATTCTTTTAAAATTTATTTTATTTTTAATGACTGTAAACAGAAAACCTGATGCTTTTGAATCAAAAGTCGGCCTTCTTGCAGCTTTCCATTTCTATCAGTAGTTGCAGCCTCTGTGACAAAGCTGGTTCAAAGAGCTGAGCCCTGAGCTCAACACAGGACTGGAAGACAGAATGCCTGTCGTCCCAGTGACTGCCAGAATCCCCTCCTCCCAGCTGACCTTGCTAAAGTGCAGATACTCAAGAGCAGGGGTGACACAGGTGTAACTGACATGTTATACTTGGCATTTGTGGGTTTGCAGAGTGAAGTGTGGGGTCAGGATTTAGGCCAGCACTGTTCAGTAGAAATATAACCTGAGCCACATGTGTAATTCTAAATTTTCTAGTAGCTACCTTTTAAAAAGCAAAACTAAGTGAAATTACTTTTAATATATTTTCTTTACGTCAACACATTCAAAATAGTATTTCAACATATAAGCCAGCCGGGCGCGGTGGCTCACGCCTGTAATCCCAGCACTTTGGGAGGCCGAGGCGGGTGGATCAC
>NW_016107806.1:877065-892227 GCF_001604975.1 Cebus imitator | reverse complement strand
AAAACATATAAGCCATATAAAACTATTATTATTATTATTATTATTATTATAGAAAGTGCCTTATTCTGTTGCCCAGGTTGGAGTGCAGTGGCACAATCATGGCTCACGGTAGCCTCAAACTCCTGGGCTCAAGTGATCCTCCCACCTCAGCTTCCGGAGTAGCTGGTACTACCCGCATGTGCCACCATGCCCTACTAATTTTAAAAATTGTTTTGTAGCAATGTGGTCTTGCTGTGCTGCCCATGCTGATCTTCCAACTCCTGGTCTCAAGCAGTGCTCCTGCCTTCGCCTCCCAAGGTGCTGAGATTACAGGCATGAGCCACTGCACCGACTAAAACAATAATTATTTTTTTATTTTTAGATGGAGTCTCACTCTGTCGCTCAGGCTGGAGTGCAGTGGCGTGATCTCAGCTCACTGGGTGTAAGTGATTCTTGTGCCTCTGCCTTCTGAGTAGCTCAGATTACGGGCGCCTGCCACCATGCCCAGCCAATTTTTGTATTTTTAGTAGGGACGTTTTCACCATGTTGGCCAGGCTGGTTTCGAACTCCTGACCTCAGGTGATCTGCCTGCCTTGGCCTCCCAAAGTGCTGGGATTACACGTGTGAGCCACTGTGCCTGGCTGCTAAAACAATTAATGAATTTTTTGTTATTACATCTTGAAAACCTGGCGTGTACTACATAGTTGTACCACGTCTCACTGTAGACGAGCCCCATTTCAAGCACTCAGTAGCCACATGTGGCTAGCAGTTACTACATCCAACAGTGCAAATTTAGAGCAAATGAAATAGGAGGTGTGTGGAAAAGAGCTTGGTGCAAGGTTCTACGATAGGGGAGATCTTGGCTTGGTTAAGGTGTGAGGAGCAGCTGCAGGAGGTGCCCCACTACCAGCCAACAGGCTGCCTACATGCCTACCCCAGGAACACCTCACTACTGCACTCCTCCTGGGGCAGATGGGAGAGGCGCACAGAATGAGCTGAAGTCACTTTTATTGGGGTGTGCGTGAAGATGTGCCCTGCACCTCAGTGTGTGCCTTACCTCGTCTGTTGGTGAGGCTGCACTGGGCTTGTTGGTGGAAGGTGGCAGGCTGTGAAGTTTTGGAACAGGAGGGCTGGCAGTAGAGACCCAAATGTGCCCGTGGGGCCTGTCCGCTGACCTCTCATGTTGCGGGGAGGGGTGAGAAGGGGAAAGGCAAAGTAGCAGAATATTTCAAGGACTCACAGCTCAAAACAGAGGGGGACTGTAGTTCTTAGGAGAAGCAGGGGCACTATCATTTCACGCTTTTAGATGATGAACTTTCTTGACACCTCATTTTAGGGCTGAGAGGCCTTTTTCCTTTTGGTTTTCACCATCCCTCCTGCCACCACATGTACTCTGAGCCCCACTCCTTGGAGGGGCTTCCGTCAAACTTTCCTCCAGGACCTGAGGGGCCGCCAGGGACTGTTCCTTTTGGGAATGTCTGACAATCATCAGGTAGGAGAAGGAACATCTGGAGATGGGGCACCCGACTCTTCCCCCTCAAGAATGGCTTCTCAGACAGCTGTGAGGCCGAGGGGCATCTTGAGCATCCTTTCCCCTACAGCCAAACACTTGTCTGGGCTAGTTAAGACTCTTCCCCAGGCCCGGCCACACCTGATTCTGGGGGAGGAGTTTGGGTTGACCGCCAGGACTGGTGTTTCTGCGTGCCTCTGTCCACCTTAGCCCTTCCGGCCGACCCCTTGGTTCCTTCAGTTCCCAAGACAAAACAGTGGGAGCCTGGCACTCAGAGAGTAAAACTGGGCTGAGCTGCACAGGAACACAAACATCAGTCACCAGGGGTTCTCCAAGGACAAAGGTCACCTGGGGTTACCTGAGAGGAAAACATCAAGGTCCAGATACTGGGCTCTGGCCCATGGCCAGTCAGGGCAGGAACACAGGGCCTGTGGCTCCATGCCAGGAGAAAACTCTCGAGGAAAAAGCAGTTCCACAGAGAGACAGATACTGTAGGTCAGAAAGACAGCTGGATCTGCTCCAGCCACATTTATTACAAAATAGTGACCGAAGTATAGAAAAGGTCCCTGACAGCCCAGCGCACCTGCAACGAACGGCCCCCACCCTACAGAGTCCCTCCCTCAGGTGCCTCAGGTGTGGAAGGTCTCAGATTCGAAGGTCCCCTGCCAGGAGCGCGCTGTACCGCACAGGTGTGAGGGGCAGGTAGGCACCTACAGCCTGGTCCAGGACATACAGTGGGTCGGACAGGGTGCTGGGGTCAAAGCCCTCATTTGTCATCCGAACTTTCTGCTGTTTGAAGGTCTCTGTGGTGGCCAAAGACTCCTGGGACAGGAGGAAGGGTCAGAGCGAGTTGGAGGGAAGGGGATTCTGCCCAGGTGGTTCAGGGGAGTTGCCTGAATTTTGTTAAGGAGCAGGTCTGGGGAAAAGGGGTGTGAGGTCAAGGTTTAGGGGAGGAGGTGAAAGGGAGGAGAATGGGCCAGGCCAGAAGAAGGCAGGTAGAAGGAAAGAAGTGGGGTGAAGAGCGAGTCTCCATGTTTTTTCTCTTCATGGAGTGTGTTACATTGGGGGTCTCTTGCAGAGTTTGGGAGCCATCAGACTCCCAAAGTTGATATATAGGGTGGATGTGTAGGGTGAGGACACGTGGGGTGAGGGGCTGGGGTTGGGAGTGACCAGTTACCTGGAGCCTGAGGAATCGGGGCCGGGCATAAGGTGGCAGGTTCTCAGACACATGAGTGTGGAGCTGCATAAGGTCCAAAGAGTGAGGGGGACGCAGAACCAGGGCTGCCATTCCAGCCCTGCCTTCATGCCCTGGTGGGTGTGGGAGACAGAGTAAGCCCCTCCATGGCTGACCACCATGAAGGCCTTGTGCTCCCTGTGCCCAGGCATTACCAATTCAGGGTGGTGGCTGGGTGCCTCCCCCACCTTCCATGCCTAGGCACCTGGCACAGTGACTCCATAGACGTTCACCTCCTGAAGAAAATCCAAGGCCTCTAAGACCTCTGCTACCTCGGTTGTGGCCACATTCTCCCCCTTCCACCTGTCAGAGAGCGGAGATCTAAAACTGGGAGTTGGGGGGTCAGGACCTATGGGCTTGGTGGGGAGATAAGGTCAGAGGTCAAGGTGCCAGACTGTCCCAGGGATGAAACAGTGAGGAGGTCTGAGAATGAGAGATGAGCTGAGGACCTAGGTTGAGATGGCAGATTAGGGAGTTGAGGTTCAGGAGCTTTGGATCACAGAGATCAGATGTCCAGGATGAAGAACCAGTTATGGATAGATACCTGAAGGTGTCTCCAGTACGATCATGGAAGCGGAGAAAGCCTTGGTCATCGCAGACCAGCAGGTCCCCAGTGTTGAAGAAAACATCCCCAGGCCGGAAGACGTCCTTTAGCAACTTCCCCTGGGCCAGCTCTGGCCCGCCAGCATAGCCCAGGAATGGGGACTGCTGGCTCACCGGGGCCACCAGCAGCCCTGGCTCACCTGGCAGAGTCACTGGGGTCAGGAGTGCTGTCACCTTTCCCAGAACCTCCTGCCCCCATCCACCCATCTCTAATTCCAGTCCTCCTCTGCCAGCTTCAGCACCGTGACCACCCCACTGGAACACCACCAACCTGGAGATGTGGCCACACAGTGCCCCCGGGCATCCCGAATCGGCTCTCCTGTGGTGACGTCATAGCGAATCAAGGAGAAGGGGAAGATGTGCTGGGGAAAGGGAGACCCCGGTACTGGATCATTGCAGTCGCATGAGCCCCTCTCCTGCCAGCCCTCTGCTGTTGCACAGGTTCAGTTTCCTCTGTGTCCTCACCTTGTACAGCCAGGAGGCACGCCCCACAGCACCCCGCTGTCCTGTGTAGTTGATGGTAGCCACGTTGCCCTCTGTCAGTCCATATGTCTCCAGCACCTGCAGGGGCCCGAAGCGCCGCACAAAACGCTCCCACGTGTCTGGGCGCAGCCCGCTGCCCACTGCCAGCCGGACCTTATGGCCGTGCTCTGCCTTGTTCTGAGATGAGTGGGAGAGGGGCCGGAGCTTCAGCACCAAGATGCCTGCTCCCCGAAGTAAATTCCTGTTCCCCATTCCCCAGAACCCCGCCCCCCCACTGTAACCTCCTTCAGATACTGTAAGCATCAGATGCCCTAGGCCATCTCCAGCTCCTTATCCTACACTGCCATTTTCTACTTGCTACTTCTTCCCCCAACTCCCTGTCTTAGTGTCTCCTGTCAACTGTCCTGCTCCTGGTGAGCTAGCCCTTTATCAGTGGCTCTGCCCAGGATCTGTGCGTACGCACCGGGGGCTGATTGACAAGGTACCGGCACAACTCCCCGATGTACTGGAACACTGTCACTCTGTGCTGCTGGCAATCTTCCCAGAACTGACCAGCCGAGAACTTGGACTTCAGCACCACTGTGGCCCCTGCCAGAAGTGGGAAGTGGGTGAAGAAGGAAGGAGGTAAGATTAAGAGCAGAGTGGGGAGTCTGGGCCCCTCTTTCCAGACCCCAGTCTTCACTGTAGTCATTCCCTAGGAAGGGCCCGCTGTGAGAGTCACACTGTTAGGAAGGTGCGCTGGCCCTCTTCCCTCTCCCCCTGCCCGCCCCCAGCCTTGGAAGAGGTTAATGCCCTTTCCCTACTTCCCAGCCCCAACGGTCCCATCCTCCCCACTCTCACCTTCTCGTGTCTCTCTCTATTTGCCTGTTTCTGGACTGAGACAGTCCTCCTCTGCCTTTGACCCTGAAGTCTGGAGTTATGTGGCTATATGGCCCCCCTTGTTCCACAGTCTGTAGGTCTAGGCAGGTGACACTGCCCCATTGTACAGAGCTCCTGGTGAATAGGGCTCTGCCCCATCTGTCCTTTAGATTCTGCACCCTGGAGGACTCACACCATAGTAGGTACTTAATATTTGCTGGATGAATGAATAAAGGTGGGGTGGGGGCAACTGACCAATGCCCAAGCAGCCCACAATGCCCAGCAGGGAGCCAGACATGTGGTAGAGCGGGAGGGCGAGGTAGATCACATCTTCCTGGTGGACGCCACACAACTGGTAGAAGCCCTGGCATTGCAGGATCTTCAGATGACTGATCCGAGCAGCCTTGGGGAGTCCTGTGGGGTGGCAGTTGTGGGGCGATCAGGGGAAGGGTGGACTCCAAGCTCTACCTCTGTTTGCACCCCCACTGGGTTTCCAAGAAAGGCAGAGGCAGGACAGAAGCTGAGGACAGAGGCTAAGCTGTATTGGAAATATGGGTGGTCTGGGGGAGGTGGAGAAACGAGGAGGAGGTGAGGGGACTGGAGAGTGAAATGAGAGAGACGAAAAGGAAGTACCAGTGAAATCGGCATCCTCTCTGGGGGCTTTGAAGGAGTGGTCTGGGAGCTGGGGAGGTCCCAGTCCCTGTTCCCAGACCCCTCCCTTCCTCTGCTTTAGTTACCGGGAGGTAAGCATGGTGCCCGGCCCTCACCCGTGGTGCCAGAAGTGAAGATGTACAGGCACGTGTCTGTTATGCTCTGTGGGGAAGAGAGGTATCCTGGCACTGGCCCATCCCCTTCAGTGGACATGTCAGCCAGCAAATCGCTCATTCCAGCAGGGTGGGTTCCAGGGCCTGCAGCCCACAGGTGGAGCCCCATCGTTCTCAGGGCGGGCAGGTCCGGCTCCAGGGACTCCAGAAACTCTGGAAGGGTGAGAAAGCACAGCGCCAGGGCCCTGGCTCTACCTAGAAGAGCCTATTACCCACGCCTTCTCCCCGCGCCTTCTCCCCGCGCCGCCTCCCCATCCCAGCCCACACTGCTCTTGTGTGAGGGTAAAGGGTATGGACGTTCCATCATGGGTCTGAGGCCTGTAACTCGACTCCTTGGGGATCCTTGGGGCACCAAAGATTCCGCCTCATCCCTTCGCAAAACCGGAGACTTCTGCCTCCACTCGCTTTCGAACCCTAAGGGATAGTCGGCTTCTTCCCTAGCCCAGGGATGAGACCAAGCCCTTCGGCGCTCCCCGACACGCCCCCTTCTGCTGCTGGCCCCGCCTTAGTCAGTTCGGCGCTCCAACCTTACCTGGCGCCAGCACCAGCGCGCGCGCGCCGCAGCTGCGGAGGCAGTGCAGCAGGGGGCCCCGGCGCAGGGCGGTGGGCACAAAGGCCGTGCGCAGGCCGGCCTTGGCCAGCCCGAACCAGAGCCACAGAAACTCTGGGCCAGCGGGTAGGAGCAGCGCCACGGTAGCTCCAGGTGCCAGAGGGGCGGCGGCTCCTCCACCTCTGGCCGCACCGTCCCCTCCAGCAAGCGCCGCGCCGCTTCCGGACGCTGCATCTCCGGCTCCCGGCGCTGCCCGCTCGCCTTCTCCAGAGCTCCCCGCGCCGCTGTCGCCGCCGGGTCCCCAGTCCCATCCTCGCGCACGCAGGAAGGCGCGCGCAGCTCTGTTACTCTTGCGCTCCGCCTCCGAGTAGCTAAAGCGCCTCGAGCCGTGAATGAGAAAGGTGTGCGTGGGGCGCTGCCGGGCCAGTTCCGCGAGGCGCCAGGCCAGGCTGCAGCCCCCTTCGGGACCTTCCGGGTCGGCGGCAGCCGCGGCTAAGGCGCGAGCTCGAAGAGCCCTTTTGCAGCGCAGGGCGCGCACCGCGAAGGCCAAGTCCGCCGGGAGCCAGCGCAACTGCGGCCAGAGGTGTAGCTTCAGCAGCAGTAGCGGTAGCAGCAGCAGCAGGGGCAGCAGCAGGAGGGCAGCCATGGAGCCCGCTTCCTCCGTCGGCACCGTCTGGTTCCAGCCGCTCACAAACATGCCTGGTCCTCCCTCCCGAAAACCTAGAGCCGCTCGTTCAGGCTGAGACCTCTTCTTCCCGGGAGCGCGCGTGCGCTGGCACACGCCCCTTCCCACCCAGGCCCCCACCACTCCCCACGGGCGGAGAGCAGAGGCACGGGAGGAGTGCGGGTGTGGGGCGGCCCCGGACTCCCGGCCCTCCCCACAGCCTACGCTCCGCCCTAGGCGCGCTCCCTCCTGGACTGCTCTCGGCTCGCACCCTACCAAGTCCTGGGCGGTGCTCGCGCCTTCCCTCAATCTGTCTTAAGTTCTTTCTCGGCTTGGGTGGTTTAGGCATCTGGCTAAACTCTGGAGTCCAGGCCTGAGAGCTAGGGCGTTTAGATCGCAGTCCATCTTCCCCTCAATATTTCTCATTTTCCCGTTAAGGGAAGGTACCATTGGTCTCCCCAAAAAGAATGAAGAACTTGGCCCCTGGCCCATTTGGTTCTGCAAGTCCCAGCACGATAGGCAGACCCATCCCCTCCTGCCAGCCGACAGCTGCAACCCCAGGCGATGGGTGGGGGGCTGAGAGTTAACGTAGGGGAAAGGTAGAAACCTAGACTGCCAGTTTTCTGAGGGGCCACGACAGAGGCCCCTCCCTTTGGGCAAGGGTACAATAATTGGGACAAGCCAGCAAATGTTCTCCATCCTGCTTTTAATTGGGGCAGAGGAAACTGGGGAAGGAGAGAGGAAGGAAAAAGAGGCCTCTGGTGGTTTAGACTTTCAAAGAAAAGTAAGGAGCAGCAGTGATGAGGGAGGGGAGAACCTGGATTCTGTAAAAAGAACAAATTTTCAGGCTGAAAAGCGGCTGTGCAGTTTGCCCAAACTTCACTCCTCTCAGTCCGCCTCCATTCTCCCTGGACAGCAGGGAACAATAGCATAGCCAAGGAAGCCTCCTCTGCTGGTTCACATGGCCCAGCGAGTGGCCAGACTGTGGAAGAGCATCTCCATCCCTCCCTGGTATCTGAACTTGATCTCCAGGTACAGTTGCTCCTGGAGACCAAGCTGGAACGTCCCTCCCCTGTCAAGCAGCGGGTCCTCCGGTGGTGGCTGGTAAGCACACAGACTTCATCAACCGGAGGATGATGAGGCTTTTGGAAGCTTCTAGTTTCTTGAGAAATGAGTAAGGACAGGCCTCATCCTACAAGGGATGGTTCTGCCCAGACAGGTCAGTGCCTGGCTCCCACCTCCAGTGGCAGCAAGAAGGATGGGTAGGGGTCAAAGCCAAGTCCCTTCTGCTCTAGAAAGAAGTGGGGGCAGAGCAGGAAGGGAAAGGGGGATGTTCTGAGGTTACAACTGGGGTGCCAATCAAATCAAGAGCAGCTATACATGCATGGAGCAAAAGCCAGCAAACACTCTAGCACAAAAGACATTCTGGCCTGTTTTATTGTCATTTAAAAACGACTTTTAAGACACGATTATCTCTAAAAAAAAAAAAAAAAAAAGACTCAAGGAAATGGGATCATTTGACAGTTCTGTGGAACTTGCCTCCGAGACTCCCCAGGCTCTGGCTGTAGCTTGAGGTACCAATGTCAGGCCAACCTAAGCCTCCAGGGCACACCATGTGGGGCTGTGGCCACTCTTTCAGACTCCTTTCTGAATGCTTGCGGCATCTCCCCCACGATTATGAATGGACAGCCTGACCAGGTCACAGATGCCCATCTCACGCTGGCATGTGGAGAGTGACTATAAAACGCCTCTTCAGAACAAACCAAGACCCAAAGGTGGAAGCGGGAAGGGACACCCACACCCTGAGTCTGCTCTCTGGCCAGATGCCCCTTTGTCATTTCCCTTCTCTGTTGACATGGCTCTTTGGGAGACTGGGGAAGGGGCTCGGGGGCTGAGGAATTCCACTATGGTCTGATTTTACAGAGCCTCTGGCTTCAGTCAACCCAAATATAATTGGGAACAGCAGTGGAGGCCCCAGGAGGATGGAAGGGCTGGGGGCTGCATGGCAGCTTCTCAAACTCAAAGGAGACAGCTCCTCCTTCCACTGGGTGAGCCTGGGGATGGGGCAAGGTGTTTCCCCTGCAGTCTCCCCAACCTCTATTAACCTTTGATTCAACAAGGAGGCAAGGGCAGTCCAGCTCGGGGTGGGACGGGGGAACGCAGGGCCTCAGTCACTGTCAGAACCCACGGCAGAGGACCCTTTTCGTTTCCGCTTGGTAGGCTTCGGTTTCGTGTCTTCCTCCTCCTGGAAGAGATTGGGAGGGGAAACGGGAAGTTACCAGCCTGGGCAGCTGCTGGCGCCAACTCCACCTGCACCCCGTCTCCTTTACCCGCTGCGCACTGGCTGGGCTCTCACCGATGCACTGCTGGAGCCTGACTCTTCTTCAGCATTGGGGGGCTGCGTGGCATTCTTTCGACTTCGAGGACTGGACAGAGCTGCTTTTCGCCGGCTCTTGGGTGGCTTGGTGGAAGAGTCCTCATACTCCTCCGCCAGGGAGAAGAGATCACTGAACCTGAGAGAGAGGAACAAGAGCTGACTGGGAGCCTGCTGCTTGCACCACACCTCCAACCTCCTCTCTGCCCCAGGCCTATGCCTGTCTGTCTTCTTCTTCAGACTGAGTCTTGCTCTGTCACCAGGCTGGAATGCAATGGCATGATCTCGGCTCACTGCGATCTCCACCTCCTGGGTTGAAGCGATTCTCCAGCTTCAGCCTCCCGGATAGTGGGGACTACAGGCGCCCGCCACCACACCTGGCTAATTTTTTGTATTTTTCAGTAGAGATGGGGTTTCACCATGTTGGCCAGGATGGTCTCGATCTCCTGACTTTGTGATCTGCCCGCCTTGGCCTCCCAAAGTGCTGGGATTACAGGTGTGAGCCACCGCACCTGGCCAGTCTTTTTCTTCAACCCAGGACCCTAAGGTCTTGCTAGCCATTACGTTTATGTCCCTAGCAGGCTTCCTGTCCCTTAGGCTTTTCCCCCACTACTTTCCAAAGCCAGAAGTGGCAGGAGCCTTACTTCATCTTGTGGGCTTCATCACAGCTCGCCTGGACATGCTGTAGGGCCTGGAGAATTGGGGTCTGGCTAAAAACTAGAGGGAGAGCAGAGAAGGAAAAACAATCAGATATCTGGGAACTTATTAAACTGCACGCAAAGGTGGTTTTATCCCAAGAGTTTGGGTTTTGACCCCGGGTGTCCTGCCTCCCCCAGCCTGGCTCTAGGCATGGTTGGGGCTGGGGCAGCACCAAGGGTGGAAGGCATACAGTTCTGCTTGGTGTTGGTCAGGTTGAGCCGCAGGTTGTCCAAGTGCTCCAGGATCTGCTCCAGAGTCAGCTGGGCCAGCTTGCTGCTAGAGCTCCTCAGGCTGCGCAGGAATCACCAGAGCCAGAGTCTGAGTGCGGGATGGTTCCAGAATGCGAGACACCCTCCACCCACCAGGGCCCCCTTAAGACAGATGTAGCCTACATGGGAAGCAGGACAGGCGGGCTGGGAGGGCTGGGGTTGGGTGAGAGAGGTGTGCCTAGAACATGAGATCCTGGCCACAGGGGCATTGGAAGAGGGAGAAAGGGCCACAGTGGTCTCACATGCCATGTGGCTTTGGACCACTAGATGTCGCCTACAAACTGGGCTGGGACAGCACTGTCCCCTCCCCCCGCCCCCACAGGGCAGCAGTCACTGCAGACTGCCTGGCCTGGAGGGTGGACAGGGACCATGTCCCACCTCTGTCTCTTGCGAGGGAGGCTGTTGTTCTTGATGAGCAGGGACTTGATGTGCTCGGCCAGCAGCTCGTCATGCTTCATGCACCAGTGCCGCAGGATGCTGGTGGTAAACTGGTCGTCAGGATGGCAAGGCCGACTCAGCACCATCTTCACCATCTCCTCGCTGGGCCTGGGGGAGGAAGGGGGCCCTGGGTGCTGCTTGCACAGTGGCCACAGGCATGCTGGGTCTCTCCCACTGATTTCCAAAACCCTGGCCTCCCCACCCTCTACTCTCACATCCCTCTCCCTCTTCTCTTTAGGCCAAGGAATGCCTGGTTTCATCCTCTGTGGAAGCCAGGAGAGGAGAAGTGAGATTCTTCACTTGCTGTGGTAGGAGAAGGTGTGTGCGTGTATGTTGGGAAGAACCCCCGCCCTCCCCCCCCACCAGAACAGTCAGGGAGTGGGCCCAGGAGGCAGAAGCACAAGCATGTGACATCCAGATGCTCCCCTACCCCTACCTTGCTAGAGCTATGGGCCAACCTGGTGTCCAGCTGGAGGAAGGGGGCAGAAGGCTGTGAAGCCACAGCCCCACGCAGCCTCCCAGCCTCTCCCTTCCTCTAGGACACTCTGTACCACTTCTAGTCTCTCAGGCAAGAGAGGAGAAAGGGTGGAAGGAAGGCAGAAAAGATACACAGCTGCTGTCCCGTTTATTGGGAACGCTGTTGAAGCAGCAGTGTGGGAAGAGGGGACTGCCACTCTCTCCTTCTCCGACCTACCCTTTCAAGACACAGTGGGTCCAGCTGGCTCTGCTCTGCATAGGGTGAGGGAGAGGATGGTGCATGACCCCTCTACCCTGACCCTCCCTCCTCCTGGATTAGCTGTGCAGTGGCCTGCAGGAGCATGGGATGGCGGGGGGCAGGGGAAGGCAGGCGCAGGGAGCAGGAGCCACCAGGGATTAGAACTGCTGTGGCAGCAGGAAACAGGGATGTCCGGTCCCCACCTCCCCACCTCCGAGGGCAGCTCCTGGTGGGCAGGGGAGTAAAGTCGAGAGGAAGCCCAGATCCCAGGGGAGCTGCTCATTAGTAAGTCACATTGGGGGACGGGCAGAATAAGCAGATGTTAACGACAGGAAAAAATATGGCAAAAGGGGCAGGACAGAAGCCCTTTAGACCACAGCGGCTCTTGGGAGGTTGAGACTGAGGGCTGAAGAGCACCAGAGGTGGAACTCACTTTTCTCTTCGGAGTTGAAGCAGCAGGCAGGACAGGGCCTCTGGGTGCTCTATGAGGGAAGGGCAGAGGCTGTTCAGGGGAAGGTATAATTCCAGAATAGAATCTGAGGACCTCTCTCATCCCCTAAGAGCCAATGAAGGGAATGAGGACAGTCGCTGACGAGGAGCCAAGAAGAGCCCCTACCCCACTCCTGCCCGTCCCTGAGCCCCAGCCCAGAGCCTGGCTCATGGGGGGCCGACAGGACTCATCTAAAGAACAAAAGTGGCCGACAGGGAGCCTGATCTTGTGTACTTTGGTGGGAAGGACAGCAATGCCTTGCCCTAGCTGAATCAGAAGTGTCATGTCTGATGTGCCCTCTACCCACAAATCGACTCACCCTTGTATTTGAGATGCTGTAGGATGGGGATTATGGTCTCTAGGGGAATATTGTGGGCCAGAAAGAGCTGCCAGGCACAATACTGCTCAAACGTCTCCCAGTCTAGGCTCTGGACTGGAAGAGACAGAAGAAACATCTCCGTCAAGAAAACACACACACACATACACGCACACACGGTGAATCCACTGACTACCAGCACCCCAAGCAGGGATCGTGCAGAGGTAGGACAGATCCATAGAACCACTGTCCCCGACCATACCAGAGGTGGAGCACAGTTCTGGCCCCTTGATTTCCCAGCCCCACAGCCAGCTTTCCTGATAGTGTAAAATACACAGGACTAACACCCTGCCCTCATCTCCTCTCCCAGGTACCTAAAGGTCTGATCACTTACTGAGTATGTTGAGGACTGAGTCTTTTCGAAACATAACCAGGTTACCCATCATCACATGGCAGACCAGCTCCTGGAGCTACAGAGGTGGAGGAAAGAGACAGAACCTATGAGTTCTGAAAGGGGCCAGGAAGCTAGTATGGAGGGGACACAGGAAAGCTCATAAAGGAAAAAAAAATTAGAGGACGTGAAAGCCCAATTTAAAGGGATGGGAAGGAGATGGCGCACAAGGAATGCTGCAGTCTCTGAAGGGTGTAGGGGCTGATAAAGTAGCCACAGGCCTGAGTGGGAACCTCAGGACTATTTTGGGCAAAAATAGTTACAGCCATGGTCTGAGCCTGAGGAGGAGGAAAGGACCCTGAGAGGCTGGGCTCTGGATGTAGGCTGGACAGGGGGAAGGCAAAGGAAGGAGTATTCTTGGGTGTTAAGCTTCCTCTTTCTTTTATGAATGGGAACTAAGTGAAGAGGATGAGAAATGGGATCCCAGTGCACGGCTGAGATGGACCCAAGCAAAGCTATAGCTTCTTGGGGACCTATGCATGGTGAAAAGGTCAAGTAGGAATGATCTGACCATTTTCATTCTGAGCCAAAGGAAAGGCCAGTTGAGAGTTAAAAACACAACCCCCTTAGCTCTTGCTGTGGAACAGGAGCGTCCAAAGAACATGGAGAGTCAGGGAAACTCCAGGCAGGACTGGCCTAACCTCAGCCTGCCTTGCTTGGGCCCTACTTCTCCTTCCCAGGCCCCATGGCCAAAAGTGCACACTACCATAGCCAGGAGGGAGGGCGCCTGGGAGGCACCTATTCCCCTAGTGCTGCCTTCCAGACCTTTCTGGGGAGGCCAGAGCTCAATGTTCACCTGTGCAGAGTCAATAACAGCCACGATCATGTTCAGCAGCTCTCCACTCCTCAAGGTTTCATCTGGAAACTAAAAGGAAAAAGAAGGGAAGAGCCCTGGATGGCCCTCAGCTTTTGTCTCGTAACCCACTCTCCTTTCTTCCTACAGCTCAAGGTCTGACTGGGTCAGCCAGACCCGGGCCCTAAGGTAAACCCCTAAACAGAGATCCAACAGCTATGACGCTGGAAGACTTCAAAAGAATTTGAAGACCCCAGGTTTCGTTATGTATGTGTGCCCACTATCAGGGGTGTGGGTTTTCTCTGATAGTTCCCGAAGCATGTGTGTAAGGAAAGGAATGGGGAGCTATCTAGATATAAAGCCAGAGCTGAGGGGACTGGCCATCACAGCTGATTCTGTGTGGGAAAAGCAGAATAAATATTTGCATCTCCGGTAGCAAAGAAATCCAACCTGTGCTGACCTTTGGCCAAAATGGTGGTGTAGAGACAGTTTGTGTGGGGGTGTGTGGGGTAGGCAGGGCCCCATCTAGAGAAGGGAGAGCAGGGGAGGAAAGTACCTGTGTCCAGCATCTGCACCCCTCCTCCCTCCAGTATTCGACTGAGATCAGTTCCTCCTGTCATGCCCACACCCTGGGTCCTCATTTCCCTCTTCCTGGGAACTTCTACCAAGAGGAGAAAGCTCTTCCTAGAGAAGAGTGTGAGTGAACCAGGGGAAATGAAAGTGAGCCTCCACTACAGCAGCCCTGGTCATTAGAACTATCAGAGAGAACCCAAGCAAGGATGTGCCATCAGAGGGCAAGAGGGCTTAGGACATATGTACATGGATCTGGTTTGTGGGACCCATCCTGGGTCCAGATGATGGGGCCCAATCTGAGAAGCCAAGTATATAGGCCCAGAATCCAACGCACACCAGTTACACCAAAGGATAGGAATTCAGGGAGTTTTAGAAATGTTTCAACCATTAATCCAGAGAAGTGGAAGGAGGGGGCAGCTGTGAGTGTGGGAAGCAATGGCCCACCTAGATTAGTGATCCCCACTAATGATGAACAAGAGAGGGTTCAGGGTTGTGTGTGCTCACAGTGTTCACTGAGGTATGTTCCCATGAGCCCCTTGGCACAGATATGGATGTGGGCACTTACCTCTGTGTAGATGGAGGGCGTGAGGTGGCATAGGAGCCGCACATCATCCTCCTGGCAGGCCTTCATGTCCATCATCAGGCAGGTGTGCAGGTCGCCCAGCTGGGTAGCCTGGGCAAATGACTCGTACAGGTTCATCTTCCCTGCGGCAGCTTTGCTGCAAGACCAGGTGGGTCTGAGCCAGCAGCCTGACCCCAGTGCCCACCTTTAAGCATCCCCGAAGTAGGCTCCTGCTCTAAAACTGCTTCGCCAGTTCCAGATGCCCTGTGCTGATCTGCCTCATGTCCCTCCCCATTGCCTCCCCCAGGGGCTGGATAACTCATGGGAACCAGGAGATATTCTTCTTTCTCTCCATCCTTCCCCAGAGCTCAAAAGGGCTCCAACCACAGTCAGTGAAGCTACTGACTGATGAGAGTCAAGAACAGAAGAGGGAGGGCTCAGGTCGGGCTGGAGAAGGCTCTCTCTCTTGCTTTCTGGGCTCTAACCACGAGGGTAATGACACCTCACACCATATACAAACTTAGCTCAAAATGGCATGTAGACCTAAATGTAAAAAAGCCACACAACTCGTGGAAGAGAACAAAGGAATAAATCTTCATGACAACAAAAGCACAAAGTGGTAAAGAAAAAAATAGACAAATTTGGCTTCATAAAAAGTTACCATTCTTGGCCAGGCCCAGTGGCTCACACCTGTAATCCCAGTACTTTGAAAGATGAAGGCATGTGGATCACCTGAGGTCAGAAGTTTGAGGCTAGCCTGACCAACATGGAGAAACC
>NW_016107806.1:874219-876285 GCF_001604975.1 Cebus imitator | reverse complement strand
CACCATGTTGACCAGGATGGTCTCGATCTCTTGACCTCGTGATCCACCCGCCTTGGCCTCCCAAAGTGCTGGGATTACAGGCTTGAGCCACCGCGCCCGGCCCAATTTTTTTTTTTTTTTAAGACAAAGTCTCGCTCTGTCGCCAGGCTAGAGTGCAGTGGCGTAATCTCGGCTCACTGTAATCCCCGCCTCCTGCTGCCTTAGCCTCCCCAGTAGTTGGGACTACAGGCACGTGCCACCACACCTAGCTAATTTTTGTATTTTTTTTTTTTTAAGGCTAGTCAAGTGAAGCAGTGGGAGAATTTCTGTATTTTTAGTAGAGACGAGGTTTCACCATGTTGGCCAGGATGGTCTCGATCTCTTGACCTCGTGATCCGTCTGCCTCAGCCTCCTTTCTTTCTTTTTTTTTTCCCCTTTTTTATTTATTTATTTATTTATTTATTTTAAGATGGGGTTTCACCATGTTGGTCAGGCTGGTCTTGGAACTCCCAACCTCAGGTGATCCACCCGCCTTGGCCTCCAAAGTGCTTGGATTACAGGCATGAGCCACCATGCCTGGCAAAATGTTATTTCTAATTTAGTAACAGTTGTATAACTTCGTGAATGTACTAAAAAAAATTATTGAGGCCAGTCCTGGTGGCTCATGCCTGTAATCCCAGCACTTTGGGAGGCCGAGGCGGGTGGTGGATCACCTGAGGTCAGGAGTTTGGGACTAGCCTGACCAACATGGTGAAACCCCATCTCTACTAAATACATTTAAAAAAAAAATTGCATGGTGGTGCATGCCTGTAGTCCCAGCTACTTGGGAAGCTGAGGCAGGAGAATCACTTGAACCCAGGAGGCGGAGGTTACAGTGAACCAAGATTGCACCATTGCACTCCAGCCTGGGCAACAAGAGCAAAATTCTGTCTCAGAAAAAAAATCACTGAGCCCAAGAGTTTAAGACCAGCCTGGGCAACATAGCAAAACCCTATCTACAAAAATCAGCTGAGCATTGGTGGCTGGTGCCTGTAATCCCAGCTACTCAGGAGGTTAAGGCTGGAGAATTGCTTGAGCCTGGGAAGCAGAGGTTGCAGTGAGCCGAGAGTGCACCACTGCAATCCAGCCTGGATAACTGAGTGAGACCCTATCTCTAAATAAATAAATAAAATTTAAATTAAAAAAAAGCCTTAGCAGTGCACAAGTCTTATTGAGAGGGGGGAAAACCCCAAAAACCAACAGCTGGGCTTGGTGGCACATGTCTATAATCCTAGCCACTCTGGAGGTTGAAGCAGAAGGGTCACTTGAGCCCAGGAGTTTGAGACCATCCTGGGCAAGAGTGAGACCCTGTCTCTACAAAAAACAAAATTTTTATATTAGCCGGGCATGGTAGTAGTGCACACCTGTAGTCCCAACTACTCAGAAGGCTGAGGTAGGAGGATGGCTGGGGTCCAGATCATGGCTTGAGCACAGGAGTCTGAAGCTGCCGTGAGCTATGATCAGGTGACAGAGTAAGATGCTATCTCTTAGGCCGGGCGCGGTGGCTCACGCCTGTAATCCCAGCACTTTGGGAGGCTGAGGAGGGTGGTTCACCTGAGGTCAGGTGTTCAAGACCAGCCTGGCCAACACAGTGAAAGCCCATCTCTACTAAAAATACAAAAATTAGCCTGATGTGGTGGCACGCACCTACAGTCCCAGCTACTCGGGAGGCTGAGGCAGGAGAATCACTTGAACCCTGGAGGTGGAGGTTGCAGTGAGCTGCAATCACACCACTGCACTTGCACTAGGTGACAGAGCAAGAATCCATCTCAAAACAAACAAAAAAGGAATGAAGAAATGATACATGTTACAACATAGATGAACCTAGAAAACATCATGCTAGGTGAAAAAAGCAAGTCACAAAAGATTGCATACTGTATTTACTTATTTTGGACATTTATCTGAAATGTCCAAAACAAGTAAATCTTAATCTATAGAGGCAGAAAACAGATCAGTGATTGCCTGGGTGAAGGGGGGAATGGCAAAGTGACTGCTAATGGGTATGAGGTGCTTTTTTGGGGTGATAATTTTTTTTTTTTTTTTTTTTT
>NW_016107806.1:864404-874099 GCF_001604975.1 Cebus imitator | reverse complement strand
AAAAAAAAAAAAAAAGAAAAAAAAGAAAAAGATTCTATCTCTTAAAACCAAACTAAATCAACCAAACAAACCCACACAGAAGGCCCTGGTGATGACAGTCCCAGGTGGGGGAGTCAGTGTGCAGGAGAGAGGCTCTCTAGAATGCATCCTGACAACATTTGAAACATGGGGACCATACCTACCTGGCCCTCAGGTAGTAGAGCAGGTGGTAGCCAATCTTGGGCTGCTTCTGATACAGCTCAGAGAGAAGGTCTAGAAGCAGAGAGAAGCTGCTGTTGTCTTCCTGCATCTGACATAGGTTCCTGAAAGTGGGGCATGGAAGAGAGGAACAGAGCTTTACTCAGGGCAGATTCTCCCATGAAGTCTCTCAGGTGGCACAAGCTGTTTCTGCTCCTGGCATATGTCCTCCTCCCTAGAAAGGGAGTCCCATTACCCCAGCACAGGTGCACAAGTGTGTGCTGTCAAGGAGGATGGAGGGCAGAGAATGTCTCCTACAGCTGCATTGCTTACCTAAATATTAGGTACAGAGGCTTTCCTACAGACTCCTCCAGGGACCTACAAGAAGAGGGTTATATTTGAGAGTCCATGTGAGGGGGTGAGGTGGGCTGCAGGCAGCTATGGAGGACCAGCTGGAGGCTAGATGCCAGCCTGCTGCTCCATAGGCTTGGTAACAGAGAAAACAGGTTCCTAATATGGGACCACACTCTTGCGCTTCAGAGAGAGGCTCCAGGCCAGGGTCCAATCCCACCAGACTCAGCAGATTAGAGTTACTGGACTTAGCGGCAGGGGCTGGAAGCATGGGGAGGGGATGTTAGTGCGCCTCCCCAGTACACAGTGTTCAGCAGGCAAAAATAAGCCCTTATTTAAATGAGTCGGTACATGTGAGAATAAAAACACCAAGTGAACAGATTTTTCTCAAGTCCACAGTAAGGGACCTCTTGGACTCAAGCTGTAAGAGCACCCTCTGGCTCCTGAGACCCAGGAGTGAGGGAAGATGAGCCTTACTCCTCAGTAATCTCCTCAGGCAGGACCTCCCCTCGAAAGTGAGCTTTGAAGAGCTCTTGTAGGCAGGAAGCAAGGACAGACAGCTGCTCGGAGTCAAAGTCTTCCTGGGTGATGAGACAAGGGAGGGAGAATCACTACCTACACTCACGCCCTCCTGCTCCCACAATCCCAGTTTTGGTACTCATCTGCTTCCACCTCCAGTATCAGCAAGCTCCCCTCCCCACTACAAGAGGGACTCATCTGGGGGAGGGAAGAAGGGAGTTGGCTTCCCTGGGAGAATTGTAAGCTAAGCAGGCTAGGCTGCTTCCTCCCTAAGGGGTTGGGTTCCTCCTCACCTCCAGGACCTGGTCCACAATTTCCTGCATGACCTCACACTGGGCCTCCGTATCACTGCAGGACAGAAGTGAGAGGAAATCCCAGGGACATAAATGATAGCAGAGGGCAGGACACACACCCAGAACAGTGCACAAGCACACTCACATGCAAAGAGACAAAACAGAGTAGCTCTGTGTAAAATCCCAGCTTGGGTGGAGGAGGTTTTAGAGCAGAATTTGCTGCTCTCTGGGTAGCGGCCCAAAGAAAAGGAAAGTCCCCATCAATCCTGCTTTGGTTCTCAGAGGCTCTTCTCCCAAGAATCCGCAGAGTAGGAACTCAAGGTGTTAGGGGACGAGGCTGCCCCACTCCCAGCCCATACTCTCCCATGTAAACTGCAGAAGAACTCGCTCATGAAGCTTCAGCTACCCTCCACATACTCCTATCATGTTTCCTCCAACTCTCATCTCCTGCTACACCCGTTGAGCACCAGGTCGACAGCCTGGGGCTGAACCTCCTGAGGCTGTAAACAGGGTCTGTACCTACCTCCCCTTCTGTAGCTGGAGCACTTTGTCCCTCAGGGACTCATCCAGCTGGTCAAGGTAAGGGGTGATATCAACTGGCTCCTCCACAACTGTCTCCTTGATAGGGTGGAAGCGAAACTCTCTCTTCTTTCCTAAAGGGGGTGATTTGGGAAAGAAGTTAGTTTGCCTAGATGCCAGCAAGAGACAGTCCCCTCAACCACCTATCCCTTCCTCACACGCCCTAAGTGTGCACCTGTTTCCTCAATGCTGTGTGAGTGCTTGAAGCATCTCCCTGAATGTGCACATGTGCTAGTTCTTACAAGCAAACAAGGGCAGGAACCACTTCTTTTTTCCTTCCTGCCTTGAGTGTTAAGTGCAGGGCTCTGCACTCTGGAGTCTCATCCAGACACCCTGTGAACAAAACTTTAACTCACAGGAATAAGGGTGACAGGAAGATTGCAGAGAGGCTGCTTCTGGGAACTGGTCCTCAGGGCTGACACAACCCTGAACCGGCCTTTGCTGATAGTCTCACCTTTGCTGTTGAGATCCTCTTCATCGTCACTGAAGGCTGCCTCTGCATTGTCGTAGCAACCCTCATCCTTATCCGACATATGGTTGTCCATCTCCATGGAAACCGGCTCCTCAATTTTGACTTGGGGGTAAAAAGAGATAAGAAATTTGATGGCCTCTTGTGTTCTGTAACATGCCCCAAGCTTCTAGGAAGGGAGGATGGAGGGCAAGTGAGAGAATAAGGTGTTTATGACCTAAATGGAATACTGACCCTGGAAGGACAAACCTCTTGACAAACCTCTTATCCTCATAACCCTCCATGACCTGCAGAGGGATGTTGCCAGGAATAAGAACACAGGACATGACTCTATGCTCAGTTCATTAGGACTGGCAACTAGAGTAAGACCAGGGACTGTCCCAAGTGTGAGACTCACTCTGTCGCCTAAGCTAAAGTGCAGTGGCGCCATCTCGGCTCACCGCAACCTCCACCTCCCAGATTCTCGCAATTCTCATGTCTCAGCCTCCTGAGTAGCTGAGACTACAGGCGTCTGCCACCACGCCCGGCAAGTTTTTTTGTATTTTAGTAGAGACAGAGTTTCATGATGTTGGCCAGGCTGGTCTTGAACTCCTGACCTCAAGTGATCTGCCCACCTTGGCCTCCCAAAGTGATGGGATTACAGGCATGAGCCACCGTCTTCAGCCTCCAAGTACTCTTTAATTTAAAACCAAGTTGGAATATACTAATTGGCTTAGGTCCTTATCCCAAACCAGAGTGTGTGTGTGTGGGGGAGGCGCGGGCGGGCGGTGAATAAGGAGATGGCAGTTGAATTGGGAGGAAGGTCTGAGACTCAACATGACAAACTCATCAGAGGCCAGGGCCTACAACTGGGAAGGGAGAAGAGATGGGCAAGTTAAAGTGAGAAAGTGAGAAAAATATTGAAAATATCACATGAAAGCCTTCTAACAACTGAGCAAGAGTTACTAAGAGAAAAAATAAGAGTTAAGAGGGCAAGAAAGATGAGCAAGTCAGGTAAGATTAGAGGAAACAAGAGAATCAAGACAGACAACACAAAAATGAACAAAAAACATAAACTGAGGAAGGGAAAACTGTGAAGGACAGTGTCACGGAAGTGAACTGTGTGGGACATCCTAAAAAGGGCTCTGGCCTGAGAGTCTTGTCCCCCTTTTGACACAGGTGATAGAATGGGAAGGCCCCATACCTTCCACAGGTGGGGAGGGTGAGCTGCAGAACTCAGGAAACTTCTCCCTCAGCATTGCCCGCAGCTCCTTATCCAACTTAGGGTTGTCAAACAGGGGAGCCAGGTGTCTAAATGGGAAACACAATAAAGGTATCAGAGCTTCTTTTGCTTTTTTTTGAGATGGAGTCTCACTCTTGCCACCCAGGCTGGAGTGCAGTGGTGCGATCTCAGCTCACTGCAACCTCTGCCTCCTGGGTTCAACTGATTCTTGTGCCTCAGCCTCCCAAGTAGCTGGGATTACAGGTGTGCACCATCACACCTGGCTAATTTTTTTGTATTTTTAGTAGAGACAGGGTTTCACCATGTTGGCCAGGCTGGTCTCGAACTCCTAACCTCAGGTGACCCACCTGCCTTGGCATCCCAAGTCTAGCCAGAGCTTCTCATTTCTAGGTCCAAGCCTAATCAGTATAATTGGGCCATACTCAGATCCCTGGAGGGGGTCAACAGGGAACATGAAGGCATTTGAAGACCTTTGTAATATGATGGCAAGAAAGAAATTCCTCTAAGATCCAGGAAGACATATGCCCAGCAGTCTGAGGTAGAGCCAATACTTCTTACACTTGTCAGAGGAAAGGCCCAGCAATGCAATGGCAACATCTGGATATGCCTGGACCTAATGAAAAATGGGAAAATGGCCGGGTGCAGTGGCTCACGCCTGTAATCCCAGAACTCTTGAGAGGCCAAGGCAGGTGGCTCACTTAAGGTCAGTAGTTTGAGACCAGCCTGGCTAACATAGTAAAACCCCACCTCTACTAAAATACAAAAATTAGCTGGACATGGTGGCGTTAGTCTGTAATCCCAGGTCCTCAGGAGGCTGAGGCAGGAGAACTGCTTGAACCTGGGAGGTAAAGGTTGCAATGAGCTGAGATCACGCCACTGCACTCCAGCCTGGCAAGAAAGCAAGACTCCGTCTCCAAAAAGAAAAATGGGAAACCAATCTCCTTCCCCCAACAAGTATCTTACGCCAAGACCCGTTTTTCCACAATGTGGTTGAGGGAGGAAAAGACACCCTGCCGAACATGGCCCTCCAATGGTGGATAGAAGTTGGGAATGATCTGGAAGGGAAGAAGGAGAGAAGAAAATGAGCACAGGACTCCATCCAGAGGGTTCTGCTGAATTAGATCTGAAAAGCTGCTTTGGTTTTGATTAGGGGATACTGGGGAGTATGGCTGCAGAGAGAACTGGACTTCTTGATCATTCCAGGCCACTCAAATGAGAAATTCTTATGGAACCTGGCTGCTCCCCAAGGAAACCAGATTCTACCTTAAGTCACCATCCCTGTGATTGCAAAACCTCACAGAAAATGAGAAGATCCAACTGCAGACAGTGGATTATGGAAGGGAAGCATTTATTAACTTGGGGGACAGGACCCAGCTGAGAGCAGATAGGACCCATGACTACTTCTGCTCTCAGTCAAGGGGTACCGAGAAGACCCATTCACTGGGATATTAGGGGAGATACACTTAATTCTGCTCATCCAGGCATGGGGAGAAAAAAGAGCTCTCACACTTACGCGGCACATGAAGTCCAGGAGTGTGGCAGTGATGGCTGGGTGGGGCTTCATGGAGTGGTGCATGACCAGGATGGCTGGTTCTGGAGAATGTGAATTAAAGAGCCCCTCACATCAGTCAGTAAAGAGCCCCTCACATCAGTCAGTTTCTTTTCTTTTTTTTGAGACAGAGTCTTGCTCTGTCACCCAGGCTGGAGTGCAGTGGTGCAATCTTGCCTCACTGCAGCCTCTGCCTCCTGGGTTCAAGCAATTCTTGTGCCTAAACCTCCCGAGCAGCTGGAATTACAGGTGTGCGCCATCTCGCCAGCCTAAAGTCAGCCTGTTTCTATCTCCATAAAATGGGATGTTAGTATATATGAATAGCTCTGGGAAGTGTTATGTCTACTCCCCATATCCCCACTGAGCAGACCAAAGGGCAGATAGCTCCCCCAAACAGTCTGTAGCCCTCATTTCCCTTCTTGTCCCCAGCATTCAGCTTGGAAAAAGAAAGTAACAGGAGAGGAAAAGCAGGACATGGTACAGCCTTTCCCTTTACCCAGGCCCTCCCCTCCTGAAGCCCATGCATCAGGCTGTGGAGGGGAGGTGTAGTGATGGTTTAGCCTCATCAAAGCAATGCTCCTTTTAGGTCAAGGGAAAACCGACGAGAAACAACAGAGCTGCTCCCAGATAAGCTGTCTCCACTCCACGGTGCCCTGAGATTTATGACTGTTATCACTAAGACAAGGCAGTGGGGGCTTCGGGGTGGGGAAATGGAGCTGCCTGGTTTTGGCCACATACCTATGTTCATAATGCTATCCTTGTCTGGGCTAAAGAACAGCCAGTCGTAAAACAAAGCCAGCTTGGCATTGGAGGCAGCGACATTTGACTGGAAAAGAGAGAAACAAAGGGCTAGTTTCATCAATCAATTCCCTCCATTTCAGAGTCCCAAGACAGATTCCAGGGCCCACTTGGCTGCTCCATCTATGAAATTCAGTTCCTAGTGAAACAGGGAGGAACTCTCACCCTGAGGAACACCGGAGTAACTTCTGCTGCGTATGAGTGAATACTCTGTGGCCTTAACCAAGAGGACAGAAATTGGACCAGGTGCCCCGAAACCTTTTTTTTTTTTTTTCCCAATAGGGTGTTGCTCTGTTGTCCAGGCTGGAGTGCAGTGGCACGATCTCAGCTCACTGCAACCTCCACCTCCCAGGCTCAAGAGATCCTCTCACCTCAGCCTGGGACTACAGCACGCACCACCTTACCTGGCTAATTTTTATATATTTTTGTACAGATGAGGGTCTTGCCATGTCACCCAGGCTGGAGTGCAATGGCTTTGACCTCTTAGGCTCCAGTGATCCTCCCACCTCAGCTTCCTGGGTAGCTGGGACTACAGGGACTATAGGCGCACACCACCACACCATGCCTGGCTTGTTTTTTTGTGTGTGGTAGAGATAGGGTTTTGCCATGTTGCTGCTCTTGAACTCCTGGGCTCAAGTGATCCTCCCACCTCAGCCTCCTGAAGTGCTAGATTACAGGTGTGAGCCACCATGCCTGGCCAGGCCTGGGTTCTTTTCTTTTTGTTGTTGAGGCAGGGTCTGCCTCTGTCACCCAGGCTGGAGTGCATGGGCAGGATCTCAGCTCAGTGTAATCTCCACCTCCCAGGCTCACGTGGTCCTCTCACCTAAGTCTGGAACTACAGGCACACACCACCACACTTGGCTAATTTTTGTATTTTTTTTGTAGAGACAGGGGTCTTGCCATGTTGCCCAGGATGGTCTCAAACTCCTGAGCTCAAGCAATCTGCCCACCTCAACCTCCCAAAGTGCTGGGATTACAGGTGTGAGCCACCGTGCTCAGCAGGCCTGGGTTCTTAATACATCCAGCAGTACATATATCTGATTCCCATAAGGGAGAATGCTTGGACCCAGAAGTCAACTTATCACCCCTGAACTGAGGCAACAGTCAGACTAGCACCCCTTGGCTGCCCTTGCTGGGCTCTCCAGGCACATTCCTGAAGAAGAGACCCCCACCCCCCCAGGAACAGCCTGTTGTCACATCTGAATCAGCACATTCCAAGAACCCAGTCAAATGAGGGAGGAGCCCTGTCAGAAGAGGTCAGGGGGCAGCCAGATGCCAGAGAAAGGATAGTTTCCCACCCTAGGTTCAGGGAAGAAAACACTTGAAAGGAAATGCCTCCACTGCAATTCGCTGCATTTATAGAAGGGAAGTAGCCAAAGCTGATGCCAAAAAGGCACAGCGGTGAGGGTCTAAAGAATGCAAGCTGTGAATGTGAGAAAGGACCAATTCAGAGGAATAGTTGTACATGGCTTCTGGAGGCAAAAATGAAAAAGGCAGGGATGTTCCAGAAACCCCAGCTTTTGGGGCTTGGCAGTACAGAGGGAGATGAACCTGTTCAATCTCAAAGCCAGATGGAAAATAATGAGTGTAAGTAAATTTCTAGAGACACAAAGGGAAGTGGAGCAGAAGGCTGAGACACTCAGGAGGACCAGAGTGAAAGAAGGGCCCTTAGGGGTCAGGTGGCCCTGGAGTCAGGAAGAAGAACGGAAATATGGGGAACACTATGGAAGAGACACCCTTCACCACCCAATATCTTTTGCCCTCACCGTGCACGTTGTCAGGAGCCAACCAATGATGGCCCACCGGGGCAAGATATCTGAACTCAGTACTTCATTAGAAGGGTGGACTACCCCACAGATGTAGCGAATGAGGTCACAGCGCAGAGACTGACTGTCTGGAGTTGACAGGTACTGGCGCTGGAACCAATCTTGGTATCGCTTTTGTTGACCAAATCGCACCTGGGGCAAAAGGAAGTAAGAAAAAGAAACTTAGAAGACAGTGTGGGGTCCCTGGACAGAGGAAAACGACCACCATTTGACCTAGACCTCCATTTCTTCCCATAGCTTATGCATTAGCTCATACTGTCTTGCAAGTCTCCCCTCCTTTGGGAGGACTTCTTGATTAAAAACAAAATGCTGAAAATTTTTAGCTTGCCCTGCAATGAATGTTACATTCATTTTTGCCACTGACTTCAGGCTACATTTACCCCAACTGCAACTTCAGTCCATTTCTGGCTCTTTATTCCTTATACTGGTCACTGATTCTCCAGTCAGAAGTATAATCTTTTCTCATTTTCTTGAGCCACTAGTGAACAGCAAGGAATGTTCTTCAAGAGTAAGAGCTGGGCCTGTTCACCGCTCAACACTGACTGAGGATTTCCTGCTGCTGACCTAACAGGACAATTATCCAAGGCCTAGACTCTCCAACCCTTTTGCGGCAAGTTCTTCCTCAAACAGAGCCTAAATGATCACAAATAGTAACACTAAATAAGAAAAAGGATCTGGTTTCCCTCTTCTTATATTCCCCTACCTGTCAGAAGAAATCAATCAAGATAGAGCAAAAAGGTAAAAAAGCAAACAAAAAGGTACCTCTAAACCAACATCCAACAGAACTTTCTGCAATGATGGCTGCTATTGTGTATGTGAAATATAGCTAATGTAACTGAGATATCAAATTATTATTATTTATTTTACTTTGTTTTTTGAGACAGAGTTTCACTCTTGTTGCCCTGACTGGGTTGCAATGGCGCGACCTTGGCTCACTCCAACCTCCGCCTCCTGGGTTCAAGCAATTCTCCTGCCTCAGCCTCCTGAGTAGCAGGGATTAGAGGCAAATGCCACCATGCCCAGCTAATTTTTTGTATTTTTGGTAGAAACAGGATTTTACCATGTTGCCCAAGCTGGTCTTGAATTTCTCACCTCAAGTGTTCCCGCCAGCCTCGGCCTCCCAAAGTGCTGAGACTGTAGGCATGAGCCACAGTGCCTGGCTGTGAATTTTTAATTTTACCTCATTTTAACTAACTTAAGAATTTTTTTTTTTTGAGACAGATTTTTGCTCAGTTGCCCAGGCTTAAGTGCAGTGGTGCAATCTGGGCTCACTGCAATCTCGGCCTCCCAGGTTCAAGCAATTCTCCTGCCTCAGTCTCCTGAGTAACTGGGATTATAGACATGCACCACCACACCCAGCTAAATTTTTGTATTTTTAGTAGAGATGGGGTTTTAACATGTTGGCCAGGCTGGTCTTGAACTCCTGATCTCAAGTGATCTGCCCACCTCAGCCTCCCAAAGTGCTGGGATTTACAGATATGAGCCACTGCACCCGGCGAAGAATTTTTATCATACCTAGTCCTGCAGACTAACTTCAATTTAAATTGCAACACATGGCTGGTGCCTACCACATAGTACAACACAGACCTGGGAAGTTCTTCTGGGTGACTTAGGAAAGCTGATTAGGGCAGCAGCTCTTGACAGCCAGACTGGCTGCAGAGGAACAACATGAGAAGTCTGCTAAAAACGCAGATTCCTGGACAGGCACAGTGGCTCACTCCTGTAAACCCAGCACTTTGGGAGGCCAAGGTGGATGGATAACAAGGTTAGGAGTTGGAGACCATCCTGGCTAACATAGAGAAACCCCACTTCAAGGCCGGGTGTGGTAGCTCACGCCTGTAATCCAAGCACTTTGGAGGCCAAGGCAGGCAGATCACCTGAGGTCGGGAGTTCAAGATCAGCCTGACCAACA
>NW_016107806.1:860502-864050 GCF_001604975.1 Cebus imitator | reverse complement strand
GAGAGAAACCCCATCTCTACTAAAAATACAAAAAATTAGCTGGGCATGGTGGCATGCACCTGTAGTCCCAGCTACTTGGGAGGCTGAGGCAGGAGAATCACTTGAACCCAGGAGGTAGAGGTTGCACTGAGCCCAGATCACACCACTGTACTCCAGCCTGGGCAACAGAGCAAGACTCCGTCTCAAAACAAAACACAGATTCCTCAATCAAATTATCTGGGAAAGTAGGATCCAGGAAGCTACATCTTTAACATACTCAAGTAATTCTGCCATTATTCAGTTAGCTCTCTTCCTGAGACCTCATGGTTTTCCTGGAGCAATCATGGATTTCTCAGAATGAACACTTTCACTCTCCGCTTTATAGAACATTTCACACTTGTAAATGTTATTAGCATTTCTATACAATTATTGGTTTAGTGACTGCTTTAGATAGACTAAAAGTGTCACAAGAACTGAAACTGTATCTCTCTTATTCAACACTGTACCCCCAAGTCTTAGCACTATGCCCAATGTGTAGTATAGAATGAATAAAGGACAAAGAAGTCAGCAGCCAGGTAGATCAGGTAAGATCATTTGGCCATCATTCTACTGGTTAGTAATCAATGGTTATAGCTCCACAGACCGAAGCAAGAAGTCCAATCAGCGTGTGATCTCTTCTCTTGCTGCAATAGGTTAGCTTACCCGGGATGTCATGAAGAGGAGTTTAGTCTCCATGTCTGGGGTGAGACGACATGCTAGGAATTTTCGGGATGTTCTTGACTGAAGAAGCTGTAGGATACCTGAATCAAATGTGGAAGGAAAGAGAAAAGAGGAAGCCTGAGACCAGAAAAAATGAAAGGCAGGCTAGGAACCTGGGCCAGATACTGATGTGGTCTTGCTCACAGGGAAATTCCAAGACAAGACCAAGGGAGGTCAAGCACAGGTAGGGATTCCAACCAGCACTGATGTGTTCTGCACTAACCAACCACTATCCTCAGGACCCAGCTATACTGCTTCCTGTCTTCTGCTGGCCTTCCAGAGCCTCCTACCCACATGATTCCCACTGGCAACAGATGGGAAAGTTAAGGAAAAAATATGGGAATCCCCAGCTGCTCTTCCTGCTCCTGACGGTCCCATCCTTGGGTCCTGGAATCAATGTGATGTGTGGCATGAGCATGAGCCCTGGACTCAGAAACATGTGGATCCAGATCCTTTTGTAGTTCATAAGCATGATTATTGGTTTTTCACAGTCATGCATGAGATGTGCTTCCCTCAAACCTTGTTACCATGTCAGTATATTACCTGCCTGACATGAGAGAACAAAACTAATTTTAAAGGGCAGGCATGGTGGCTCACACCTGCAATCCCAGTGCTTTGGGAGATAAAGGTGGGTGGATCACCTGAGGTCAGGAGTTCAAGACCACCCTGGCCAATATGGTGAAACTCCATCTCTGCAAAAATACAAAAATTAGCCAGGCACCACAGCGGGTACCTGTAATCCCAGCTGTTTGAGAGGCTGAGGCGGGAGAATCACTCGAACCTAGGAGGCGGAGGTTGCAGTGAGTTGAGATCGAGCCATTGTAATCCAGCCTGAGCAACGGAGCGAGACTCCGTCTCAAAAAAAAAAAAGACCTAGATCCAAATCCGGCCGGGCGCGGTGGCTCAAGCCTGTAATCCCAGCACTTTGGGAGGCCGAGGCGGGTGGATCACAAGGTCAAGAGATCGAGACCATCCTGGTCAACATGGTGAAACTCCGTCTCTACTAAAAATACAAAAAAAAAAAATTAGCTGGGCATGGTGGTGCGTGCCTGTAATCCTAGCTACTCGGGAGGCTGAGGCAGGAGAATTGCCTGAACCCAGGAGGCGGAGGTTGCGGTGAGCCGAGATCATGCCATTGCACTCCAGCCTGGGTAACATGAGTGAAACTCCGTCTCAAAAAAAAAAAAAAAAAAAAAAAAAAAAAAAAAAAAAAAAAAAAAAAAAAAAAAAAAAAAAAAAAAGACCTAGATCCAAATCCTGCCTCTGTCACCTAACCTACCAGCTGTATAGCCTTGGGCAAATTACTTAATCTTAAACCTGTTTCTTTATGTATAAATGTGGAAACTAAAATACTCATAGGGCTGTCCAGAAGATTAAATGAGGTAACATATGTTTGTCTAACACAGTGGAGGCACTTAAAGCAACAAAATATATGTTCAATATAAGAGTACTACAATTTCCAGCACTTTCCTCTCTTCTTTCCTGACTTCCCAGGTCCTGGACAACTGCTTTCAGTGTGTGAGTGTAGGGGGACGAGGTACGCACAACTGCTTTCAGAGTGTGTGTGTGGAGGGGGAGGGGTTATGCACAACTGCTTTCAGTGTGTGTGTGTGTGTGTGTGTGTGTGTGTGTGTAGGGGGGAGGGGGTGCACACAACTGCTTTCAGAGTGTGTGTGTGTGTGTATAAGGGGAGGGGATGCACACAACTGCTTTCAGTGTGTGTGTACGTGTGTCTCTCTCAACTGCTTTCTGTATGCGTGTGTATGTGTAGGGGGAGGGGGTGCGCACACGATCACAAGTACATGTGTGTTGAGGTGGGGTGAGGAGCAAGGCTGTACAGTTATTTTTCAGACCATAGCAGGACCCTGGGAAAGGGAAAGAGATATAAAAGGGACCCTGTCAGGGGGAGGCACATGGAGACTCCCTCCTCCAAAGTGGATTTTGCCCAAGCTGGATCCTTGGAATCCAAGGCAAGACTGTTTCCAGGGAGGGGCCTTCTCTTACAGAACAAATTCCAGCCTCTTTACTGACTCAGTCTCACAAGTTGACTTCTGACTCTGCTGCTAGACTCCATGAAGCTGAACACTGGTCACTGGCTCACCTCCTGAGCCAAGGAGTTGCCGGAAAATGAGGAGGAGGACTACAGTTCTCTGTCTTACTTTTTTCTTTTTCTTCTTCTTTTTTTTTTAAAGATGGAGTCTCAGTCTGTTGCCCAGGCTGGAGTGTAGTGGTGCAATCTCGGCTCACTGCAACCTCCATCTCCTGGGTTCAAGCGATTCTCTTGCCTCAGGCTCCCAAGTAGCTGGGACTACAGGTGCATGCCACCATACCTGGCTAATTTTTATATTTTTAGTCGAGATGGGGTTTCACCGTGTTAGCCAGAATGGTCTCAATCTCCTAACCTCGTGATCCACCCACCTTGGCCACCCAAAGTGCTGGGATTAAAGGTGTGAGCCACTCTATTGGGCCTCGCTTTTTTCTTTGTAGCAATGTGACAGCTGGAGTCAGCCAAGTAGGGGCTGTCTAGGAACTACACGAATTGTTCTGTACCTCTGCCATTCCCAGTTGTATTTGGCAAAGCCTGCCCTGTCCCAAGCTTCCTAAATCTGACCGCCAAAGACTCTCCTACCCACCAACCTCTACCTACCTACTTGATTCAAGCAAGATATACACATTGAACTCCCAGCTCTAAAGGACAGGATGCCTAAGACCCTACTTACCTGTGAACTGAGGACTCAAGGCCTGAGGATTATGGATAATGTCTTTCCACAGCAGTTCAAATTCTGGTATCCTAGCAACATTCTGAAGTA
>NW_016107806.1:854506-860427 GCF_001604975.1 Cebus imitator | reverse complement strand
CGAGATCCCGACCAATCATCAGACATTCCATGAACTTGATAGGGAAGAGGAAGTGGGGGACAGGAAAGAGAATAAAAACATGGATTGTTTACCTGCTGGAGGGAGGACAAAGGAACAACATGTTCTAGGGAGGGAAGGAAAGACAGTTGAAGAGACTATATGATTTCTTCTGGAACCAAAGGATTGGCCCCTAGCTGTCAGGGGAAGAGAGCTGGAAGCTGGGGACTGATAACAAGGATGAGAGGTTACTGGGAAGTGCTGAAGCCCTGCTGGCTTTCACATTAACTTAATTCCCTCTCCACCCAGAACTGTTTCAATCCAGTTCAAAGAATATTGAAGTTTTAAAAGGACGCAACTGGCAAGTTGAACCCCAGAAACCCTGACCTCAAACTCATTTTGTCTAACAAAATTCTGCAGTATCTAATTCTGTGGGTCCAATTCTGTGGTAGTAGAAATGGCTGCATCTGCATACTCTAAATGAAATCCATTAGCAACATGTAGCTAATGCAACTAGAAGAGTGAATTTTAACATTTTATCTCACATTAATTTTGGGCTGAGCACAGTGGTTCATGCCTGTAATCCCAGCACTTTGGGAGGCTGAGGCGGGAGGATTGCTTGAGGCCAGGATTTCGAGACCAGCCTGGGCAACAAAGCAAGACCCAGTATCTACAAAAATAAAAAGTAAAAAAAAAAATTTTTAATTGCCACATGGGAGGTCTGACAGAGGACAATTCATAATCCCACTAAACCATGGGAATTATCCAGGACAGTAGGTGGGGGGATCACGTCATGGTAGGCACACAAAGACAGCTTATGTCTGTGGTATACAACAGTATCCTTGAGGCTGACCAGGGAAATCCCAAGAATGCCAGCCTAACAGGTAGCATTTCTAGGAATTAGAGCTATTCCACACTAAGTCCCCCTCTTTTCTACCCTCATCTGTAGACGAATGATGGAAACCACCACATCTTGATACACCTCCATCTCTAACAAGGCATTTCTGACTCCACTGCATAAATCTCAGCCGAGTTTCGCTTCCCCACACTGTTTTTGTCCTTTTCCCTCACCCGTTCACGAAGCAGTGAGATGCAGAAGTCTACTTCCTTCTGCCGAAGGGCCTGGAGCTGGGCAGTCCCATGGTGGTCCACGATGAGGCGGAGGTACGTGTAAACAGCCATGGCAATGAGGATGCTGCTCTTCAGGACCCACTCCCTGCACGGAGGAAACACATTGGTTCCTATGTTCTGTCTAGAACTATTCACCTTCCCTGGGCTTGACTACAGTGCCTCAGAAATAACTGATGTTAGACACTGGGAGTAGGTGCTTTGATTTTTTGCTTGCTCACTCATGCTAGTATCTATCTTGGACTATCAACCGGCTAAGGACAACCTCCTTAATTTTCTCTTCCAGAAAATTATACAGAAAATTCTCTTACAAAGATAAGTGCCAAATGAGAACAATCTCTTCTTACCAGCTAACTACTTAGCTCACAAGAAAATAACTCTCTTTGTTGACTAATTCATTCAAACTTTTACTGAGTGCCTATCATGTGCCAAGCAACATGTGAGGTACTAGGGACAGGATGAAGCCACAGTATCTACCCAGGTCAGACTATGGGGAAAAGCTGGGCAAGTGTCCCTAAGTCAGCGAGTTCTTAAGTGTGGTGCAAGAACCTGTGGGGATTGCCAAGACTCTTTCAGGACCTAGAGTTTTGAGAACATGCTGTGCTAGCCCAGTCTGCTTATCATTAGCAGCTCACCATGCCACAAACCTTTCCCTGGCTCTATCTAGTCACTGATACACAGTAAGTCCTCACTCCCACACAATGAGTCACCTGCCCTATATCACAACCTGAAAAAAATAATCCAATTTTGGGTGGCAAACCCATTTTCCCAGGAGTTTCAGAATATCCCTGAGGAAAAAGGGGGTAATGAAAGGTTTGTTCCCAGTTGCTTTAAAAGGAGTAGAGAGAAAGACACAGTGGGGATATTCCTAAAACTCTAATCCTGTCTCTAAGTGACAAAATTGAGATACTGTCTCCTCCCAGCAAACAATTTGTAATGGCTTTGGCACCCCTGTTGGAAGGCAGGGAACTGGAGGAAGATGACATGGTGTTTAATTAATCCAATCAGGCCACATCCTGATTCCGGAAAACTACTCAAGTCACCTAATTAAAAGACTCTGGCCTTTACTTTCACAGAATGAATGTACTAGCCAAGGTTACTGGGGAAGGTCCCCTCCCCTACATGCTGCCTTTTAACTCCACAGCCCTAGAAACATTCGGAAGGGAGTAAGAAGGAGGGTGTGAGAGAGGACACAGTTTTAAACTTCTAGGTATTGACTTTCACCAAAAGATGCAAGTTTTTTGGAAGGTAGAAAACAGGGCACTTATCTGATGCCTAAACAGGAAATTCAGCTTTAAGGTACGGGGACAGGATGTATTTAGCACCAGGAACAAAACAAGAAAAATCACTTTTTTAGAAAGATTGCTAGCAGAGTTAATGAAACTATCTGAATCCTGGAATGGTACAATAGAGAGAGATGAAAGTAAGGCTCCATGACCCAGGGCAGTAAAAAGGAACAAACACCTAGGAAAAGCAGAGACCTGGTAAGAGACTGTTAGGATCCCACGTGTTAGTGGAATGGTACCAATAACAGAAGTGGCTCCAGGCCCAGATGTGGCTGCACATCTGTGCCCAGAGCACTAGGTGGCACTGCACAGCAGACTGGGCAGGGCTCTCAGACCTGGGGAGACCATAGCACAGAGCCGTCTCTTTCACAAGTGTGAATGATGGGAGGAGGTCCATTCTTCTAAACTACAGATAGTATGGACACTATTAGCCCTCTCAATCATTTGACTACTATGGGGTCCTCAACCAGAAAAGAGACTCAGAAGTCAAGCAAGAAGAAGACTAAAGACAAGGGGAAAGCCTCACCTCCAAACAAGTTCAGATGTGGAATAGCCCTCATAAAATTTCTGGCCCCTTATTTTGATGGATAAGGGAAAGAACCAGCCAGAAAGCCCAATATGCACCCCCTGGCGCACTCTCTACCACTGGAGCCTCCAAACCCTATATGCAAACTCCAGCAGGATTCACTAATCTCTATTACCTGCTCACCCCAACTGACCCCTGTGTCACTTCAAAAAGAGAGCATGAGTTGGATGGAGAGGCTTGGAGGGGAGAAAAGGATACCTGCCAGGCGTGGGTGTTTGGCTGGCCCAACTCTGCTGAGCTCATTCCTCCCCAACTTCCCCCTACGATAAACATTCCAAGGAGGTCTGGATCAAAAATAAACCCTTATCAGATGAAGCCAGCTTTTCTGGGCTATGAGATATTTTGGCAAAGACCTCTTTCCCACTCCTTCATTCCTTGGGCATTAATTCCCTCACTTGCCAATGATACTTGTCTCTCCCTCTCCTCGCCTCCCCCTCTCTAACTTAAGGTGTTCTTGGGCCACACAATCCTTTCATCCCCATTTCCCACACTCACAATCCTAATGGCCATTATCTGGCCTGTTCCCCACCCTTCATGGTGGAATCTACCTTTGCTCCGTCAGGATATCCAGAACACTTTCTGCCAACCAGATATTTTTGGCTGTAACATCTCCACCTGATTTCACAAAGGGAAAAAAAGAATAGCTCTGATTAGCAACTCAGCTAATCCAATACACCTCTTTACCCATTCTGCTGGTCTACCCTGACTGCCATCCCATCACTGCTGTTCTTAGTGCTAGGATAAACTGCCTTCTGTTCTGCTAGGCTTTAAAGTTTCCTCCTTTGCCTCCAGAAAGAAGGGAAGGGAAGGTCCTGAATTTTTCTAGAAACCACAGCTGCTACGTTTCCATAGATTGTGACTTGGAGTGGGAACATTTTGGCCCTTGAAAATGAATGTCTGAGAAGTAGATATGAGAAGCCCACAGTTGGAAAGAAAGGATGATATCTCAGATAGGGCCTGAGAGGTACAGGTGGCTGCTAGCAGCTGCAGTCTAGCAACTGGATGCCCTGAGTCCTCCACTCAGGCCCCCAACAGACCAAGAGTTTATTTCCAGGTAACAGTCTTTAGGGCTTGCTATAAAACTTCCTGGGGCAGAATTAACATGCAGCAATGCCAGCCCAGTCTTGGGATAAGAAATGGGGGCTGGGAGTGCCAAACAGGGAAGAAAGTGCCAGGAGAGAGGATAAAAATAGCCAGCACAACAATGCTATGCCTTGCCCCAGCTCACAGTTAACAAATTCAATGTTCACAAGTCACACATCACACAGATTAAGGTTCATACACATCAGAACAGGAGCATCAGTGTTATATAAAATCCTAAAGAGGAAGCAAGCTCCGATGGGCTAATGGTGAGGTAGTAGCAGGTCACTTTTAAACAAACGCATGCAATCTTGGGAGTAGCGTCTTGGATATGTGGTGGCTCAGACAGATGTCACTGAGGCCAAGATGAGAATAAAATCTAAATGTCAGGGTCTGTTCTGTGACATAGTTTGTCCCTCATTCTGGCCCCAATAACAGGTCATAATTAGTAGGGAGCAAGCATTCAGAATATGGGGGTGAAGCCAGGGAAGATGTCTAGGTTTCTGAAAGCACAGGGACATGGGAACAAATTACTGCCCTCACTTCTCTCCCCATTTCTTCCTGCTCTGATAGGCATAAAATCTCAGCATGAAGACTGGCTAAAATAGGCCAAATATTCTGTCAAGACCTGGGTTTAGCATGAAAGAAAATGAGGCAACTTACTGCTTTAAAAGGCCCCCCATGACTTTTCAATCAATTGATTTCTACCACATATGTGGCCAGAAGATGTCTGTATCAGAAGGAAACAGTCTAAGCAATCCAGGAATTCCATCCCTTTGGCACTTATCATTTTTCATTGTCTCTATTTAGTCTCTGGGCTCCCCTCCTTTTTTCTTTATGCTCCTGCCATCAAACTCACCTGCAATCTGCTTCATAAACGTCATACAAACACCATCGGCTCCCAGAACCCCACTCTTCACCAGTTCCCGTACCAACCACACCAACTAAAGGAAAGAGGGAAAAACAGATGAAGAGCAGGACCTGTGAGTCTGAGAAGAGAGCTAATTCAATTACAACTGAAAGGAGCACATTACAGTTTAGACACAAAATGATAGGGGTGTGTTAGCCCTTATTCCTCTTTCCCTTTCCTGACAGAGACAGGATCCATCCTCTCTCTTTGAGCTGGATCCTGTCTTTTCTTTCTGGCCTTACCTGAGTTCGGCAGGTATCCTGCAGCTTCAGGTACTTCTCCATAAGTATCTGGTTGATTTTATTCAGGACAATATTCATGCCATCACGACTCACCAGAGCCAAGTCCCGGTAACACTGTGAGAAGTAAAGTTTGTGAGCAGCCAGCAAGCTGAGGATAAGGACCCTTGCCCTCTAAACCCAACCACAATGGACCCTTGCCCTCTAAACCCTTAAACTTAATTAACACCAATAAGACACTGAGTAGCAATGACGTATTTTCCATTCTGGACACTTTCTTTCTACAGGGATCCTTCATCCCAAACCTATCCCCTGCTCTGTCACACAGAGTGGGGAAAAGGATACTGAGTTATCCTTTAATGAGGCAGAAAAGCCTGCTGAGCAAGCCTCCTAGTACTATCCCTGTCCCCCCACTTCCCCTCTTAGGAAGTGTCATACTGTTTGATGCCACAGGCTGAGCAAAACCAGGTGGAGGCCATCTGCTTTTCATCTGACAGTCAGTAAAAGGTCACTGCAAAATGGATTTGGTTGAACAAGCCAGAAAGGATCCCAAAGAGGTTTTTAGACCAGAACTGACCCAGCCAGATACAGCAAAGGGAGTAATAAGGGAAGAAGTTCGAGGGAGGGGCCCTAGACAGTTAAGGGCAGAAACAAAACTGAAATTTTTTTGAATTTTTAGTTTTTTTTTTTTTTTT
>NW_016107806.1:851730-853651 GCF_001604975.1 Cebus imitator | reverse complement strand
GGGCGTGGTGGCACGCACCTGTACACCTGTAATCCCAGCTACTCAGGAGCCTAAGGCAGGAGAATCACTTGAACCCAGGAGGCAGAGGTCACAGTGAGCCGAGATTGCACCACTGCATTCCAGTCTGGGCAACGAGTGAGACTCTGTCTCAAAAAAAAAACAAAAACAAATTAGCCGGGTGCAGTGCCATGTGCCTGTAGCCCCAGATACAAGAGAGGCTGAGGCGGGAGGATCACTTGAACCCAGCAGGTGGAGGCTGCAGTGAGCCAAGATCATGCCATTGCACTCCAGCCTGGGTGACAAAGAGAGACCCTGTCTCAAAAAAGAAAAGTACAGCAACGATGTTGTCATATGGCAAGCAATAATATAACAATAATATGTATATTACTGCATGTGATATACCTAACAACCTTTTGAAATAGATAATACTTATTATTTTTATTTTTACAGATGGGGAAACAGGCATGGAGAGCTTAAAGTAATTTGTCCTAGGTCACATAAGAGACGAGGAAGAACCAGGATTCAATCCCAGGCACTCTAATTCTATAATAACATGCTTAACCACCTCTTGTACCAATGTTAGAAATAACCAGAAGAGGCTGCTGGGGACAGGGTAAGAGTCTGCAATAGTTTCGAGACTCTACCTTTCTTCTGTCTTGGCCTCCCAAAGCACTGGGACTGCAGACATGAGCCACTCCGCCAGCAACATTTCTAAACTCTTTCATCCTGTGCATTCAAAAGAGATGGACCCCTCAATACCATCTGCTCTCTGGCCTTAATTTGACTAGAGACTTCTAATAGATTAGCTATTGTCACTTCCTTCTGCCTCTATTGTCGTTAAGTCAAACAAACTAATGATGAAAATACCCACAGTTAGAGGTGTTCCATATGCGTAAACTTCATCCCCAAAAGAGAAAGACTCCCTCTGGGGGATGGCTGATGGTTGGGAGACCAAAAAAATAAGGAAATAAGGAAACAAGAAAGCGATAAAGGGACCCAGGGAATTACTGTCAATGTACTGGTCAGCAAATACTGATAGTTAAGTCCTGGACCCTCTCCTAGAGGTAAGTCACAGAATGGGCAGAGAGGGTAAAGGAAGTAGAGGCAGACAGAAAATCTGTTTCAGGCCAAAGATATATACTGCTAACTAGAGAATGTTGTCATTCAAGTGAATGCAGAGTAGACTCAGGACAGGGAAGGAGGACAAGTTCTCTCAGGAGACACAGGATCAGACGAAGACAGCAAATACAGTCTGCCTAATTCCATGCTCCATCTGGGACCTTTACTAACCGCAACTGCTGGTAAGAAATGGCAGCTGGGTACTGGGAGTACTATATCCTTAAAGCTGCCAGTTGTGGTACAAACCTCCGTGCCAGTTGCTGACCAGTTTGGAAAAGCAGCAGATAAACAAACACGCACCCCTACATCAGTGAGGAAGAGAGAAGTGGAGAGTCTCAAAAGAAAGTTAAGGTGACTGAATGTGTCAAGAGCAGTGATGTGTCAACCTAGGCCCCAAAGCCCCCAAGCTTCTTTCTAGAGCTGCCTGCTGGGAGAAATACCTAGACCAAGAACTGTCTGGGCCTGAGTCCTTGACCCTTTGATGAAGACAGACCTTGACATTAGACCATTCCCCATTACCTTTATCTACTGACTACCACTGCCTGCACAGCTTAGGAATCTACCTGAGCCTCACTCCTCACCACAGTTCCCTAGTCAGGCCTGCTCCCAGCTGTGTGGTTCAGACACCAAATAGAAAATATATATACTCGGCCGGGCGCAGAGGCTCACGCCTGTAAGCCTAGCACTTTGGGAGGCCAAGATAGGTGGATCACCTGAGGTCAGGAGTTCGAGACCAGCCTGGCCAACATGGTGACACCCCATGTCTTTTTTTTTTTTTTTTTTTTGAGACGGAGTTTCACTC
>NW_016107806.1:845822-851602 GCF_001604975.1 Cebus imitator | reverse complement strand
AGAGACGGGGTTTCACCATGTTGACCAGGATGGTCTCGATCTCTCGACCTCATGATCCACCCGCCTCGGCCTCCCAAAGTGCTGGGATTACAGGCTTGAGCCACTGTGCCCAGCCCCATCTCTATTTTTTTAAAAAATAAAAATAATAAAATTAAAAAAAGAAAATAAATAAAAGATATAAATATTCCTAAGAGCTGCCAAGAGGGCAGATGCAAATCAAGAAGGTACAGCTGAGACAAAATCCACCCCATGCATCCTCTATTCTTTGCCAATACTGACCTGCTTTCTCCTTAACTGAATTCTCTTGTTCACCTGTTCAATCCATCCTAATCGCACCAAATTCCAGAGAGTTGGCCCTAACTCCTTGAACCTGCCTGCCAGTATGAACAGAGGCTCCTCAGCTCATGCTTTCCCATAGCAGGCTTCTATGTGCTCAAGAAGACTCAGTTTCCATTACTTCTCCACCACATCCACTTCCTGTCTCAGGCCGTGGAGATTCGGAAACAACTGAATCTCAAATCCATCTGTTCCAAATGCAGAATTAACCCCAAATATAAATACTTAAACCCGTTGCTTTAAGCTGAAGCCTAAAATAATGCATTACAATCAGTCCTCATCAGTAACGCCCACCTAAAACTTCTCTAGGACAGAAGTATTTTTACAAAATCATCACCCTTTTAGGGAGCAGGATCAAAGCTATAGGGAGATACATCACTAATTGTTCCATCATGCTCTGACGTGGCTCAAGGTCTCTGAATGAGTCATTACTTGATAGTTCTTCATCTGCCTAAAACTGCGTCCTCCTAATTCTGTCTTTACTGCCTTTGTTTGAAGAAGCCTGATCTGGGGGCTCAGCCTAGAAGGCTCACAGGTAGGGGATTTACTTGGAAACTTCCAGTATGTAAACATGAAAGCTAGCAAAGGGGTCAACCAGCTATAACACCCGAGGCAAATGCTTCACTTCCGCAGAGGGCCTGGGCCTCCCGGATGCGGCTGTTAAAGGGCAAAAAGAAGAGTAGATACTCTAGTCTTGCTGTGTCTGGGTGGTCAAATTCATGACATAATAAGCATTTACCTTACAGAACCCAGTGGCCTCTTACGGATAGGCCAGCCAAAGAGCTAGAAATACCACACATACCCTGCCCTCTTCACTGAGGTTTACTGATTTACCCAGGTTGGATCAGATCACCTGAAACAAACAAACCTTTCCAGCAGACAAGACTAATTTGCACTGAAATAACTAAACAGAATTCAAATGGTATTTATAAAAACCCACACATAGCCAGTGATGGGCACACACACACAGAAAGATTTTTAAAAACCCACACAAGAGGAAGTTAAACTTTAACCCAACCCATCCACTCTCATCTTTGCCAACAACTGCTTTAAAATGGATGGGCTGGACTGGATCATATCACTCTTTAACACAACCCAACTGGAAACACTCATTTGGGATCTTGATGATAAATTCAGTATAAAAATGAAACAGCAATTTAACTCGACAAGGTCCCAGCCCAGAATGGCCTTGGCTCTCCTGGGAAACCAAGGATTTGTGAATACTTGCTGCCTCACTGCCCACCCTCACCCCAGACCCTATTCCAGCCAGCAGCAGAAGTACAAACACATCAGGTTCCCACACCCATAAATCCTTCCCTGAGATTAATTCAAGCAGCTATGCCAAGGGACCATGAGCATCCTGTTCTTATCCCTGAAAATGATTTTCTTTTGGTTCCCCTTGAACATATGGCATCATCTCTGACCTCCAAGTTACCTCACAGGTAAACTGGGAGTGGTTAGGAAGAGGAGATAGAGCCACCGACTGCACATGGTTTTGAGAGAGGATCAAATGACATCTTGCCTGGATGGAGTCTAAGAGAATGCTGGGCACAAAGCATGTTTGTTTCCCTCCAGATCACCTTTACTCAGGGAAGAACCATGAAATGTTAATTCCCCCATTCCAAGCTCTTCTCTTATTAGTGTCACATAGTTAATGCCAGATACTAGACACATACTTAACTCATTATACCAAGACTCAAAGGACACAGAGTTGCTGGAAAGGGAAAACTTGGAGAGGCAGAAGACAGAATTTTGCTACTTTATTATAAAAAGAACAGTCCGGGTACAGTGGCTCAGCCCTATAATCCCAGCACTTTGAGAGGCCGAGGCAGGTGGATCACCTAAAGTCAGGAGTTTGAGATTAGCCTGGCCAACATGGTGAAACCCCATCTCTACTAAAAAATACAAATATTATTAGAATTGTTCTAAGTTCTAAAAAAAGAAAAAAAATACAAATATTAGCTGACCATGGTGGCACATGCCTGTAATCCCAGCTACTCGGGAGGCCGAGGCAGGAGAATCGCTTGAACCCAGGGGGCAGAGGTTGCAGTGAGCCAAGATCGCAACACTGCACTCCAGCCTGAGTGACAGAACAAGACTCTGTCTCAAAATAAAGAAAAAGAAAAAGAACAGAATTCAAAGAGATCACCCTGCCTAGTCCTTCACCTCAAGGAGGGAACCTACTTGAACCATACCACGTAAAGGAGACTCCAGTTTGTGAAGAACTCCAGACTAGTTTTCATAAAATATTCCTCAGGGAGTCTGACTCCAGTATACTCCAGTGTTCTCCTAATCACTGAATTATTTACTGCGCCAATCATGTAACATAACATTAAGCTGTCTCATCTAAATCCTATTTACTGAAATGTTAAGCCTGCTTTCTATTCACCTGCCAATGGCAGAATCTGTAAACTACTGTCCATGCTCTTCTGGACCAAAACTCTCATGGACTTGGTTACAGTTGTTCTGTTCCCTGGATTAAATCCCAACCTTTTTAGCCTTGCCTCATAAATTTAAAATTTAAAACTGTATGGTTTTTTCACTTTCGTGACTGCCATTTAGCTTCAGAATCTAAAGATAGATAAAGGATTTTAGTCAGAGGATGGACCAATTTACTGAGTATAAAGGGACTGTTAACTCTATTTGGAGAACAAGGTGACCTAGCTCTGGTCAGAGTTTCATACTACCCCAGGTAAACTGTTAAGTTCCACCATATCCCAGATCATATATGAGGAGGGTTTATGGGTATAGAACGAGGGTGTTTTACCTTCTGGGCTTGGGCAGGTTCAGTGAGGATGAGAGTAAACAGGCCCAGGCAGATTTCTTCATGTTGGGGGAGGCCTTTGCACACCTGGAATGTGAAAAAGGAAAACAAACTAGCTGCACTCACAGACAGAAAGTTCTCAAACTCAATTTCTCCCAGAAAACATGGGACTCCTAAGGAAGCTGCAAAAGAGAATAATCAACTTTTAAATCTGATAATTTCCTTCTCTTAAAATAAATGAGATTAAAAAAAAGAAAGAGATAAGGACGTCGGGTGTGGTGGTGCATGCCTACAGTCCCAGCAACTCCAGAGGCTGAGGCAGAAGGATCACCTGAGCCCAGGAGTTCAAGGCTACAGTGCACTATAATCATGTCTGTGAACAATCACTGCATTCCAGCCTAGGCAACATAGCAAGACCACATCTCTATAAAAATAAAAAGCGGCACTGAAAGATGTCCAAATCTCCAAGAGATAGGCTCCCACAGTAGGAGAGAAGAATTGAGAAATCTGATTCAGGGAGCCAAGACATGATGAACTTCAGTCCCCTACCCCCAACCACTTAGTCTTTCCACCTTTTTGACCATGTTACACGGCTTTCATAGCAGCAGAAATGGCTGCAAGAGCACTCTACTTACATAGGCATTGAGGGCGTCATTGGCTTCTCTCTCAGAGACACCAGCAGTCATCGATGTCACAATGCTCATACATCTTTCCAATCTCTGGGAAGGGTGAGAAAAAATGAGCAGTGGGTCATAACACCACGTAGGAAGTACTTCTGGCCCCCTAAAGTTTAACAATTTAAACCTGATCATGCCCCTAGATCTAACTGCCAGTTTACTAATAAAATCACCATGAGGATATAACCAGCAAAATCTAGAATGTGGAAACTGTTAAGAGGTGACCTGATTTCTTTTTTTTTTTTTTTTTTTGAGACGGAGTCTCGCTCTGTGGCCCAGGCTAGAGTGCAGTGATACAATCTTGGCTCACTGCAACCTCCGTCTCCCGGATTCAAGCAATTCCCCTGCCTTTGCCTCCCGAGTAGCTGGGACTACTGGCACGTGTCACCACACCCTGCTAATTTTTGTATTTTTAGTACAGACGGGGTTTCACCATATTGGTCAGGCTAGTCTTGAACTCCTGACCGTGTGATTCACCCACTGCAGCCTCCCAAAGTGCTGGGATTACAGGCATGAGCCACCACACTCAGCCAACCTGATTTCTTTAACACATAAATCACAAGAAAAAAGTGAGGGAAACCCATATATTAAGAGATTTAGGGCTGGGTGCGGTGGCTCACACCTGTAATCCCAACACTCTGGGAGGCAGAGGTGGGTGGATCATGAGGTCAAAAGGAGGAGTTCAAAACCAGCCAGGCCAAAATGCTGAAACCCTGTCTCTACTAAAAAAAAAATACAAAAATTAGCCAGGCATGGTGGCAGGTGCCTGTCATCCCAGCTACTCAGAAGCCCGAGGAAGAGAATTGCTTGAACCCAGGAGGCAGAGGTTGCAGTAAGCCAAGATCACACTATTGCACTCGAGCCTGGACAACAGAGTGAGACTCCATCAAAAAAGAAAAAAAGACTGTGGACAGGTGCAGTGGCTCACGCCCATAATCCCAAAGACTTAATATTATCATCCATCAAATAAAGTAAGAATCCATAAATCAATTCTTTTTTTTTTGAGACACAGTTTTGCTCTTGTTACCCAGGCTGGAGTGCAGTGGCATGATCTCGGCTCACTGCAACCTCACCTTCTGGGTTCAAGCAATTTTCCTGCCTCAGCCTCCCGAGTAGCTGGGACTACAGGTGTGCATCACCATGCCCAGCTAATTATTGTATTTTTAGTAGAGACGGGGTTTCACCATGTTGACCAGGATGGTCTCAATCTGTGCCAGGCCTGCCGTTAAGTCAATTCTTATAGATACATATGTAATAAAGGAGAAAGGAAAGCTCTTCCTTACAGTACATTGACAACTAATAAACATAGAGGAAATGGTGAAACTAATAACTGATTCAGGTAAATAACAATGGATAACATCAGTAGGTGAAACTTTTCAGAGAAAGAAGATTATTTACATACATTCAAAATACTTATTAATTACAAAAAGAATATAATAATCCCTGTAGGAAAACCTGGAGTACACTACCTTAACCAAGCGATCCTAGTTAACACCACCAAATGAGACACTATGTGCCTCTGATAGGGTGCACTGAAAGGATATAATATCACTTTTACGGTTTTCTTGCCAAAAATGTATAAACTCAGTCCAATCATGAAGAAAGTTCAGACAACCCAAACTGAGAGATATTCTACAAAACAAATGGCCTGTCAAAAACGCTTCAGGGCTGTGTGAGGTAGATTACACCTGTAATCCCAGCACTTTGGGAGGCAGGAGGACTGCTTGAGCCCAGGAGTTCAAGACCAGCATTGCAACATAGGGAAACCCCATCTCTACAAATAAGAAAAAAATTAGCTGAGCATTCTGGTGCATGCCTGTGGTCATAGCTGCTCAGGGCTGAGGTGGAAGGATCACTTGAGCCCAGGAGGGCAAGGCTGCAGTGAGCTATGATGGTACCACTGCACTCCAGCCTGGGCAACAGAACATTATTGTTAATGTTTTTAGGTACGATATAATTATGGTTATGTTTTTTAAAAGTCCTCTTCTTTTTTTTTTTTTTTT
>NW_016107806.1:842566-844336 GCF_001604975.1 Cebus imitator | reverse complement strand
AAGAGCGAAACCCCGTCTCCCAAAAAAAAAAAAAAAGAATGAGTGACAACATGTTTCTCCTTTACCATTATCTTCAGGTTGTCTATGACCATCCTGTGTAAAAGTATAGATGGCACAGGGCAGAACTGAGTGTTGAGGCAAGGCAAGTGTTTGTAGCTCTCATAGCTACAAAATATCAACCTAAAATAAGCCCCAAACTACTCACCCAATATCAGGTCTGACTATGCCCCAAATTAGGTCAGATTGGCAGCTGAGCCTGAATAAAAAGCACCTGAGTACTTGTGAAAAGGAGCTGTAAGGTCACATGAAAGCTGAGCTATGACTCTCATAGCCCACCTCTCCCACAAGCTCTGAGATCCAGTATTACCTAGTCCAGCTCCTATATGACAAGGAGAGGGAAGGAAAAACCTCTAGCTGGGCTTCCTCTCTTTTTAAATTTTATCCCTCTTGCCGGGCACAGTGGCTTACATCTATAAACCCAATACTTTGGGAGCCTGAGGGGGTTGGATCACTTGAGGCCAGGAGTTCAAGACTAGCCTGGGTAATAGGAGGAGAACTCCCCCATCTCTATAAAAACTTAAAAATTAGCCAGGCATGGCCGCGTGCACCTGTAGTCCCAGTACTTGGGAGGCTGAGGCAGGAGGATCAGTTGAGCCCAAGAGCTGTAGGCTATAATAAACTTTGATTGCACCACTGTTTTCCAGCCTGGGTGACAAAACAAGGCCCTATCTCAAAAAAAAAAAAAAAGGCAGGCACGGTGGCTCATGCCTGTAATCCCAGCACTTTGGGAGGCCAAGGAGGGCGAATCACCCGAGGTCAGGAGTTCGAGACCAGCCTGGCCAACATACAGAAACCCCATCTCCACCAAAAATACAAAATTAGCCAGGTGTGGTGGCACAAGCCTGTAATCCCAGCTACTCGGGAGGCTGAGGCAGGAGAATCGCTTGAAGAGGGAGAATTGCTTGAACTCAGGAGGCGGCGGATGCGGTGAGCCGAGATCACGCCATTGCACTCCAGCCTGGGCAACAAGAGGGAAACTCGGTCTCAAAAAAAAAAAAAAAAAAAAAATCTTATCCCTCTCTACCCAAGATAATTATCAAGGACTGTGAAATCAATTACTCCAGCTGCTAGGTTCAGACTGTTCTTGATAGGAGAGCTGTGGGGAGCCCTGCACACAGCCTAGGTTAACAAGCAATTTCAGAGAAGGAGATGGTGAACGAGCAGTGACATAGCATTCTAAAATTCTAGATATTCTTTCCTATCAAAAGAAAAAATCTCTGCTGAATCAATGGAGAGGAAAGGCAAAATCAAACAGCAGCTAGCTAATAAGCAAACTGACAGGAGGCATACCATAGAAAGAACCCTCTACCACTTGCCAGCCTGAGGCTAATTTGGGTAATTTAGCCATGTAAAACCCCTCGTAACAGAGATAATGCCTCTATCACAAGGTTGCTGTAATGATTAAACAAAGTAACATATGTGAAAGCACCTAGCATACAGCCTCGGTTAAATTAAAATCTATTCAATTTTCAGCCAGGCACGGTGGCTCATGCCTGTAATCTCAGTGCTTTGGGAGGCCAAGGTGGGGAGGAATCACTTGAGGAGAGGAGTTCAAGACCAGCCTAGGCAACTGTCTTTACGAAAAAAAAAAAAAAATGTTAAAAATTAGCTAGGTGAAGCCGGGCGCGGTGGCTCAAGCCTGTAATCCCAGCACTTTGGGAGGCCGAGGCGGGTGGATCACAAGGTCAAGAGATCGAGACCATCCTGGTC
>NW_016107806.1:835374-841091 GCF_001604975.1 Cebus imitator | reverse complement strand
AAAAAAAAAAAAAAAGAATGCTTTACTCTTCCTGAACAATAGAAATTACTTTTCCAAACAGGGATGGGAAAAATTAATTACAAATCATTCAGGGTGACAAAGGAATACATCCCTTCAAAGACAGCCACAGGAAGCCAGATCCCTACAATCAAGTAATAGCAACCCTTTTCCCCTAGTCTCTAGAGGCTCTTAGTAAAAATTGAATCATAGGTTCAGATGCCAACAATTGCTGGCAGAATGGCTCTGTTCAGAGTTAAGCCCTCTATGACGGTACCTTAGAGAGCTGAGAAAATATTTACACTCTCTAGGAGCTCCTGAACTAATTTTTCTAATACTAAGACTACCTGACCATGGTTTCCATGACAGCAGTAGCAGATGAGATGGGGGAGGAAGGGGAGAAGCCCTTTCTGTTTGCCAGTATATACCCAAAGCTGGAGATTCAAGCTGTACGAACCCCTCTAACCTTTCCATTTCCCCTCCCTCAGCCAAGTGAATATACCGTCTGGTAAAAGGCATGCACTGGCTGGGTGTGGTGGCTCACACCTGTAATCCCAGAACTTTAGGAAGCCAAGACAGCCAGATCACGAGGTCAGGAGTTCAAGAGCAGCCTGGCCAATATGGTGAAACCCCATCTCTACTAAAAACACAAAATTTAGCTGGGCGTGGTGGTGCACACCTGTAGTCCCAGTTACTCAAGAGTCTGAGGCAGGAGAATCGCTTGAACCCGGGAGGTGGAGGTTGCAGTAAACTGAGATCGTGCCACTGAACTCCATATGGGAAGTCATAAAAATCCCCAAAGACAGCTGGGCTTGGTGGCTCAAGTCTGTAATCCCAGCACTTTGGGAGGCTGAGGCAGCTGGATCATGAGGTCAGGAGTTAGACAGCAGCCTAGCCAATATAGTGAAATCCCATCTCTACTAAAAACACAAAAAGTTAGCTGGGCATTGTGACAGGCACCTGTAATCCCAACTACTTGGGAGGCTGAAGCAGAAGAATCACTTGAACTCGGAAGGCGGAGGTTTCAGTGAGCCAAGATCACACCATTGTACTCCAGCCTGGGCAACAAGAGTGAAACTCCGTCTTAAAAAAAAAAAAAAAAAAAAAAAAAGTCTCTAAGGAGTCATGTAGGTAAGGAGTTACTGAACAAGCTGGGTTCAAAGTATTCTACAACCATGAGTCACTTGTAAATGAAATTATGATTTAACAGGACAAAAACTAGAAGTGACTCAAAACCCATTCCCTGGACATTCCCCACATATGGGTATGAATTATTTCTTGGGGAAAACCTGATAAGGACATACCTCTAACCAAATGAAACCCTGAAACCTATCCGGGGCTTAAGAGGAAGTTCTGACTTCTTTGGCCTCCCGCTATCAGCCTGATTTAAAAATGATTGGTCTCTCTTTGGCAAAAGAAAAACCAGGAGCTACCAAGGCTCATGAGATTAGAAACTACATGTTCTAAACTCCTTCAATCTCTGGCACTATTTTTATCTCATTTCCTCCCCAAACTAGGATGGGAATGGGCAAGAAGACTTCCGCCTTCAAAGGGAAAAACGGGGCCAAAGAGAAGAAAGGATACACCAAATGCTCCCTAGGGTAGAAGAGTTAGAGTTCCTGCCTGGGATGCTCTTGACCAATGCTTCCTACTCCAGATCTCTAAAGGTGTCTCCTAATCACACCCAATTGTAATAACCCCAGTCACTTCACTACTCTAACCAGTCTGTTTGTTGTTTTTGTTTTTGTTTTTAACCTTCCTTGTGGGTGTGTTAACTCAAGCCATTAGATAAGCTTTGAAAGACAGACCTCAGATGTCTTCCATCCTGTTTTCCTATCAGACCCAGCCCACAGTAAGCATGTATGGTCAGAACTACCTCTGTGTTCCTGGGCAATAGGTAGGAAAACAACCAAGCCAGAACAAGCAGAGATCAGTCGGTCAACACCAGGTTTTGATAACTTCTGTGCGCAGACATCTGTGGGGAGACCCAGAGGAAGAACCCAGTAAGTCTTGCCCTTAGAGACCCTCTGGTTTAGTAGGGATAACCGAACCACACACATAGGGAAATAAAAAAAATTGTGTGGCAAGCCTTGCTGGAAAATTCAAATGCAAAGGACAAAGGGCAGAGAAGGGAGTCTGAGACATACTGGGAAACATTCACATTACGGAGATCAGAAAAAAAGAGAGGCCCTCCCTCTCCCTTTTCCCTGGGAACAGTTGAAAGTTCACTCTCAGCATAAAAAAAAGCAAGAAAATGCACATGCTTCCCCTCTTTGACGGTCCTCTCCTGCCGCATCATTTCATTTAGTAGCAAACACGTCACTGCTCAGAACAGGATGCTGTACTATCCGGTGAATTGAATTAAAGCAGAAGCATATGATGCCTCTAAGAATCAGGGTAGGGATTCCAACCCCTGGGTCTTTTGCCCTCCACTCTGATGGAGGGATCAAAGGCAGTCATTATTGACTTTCTATACTTCTAGAGCTCCAGTGCTAGTACACAGGGATTAAAAAATACTTCGACAATGACAGTGGCCATTTCTTAAAAAGTAGATAATTCTGGCTAGGCATGGTGGCTCATGCCTGTAATCCCAGGCCAAGGCGAGGGGACAACGAGGTCAAGGGATTGAGACGAGCCCGGCCAACATGGTGAAGCCCCGTCTCTACTAAAAATACAAAAATTAGCTGGGCGTGGTGGAACACGCCTGTAGTCCCAGTTACTCCAGAGGCTAAGGCAGGAAAATCGCTTGAACCCAGGAGGAGGGGAGGTTGCAGTGAGCCAAGATTGCACCACAGCACTCCAGCCTGGCAACAGAACGAGATTCCATCTCAAAAAAAATAGTAGATAATTTCAATTGCCAGGCAGTCCTAAAGTAATTCTCACTTGTTTTGGGAATACATTGTTTACATTCATAATTATATCTACCTTAGCTGATAACTACAGACAACAGGAAACAAACTCTGATTTACCTGAATGCCCAGAGAATTATGAGAGAAAAGCATGATAGGAAGGCAGACAGCAAATAGACATTTGCTGGTGTATAATACACAAAGTTACTATCCAACTACCTCTTGATTTACAAAGTTCATTTTTGCATATATATTCTACCATCTTGTATCTGACCCATTTTTTTAAATCTAAATTCTGAATTTCACCCATCTGCCTGCCCATCCTCTAATATCTCATAAAGTCAGAAGCAGGGAAACGGCCAGTGAAGAGCCAGGGCCTGTTAATGTACTCCTGGATAACCACCGACTTGAATATTAGGTCTTACGAACAGTTGAGCAATCACGTTGCAGTTCTGGATCTCATATTCCTAAGTATATATACTATTTGTAGCAGTGGAAAAGTATACATGATCAACTCTGGGATGGTAGAGGCAGGAAGAAAAAGGTGGGGAAGAGGACAGAAGGGGCAACTATCAGGTCCCCTAACGTCCTCATACAGGTCCATTGCATTGCTTCACTCTGTCCTCTTATTTAGAACCATATGTTCTCTCCTCTGCGTGTGCTATCTGGTTCTGAAGGAGACTCCTCTAGGTACCATTCACCCCACTACTGTGGCTAAATGCCACCAAACTAAACACTACTCACTTTTCTTAAGTCTTCACTCATTCTAAATGCCCAGTTAACATCATTAGCAATTGGTTGTGTCCACATGAAATCAATGATAGCATCTAACAGGAGGGTCCAAGGTCTACTGCCAGCTCTCATCAGCCCCCAAACATCTAACACACACACGTCTCAATTCAATATATGACCTAAGTCTGAAACAGGGTTGATAGTAAAAACAGCTGTGGTATGTATGTGGAAAGGAATATCAAAAATAAATTCCGTAAATCTGGGTGCTGTATCCTTCCTTCACCAACACCCCCTACCCATTTTCATACTAGTGGCTGCTGTTACTATGACAACCTGTCCAGGAAGTTGGCCCACACTTCTTCCTTTAGGAGCAGGAAGCTGGAGCAGTGTTTGTGTTGCTTCAGAAAAAACTTGAAAGCCTCCTCCCCCGCCCCCCTCGTCCCCCCACCCGGTATCCGCTCCAGTATCCCTCCAAAACCCAATTTCTTAACTCCCTTCCCGCCCCCCACACCTACCTCCTCTAACTCATCCTTGGCATCCAAACTGGTTGAAAGTAGCAGCCTCCCCCCTCCTGGGGCTCCTGCTCCCGCTCCTCCTCCTCCACCTCCCGCTGCTCCCGAAGCAGCTGCTGCTGCTGCTGCCCCTTTTCCCTTTTGCAACTCCATGGCTGCAGCGAGGAGATGGGAAAAGGTCAGGGAGTGGTTGGATGGAAAGTCCTAGAAATCGGGAACTCTGGGTTGCCAGGGACCGGGGAGCAAGAGAAACAAGTTGGGGAGGGGAGAGCAAGGGCCCCTGTCTTCTCCACTCCTCCCTCCTCTCCAAAAGGCCGCGCCTGCGTTGGGGGCGAAGGCAAAACTGTTTTCTGGGTCCTGACTCTGAGGTGGCAGTGCTGAGGGAAAGCCGTTGGCTCCGAAGTACAGTGGGGTAAGGGCCTGCGCCCCTATGGGAAGGGTAGGAATGGCTTCCGCCCCTGAAGAAGTGGACCCTAAGAGCGTCTGACCCTAAGAAAAGGAGGAAAAACCCTAAGTTTCTGCCTCTTTTCCTAGTGGGGCTAAGAGGAGTCCTGCCCCGAAGGAGGGGGTAGGAAACCTTCCCGGCTGATGCCCCAAGGCGTGGGGAGTGAAGCGCCTTTGGATCCGGCCCCTAGGGGGTGAGGGTGAGGCAATAAGCGCTATGGGAGGACACAGAGGACCAGCGTCTCCCCACACCACACAGAGGCGGCCATGGTGGAAGGGCGGGGGGTGGGAAGGCGGAGGGTGACTGCGGGGAAGGGGGAGAAATCGTCTAGGCCCGCGCCGGAAGTGAGCAGTCGCGGCCCCGGGCCTCCGCCAATAGCTGCTTCCGCGGTGGCGCTGAGTCTCCAAGGGGTAGGAAGACCTCGGCGGACTGGCCTTTTTCCCGTCTGCCAATTGTGTTGAGGAGGAGAGATCCTGGTCTGATGGGCAACCAGCGTGTCCAATCGCTTCCCGCCTTTGCTTTCGGGTGGGGTGGAGCGCGAGGTGATCAGGAAGGAGAGAGACTGCGCCTGCGTGCGCTGACGCGCGTGCGCGGTGTCGCCCTCCGCCCTTTTCCTTCGTCTTTCTAGAATTTGGGTGGGTGCGGGAACCTGGGCGCTGTCCCTGCGTGGCTTTGGGAGACACGAAGCCTGCCACGAAGTGGCAGGGCTAGGGTGGGACCGGCGCCCTAACCCGTAGGCAGTCACAGAGAAAATGCCGTCGGATGGTATGAAACCAGCTCCCACAGCTAAGAGTGCATCACACAGGCAAATGTGTGCACTCACGCAAGTGCAATTACCAGACTTTGCAGAAAAAGTGCATTGATCCAACTTTTGCAGAACAAGTCGTTCGAATCGTACCAGCCTACCTACAGCAAGAATGTTCCAAATGATAGAACCAACTTCGTTTTTGTTTTGAATATCTGGGACTGACCTATGTCACTGAAGTCACTGTACTTTCACCCAATGCAGAGTGTTGTGATGTGTTGCGAAAGCAGTGTATCCTTGATTTTTTGTATGTCCATTTGTATTTCTTGGTTCTCCCTCTGTGTGTCTCAGCATTTTTTTTTTCAAGAGCACATTAGGATTATCTTATGCAGGTCCAAAGATAGATCAAATTTCGCCATTTTTAAAGTCTGCCTTAA
>NW_016107806.1:832394-833744 GCF_001604975.1 Cebus imitator | reverse complement strand
GGAGGTTGCGGTGAGCCGAGATCGCGCCATTGCAGTCCAGCCTGGGTAACAAGAGCGAAACTCCGTCTCAACAACAACAACAAAAATAAATAAATAAATAAATAAACTGGAAAACAACGCTATACAGATACTAGTTACCTATACAGGCAATCCTATTTACTTTTACACCTGTAGTGGCTTAACATTTTAACTCTATATGTGAATGTTCCTTTAAGTTGGCTCACTCATTCCTTTCTTTAATAGTAGGTGTATGGCCAGGCGCGGTGGCTCACGCCTGTAATCCCAGCACTTTGGGAGGCGGAGGTGGACAGATCACCTGAAGTAGGGAGTTCGAGACCAGCCTAACCAACATGGAAAAATCCCATCTCTACTTAAAAAAATACAAAATTAGCAGGCATGGTGTTGCATGCCTGTAGTCCCAGTTACTCTGGAGGCTGAGGCAGGAGAATTGCTTGAAGCCAGGAGGCAGAGGTTATGGTTAGCCAAGATGGTGCCATTGTTCTCCTGCCTGGGCAACAAGAGTGAGACTCCATCTCAAAAAAAAAAAAAAGAAAAAGAAAAGAAAATAGGAGGTGTAAGACCATAGGCAAGTCATTTTGACTTTCTGCACGATAATTATCTATAAAATAAGAGGTGGACTTGCTGATCTCTAAATACCTTTCTAGCACTGAAAGTCTATAGTTCTACTGAGAATACTTTGGATTCCTTCTAGGTGTAAAATACTGCATAGCAACTGAAGAATGCAAACTCTTCGAATATGGTGGCTCATGCCTGTAATCCCAGCACTTGGGAGGCCAAGGCAGGGGGATCACTTGAGCCTGGGAGTTGGAGACCAGCCTGGGCAACATAACAAGACCCCCATATCTACAAAAAAAAAAATATTTTTTAAAGGATACAAACTCTCCATTGAATAAAAAAAAAAAATGCAAAATAAAAAAAAAAAAAAAGGAATACAAACAAGTTATTACAATAACATAACTGTGTGACGTTGGAAATACATATATATATTTAATTGGAAATATATAGGTGAAAAAAGAAGAGTAAAGGGTAGAATACTGTGTACTTTATGCTTCCATTTGTTTGTGGGTTTTTTGAAATAGAGTCAGGAGTCTGGTGCAGTGGTTCAAGCCTGTAATCCCAACACTTTGAGTGGCAGAAGCAGGAGGATACTTGAAGCCAGAAGTTTGAGACTAGCCTGGGCAACAAAGTGAGACCTTGTCTCTACAAAAAATAAAATAATTAGCAGGGTGAGGTGTCATGCACCTGTAGTCCCAGCTACTCAGGCGGCTGAGTCAGGGGGATCACTTGAGCCTAGGAGTTCAAAGCTGTAGTGAGCCATGACCGCACTAC
>NW_016107806.1:830412-832093 GCF_001604975.1 Cebus imitator | reverse complement strand
CAGGATGGTCTCGATCTCTTGACCTCGTGATCCACCCGCCTCGGCCTCCCACAGTGCTGGGATTACAGGCTTGAGCCACCGCGCCTGGCCAGGTCATGTACTTAGGAAATATTACAGCCAGGATCTGAACCCAACAGACTCCCAGAACATGAGCACTTTGCCCTACATCCTACTCCCTTTCTGGTTGTTTTGTTTTTTGAGATGGAGTCTCACTTTGTGTCTCAGGTGGGAGTGCAGTGGCACAATCTTGACTCACCACACCTCTGCCTCCCAGTTCAAGAGATTCTCCTGCCTCAGCCTCCTAAGAAGCTGGGATTACAGGTGCCTGCCAACACACCTGGCTACTTTTAGTATTTTTAGTAGAGACGGGGCTTCACCGTGTTGGCCAGGCTGATCTTGAACTCCTAACCTCAGGTGATCCACCCTCCTCAGCCTCTCAGAGTGCTGGGATTATAGGCACAAGCCACCGTGCCAGGTCGCCTTTCTGTTAATACAAAGAAAACGGAGTGGTGATCTGAAAAATTTTAATTTTTAAAAAGTGAGGGGCCTCATACCTCTAATCCCAGCACTGTGGGAGGCCAAGGGAGGTGGATCACCTGAGCTGAGGAGTTCGAGACCAGCCTGACCAACATAAAGAAACTCTGTCTCTACTAAAAGTACAAAATTAGCCTGGTGTGGTGGTGCATGCCTCTAATCCTAGCTACTTGGATGGCTGCGGCAGGAGAATTGCTTGAACTTGGGAGGCAGAGGTTGTGGTGACCCAAGATCATGCTATTGCACTCCAGCCTGGGCAACAAGAGCGAAACTCCGTCTCACACACACGCACAAAAAGTGAAGCTGGCTGGGCTTGGTGGCTCACGCCTGTAATCCCAGCACTTTGGGAGGCCGAGGTGGGTGGATCATTTGAGGTCAGGTGTTCAAGACCAGCCTGGCCAATGTGGTGAAACCCCGTCTCTACTAGATATACAAAAATTAGCCAGGCATGATCAGGCTTGGTGGCTAACACCTATAATCCCAGCACTTTGGGAGGCTGAGGGGGGCAGATCAGGAGGTTCAGAGATTGAGACCATCCTGGCTAATATGGTGAAATCCTATCTCTACTAAAACTACAAAAAGTTAGCTGGGCGTGGTGGTGCACACCTGTAGTCCCAGCTACTCAGTAGGCTGAGGCAGAAGAACTGCTTGAACCCAGGAGGCAGAGGTTGCAGTGAGCCTAGATCATGCAACTATGCTGCAGCCTGGGCGACAGAGCGAGACTCTTGTCTAAAAAAAAAATAATAATTAATGAAATGTAGGCCTGGGCAACAAAGCAAGAACTTGTCTCTACAAAAAAATTTAAAAATGAGCCAGGCACAGTGGTAGCAGTGGTCAGCTACTTGGGAGGCTGAGGCAGAAGGATCTCTTGAGTCCAGGAATTTGAGGCTGCAGTGAGCTATGATCAAGCCACTGTACCCTAGTCTGGGTGACAGAGTGAGACTGTCAAAAAATATTAGTGAAGTGAGAGCCAGGTACAATGGCACAAGCCTGTAATCCCAGCTACTTGAGAGGCTGAGACAGGATCACTTGAGTCCATGAATTCAAGACCAGCCTGGCCAACATAGCGAGACTTTGTCTTTAAAAAAAAAAAAGAGAGGGCCGGGCGCGGTGGCTCAAGCCTGTAATCCCAGCACTTTGGGAGGCC
>NW_016107806.1:825884-829563 GCF_001604975.1 Cebus imitator | reverse complement strand
CTCAGGAGGCTGAGGCAGAATTGCCTGAACCCAGGAGGCAGAGGCTGCGGTGAGCCGAGATCGCGCCATTGCACTCCAGCCTGGGTAACAAGAGTGAAACTCCGTCTCAAATAAAAAAAGAGGGAGAGGAAAATGAAAAAACATTAGTGAAGTGGGATGGGCAAAGTTTTCTTAAATAGATACGGCAAACATCCTAAAGATGGATAAGTTGTACTTCATTAAATTTGGAATTCATTAAAATTAAGAAATTGTGTTAATTAAAAAAGAATGAAAGGCAAGCTATGGTCTGGGAGAAAATATTTGTAATTCATATAGCTGACAAAGGACTTGTAACCAACAGTGTAAGCATGTTCCTGTAAGCCCAGCCTCCCACTTGAGGCTGAGGTGGAGGAATGCTTGAGCCCAGGAGTTCTAGGCTGTAATATGCTATACTGATTGGTGCCTCTACTACATTTGCCATCAATATGATGACTTCCCAGGAACAAGGGTCCACCAGGTTGCCCAAGGAGAGAGTAACCAGCCCAGGCTGGAAACAGAGGTCAAAACTCTCACATTGGCCAGGCACAGTGGCTCAGGCCTATAATCCCAGCCCTTTGGGAGGCCAAGGCAGGTGGATCACCTGAAGTTAGGAGTCTGAGACCAGCCTGGCCAACATGGTGAAACCCAATCTCTACTAAAAATACAAAAAAAAAAGTCAGTCGGGTGCCTGTAATCCCAGCTATTCAAGAGGCTAAGGCAGGAGAATCACTTGAACCCAGGAGGCAGAGTTTGCAGTGAGCCAAGATCCTGCTATTGTACTCCAGCATGGGCAATAGGAGCAAAACTCCATCTCAAAAAAAAAAAAAAAGAAAAAAAGAAAAGAAAAATATCTTCCATCCCCGAGAGATCAGCTACATCAAGCTAGCTTATCAGCTAAATCACATTGGTCAAAATACCTGCTAACCAAGCAGATTAATAAATTCAAAGCAGGGACCCTCTCATCATCTTTGCTATCCACCAAGAGCCTCACACTTCAGAGCACCTTCTTGCAAGCTGCTGAATCAGTGAATGAACCTCAGGAAATAAAGGTTTTTCAAGACAAGCCAGTAAGGCATAAAGCCATCTTCTCAAATCCAAAGTAAAGTCTCTTTCTCCAAACAAATTACTCAGATATTCCAAGACACTAGCTACTGTTGTCTGATTCATTCTGCTAACAATACTAAACGAGGAGGGAAAACCAATTTATACATAAACAGTTCTGGCCGGGCGCGGTGGCTCATGCCTGTAATCCTAGCACTTTGGGAGGCCGAGCTGGGTGGATCACCTGAAGTCAGGAGTTTAAGACCAGCCTCGCCATCATGGTGAAACCCCATCTTTAAAAAAATTAAAAATAAATAAATAAATAAATAAATAAGTAAACAGTTCTAGGACTTTCATTTGAAACTACCAATAACCACACCAGCACATAACCTTTCACTCAGACAAAACTTCTTCCAGCCTTCTTCAACTTTAGATTTTGGCCTAGTCACATTACTATCCACCTGTTGTGATTTCCAGTGACTTCCATGTTGGTGCACATTCTGTCTTACATTGAAAACAGTGCTGCTTGTTACTGTTGCCACTGAAGTGTTGGAGAATAACCTTCAGGGGCAGGTTGGCATCCTAAAAGAGAAACATTCACACCTTGCTTCCTTTTCAACCTCTTTATTTATTTATTTTGAGATGGAGTTTTGCTCTTGTCATCCAGGCTGAAGTGCAATGGTGCGATCTCGGCTCACTGCAATGGCTGCCTCCTGGGTTCAGTTCAAGTGATTCCCTTGCCTCAGCCTCCTGAGTAGCTGTGATTACAGGTGCCCACCACCATGCCCAGCTAATTATTGTATTTTTAGTAGAGATGGGATTTCACCATGTTGCCCAAGCTAGTTTCGAACTTCTGACCTCAGGTGATCCACCCACCTCGGCCTCCCAAACTGCTGGGATTATAGGCGTGAGCCACTATGCCTGGCCTTCCTTTTCAACTTCTTTGGGTCAGTTTGAGCTACCACAGCATCTGGCCATTGAGCTGCTTTGGTCTGGACCCGCCTCAGGTATTCCTGAGGCATGCTTAGGGGTAGTGAGGGATCGAAATATCCTGTCCAGTCGCAGAGCTCTTCTGGCAGTAGTTGGGGCATCAGCTCTTCCACTGCAGACTCTGCTGGTACCCATGCCATGGTTTTCAACCCAGCCAGTTCCCCACAGAATCTTTTTCTATTCCCTTTCTCTTCCCAACTTTTGTATCCATTTAATTTTATCTACATCTTTTTTATTCCTTCCAATTGAAACAATCTTTAAGTAACTTGTAAAACAAACACAATGATTATTTTTTTCTTTTTTCTTTTTCTTTTTGTGTTTTTTTTAGAGACAGATCTCGCTATGTTGCCCAGGCTGGACTGCAGTGGCTATTCACAGGTGTGATCCCACTACTGATCATCACGGGTGTTTTGACTTGCTCCGTTTCTGACCTGGGCTGGTTCACCCCTCCTTAGGCAACCTGGTGGTCCCCTGCTCCCAGGATGTCACCATATTGATGCTGAACTGCATAGCGCACTACAGCCCAGAACTCCTGGACTCAAGCGATCCTCTAGCCTCAGCCTCCCGAGTAGCTGGGACTATAGGCACGCGCCACTGCGTCTGGTAAAATTATTTTTTTCTCAATGCTTTTACATGCTTTTACAACTTTCCTTGCCAAAAACATATCTTGCTTTTCTTTATACACTTTGCATACAGAATTGTTCCTTTTTTTTTAAGACAGAGTTTCACTCTTATTGCTCAGGTTGGAGTGTAATAGTATGATCTTGGCTCATTGCAACCGCTGCCTCCCGGATTCAAGTGATTCTCTTGCCTCAGCCTCCCAAATAGCTGGGATTATAGGCAAGCACCAACATGCCTGACTAATTTTGTATTTTTTAAGTAGAGATAGGGTTTCTCCATGTTGGTCAGGCTGGTCTCGAACTCCTGATCTCAGGGGATCCGGCTGCCTCGGCCTCCCAAAATGCTGGGATTACAGGCGTGAGCCATCATGCCAGGACTTGTTTCTTTTATAGCTGGTAGGTTTTTTATTTGTGTGTTTGTTTTGAGATGGAATCTCATTCTGTCGCCCAAGCTGGAGTGCAGTGGTAAGATCTCTGCTCACTGCAACCTCAGCCTCCCAAAATGCTGGGATTACAGACATGAGTCACCACACCTGGCCATATCTAATAGTTTTAATTACATATACTAACTATAATTTTAATTATTAGTAATCCTAACTTCTAGCGAAAACCTAGGAAGTAATTTTTTTGTTTTGAAGAGATAGGGTTTCACGCTGTCACCCAGGCTGGAGTGCAGTGTCACAATCAAGGCTCACTGCATCCTCAAACTCCCAGGCTCAGATGACTCTCCCACCTCAGCCTCCAGAGTAGCTGGGACTACAGGCACACACCACCATGCCAGGCTAATTTTTAAAGTTTTTTTTGTAGAGGTAAGGTTGCACCATGTTGCCCAGGCTGGTTGAACTCCTGGGCTCAAGTGATTCACTCACCTTAGCCTCAAAAAGTGAAGGGATTACAGACCACAACCAGCCCAATTTTTGTTTATTAAGAGATCTATCAGCCAGGCATGGTGGCTCATGCCTGTAATCCTAGCACTTTGGGAGGCCAAGGCGGGCGGATCACCTGAGGTC
>NW_016107806.1:823170-824980 GCF_001604975.1 Cebus imitator | reverse complement strand
AACAAGAGTGAAACTCCGTCTCAAAAAAAAAAAAAAAGAGATCTATCTAAATACAATTAGGTTTTCTACATTGTATATAAATAAGATGCCGGCCAGGTGCGGTGGCTCACGCCTGTAATCCCAGCATTCTGGGAGGCTGAGGCGGGAGGATCACCTGAAGTCAGTAGTTCAAGACTAGCCTGGCCAACATGGTAAAATCCCATCTCTACTAAAAACGCAAAAAATTAGCTGGGTGTGGTGGCAGACGCCTATAATCCCAGCTGCTTGGGAGACTGAGGCAGGAGAATCACTTGAACCCGGGAGGTAGAGGTTGCAGAGAGCTGAGATCGAGCCATTGCACTCCAGCCTGGGCATCAAGAGTGAAACCCCATTTCAAAAAAAAAAAAAAAAAAAAAAAAAAAAAAAAAAAAAAAAAAGCCAAAGTATAAAACATATGTTAGTAATTAATGTTTCAGTATTTTAACTTACTTAGAAATGACAAAGACATTTTGTGATTATTTATTACTTAATTTAACATATGATGTAACAATTTATTTTATTTTGTTAATTAATTTGTTGAGTTGGAGTTTCAATCTGGTTGCCTAGGATGGGGTGAAATGGCACGATCTCAGCTCACTGCAACCCCCACTTCATGAGTTCAAGCAATTCTTCTGCCTGAGCCTCCCAAGTAGCTGGGATTACAGACATGCTAATTGTTGTATTTTTAGTAGAGACAGGGTTTCTCTGTGTTGGTCAGACTGGTCTCGAACTCCCGACCTCAGGTGATCCACCCGTCTTGGCCTCCTAAAGTGCCGAGATTCCAAGTGTGAGCCACTGCACCCGGCCAAATTTATTTTATTTTTAATTTAATTTTATTTTTTTTTTTGAGACGGAGTTTCACTCTTGTTACCCAGGCTGGAGTGCAATGGCGCGATCTCGGCTCGCCGCAACCTCCGCCTCCTGGGTTCAGGCAATTCTCCTGACTCAGCCTCCTGAGTAGCTGGGATTACAGGCACGCGCCACCATGCCCAGCTAATTTTTTGTAGTTTTAGTAGAGACAGGGTTTCACCGTGTTGACCAGGATGGTCTTGATCTCTTGACCTTGTGATCCACCCGCCTCGGCCTCCCAAAGTGCTGGGATTACAGGCGTGAGCTACCGCGCCCGGCCTTAATTTTTAAATAATACAGGCAGGATCTTGCTATGTTGCTCACGCTGGTCTTGAACTTTTGGCCTCAAGTGACCTTCACACCTCGGCCTCCCAAAGTATTGTGATTACAGGCATAAGCCACTATAGTTGGCTCACTTTAATATTTTAAATTACAGAAAAGAATTTTGAAACCAGGACACAGGTACCCTCCTTAACATCTTCCATAATCATCTTGGGTCTCAAGTAGCCATGTGGCACCCAGGATGGCTATTAAGGGCAGGACACTGAATTTACACACCAGGAATGGAACTCAGGACAGACGATAGATCTGTGAGGAGAATGCCTGAAGGATGAACACTCCAAGAATGGCCACAAGGCAAAGCTGGGCCAGGGAGGAAGAGGCAATATTGGGTTTAACTGTGATTTGCAGCTGGTGGTTTAGTAACTGAGGACACGTCCTTATGCCTCACCGTGGCCATGGCTTAGGGGAGCCCAGTGGCCAGCCCTTGCATGTTTAGCTCACAGACAAATCAAACAAGTGTCAAAAATATTACAGAATCAGGCCGGGCGCGGTGGCTCACGCCTGAAATCCCAGCACTTTGGGAGGCTGAGGCGGGTGGATCACGAGGTCAAGAGATCGAGACCATCCTGGTCAACATGGTGAAACCCCGTCTCTACTAAAA
>NW_016107806.1:819185-822620 GCF_001604975.1 Cebus imitator | reverse complement strand
CGGGGCTTTACCATGTTGGCCAGGCTGGTCTTGAACTCCCAACCTCAGGTGATCCCCCTGCCTTGGCCTCCCAAAGTACTGGGATTACAGGTGTGAGTCACCACACCTGGCCTAAAAATGTCTTAATTATATTTAACTGACAATTCTGAAGCCATTCTAATTTTATTTTGGTAACAATTTTTTAAAAATAAAGACAAGGGGCCAGTCGTGGTGGCTCGTGCCTATAATCCCAGCACTTTGGGAGGCCAAGGCAGGCGGATCACAAGGTCAGGAGATCAAGACCATCCTGGCCAACATGCTAAAACCGTGTATCTACTAGAAATATAAAAATTAGCTGGGCATGGTGGCACATGCCTATAATCCCAGCTACTTGGGAGGCTGAGGCAGGAGAATTGCTTGAACCAGGGAGTCGGAGGTTGCAGTGAGCCAAGGTCACGCCACTGCACTCCAGCCTGGCAACAGAGCGATACTGTCTCAAAATAATAATAATAATAGTAAAATAAATAAATAAAATAAAGATAAGATCTTGGCCAGGCACAGTGGCTCAAGCCTGTAATCCCAGCACTTTGGGAGGCTGAGACAGGCCGATCACCTGAGGTTGGGAGTTCGAGACCAGCTTGACCAACATGAAGCAATCCCATCTCTACTAAAAAAAAAATTACAAAATTAGCTGGGCATTGTGTCACATTCCTGTAATCCCAGCTACTCGGGAGCCTCAGGCAGGAGAATGGCTTGAACCTGGGAGGCAGAGGTTGCCGCGAGGTGAGATTGCACCATTGTACTCCAGCCTGGGCAACAAGAGGGAAACTTCAACCCCACCCCCTGCCCCCCAAAAAAGTCTGACTATGTTGCCCAGGCTGGTGTTAAACTCCTGGGCTCAAGTGATCCTCCTGCCTTAGCTTGCAAAAGTACTGGAATTGCAGGCAAGAGACACCACACACAGCCTTTATTTTACCAACATTTTTTGTTTTTGAGAAGGAGTTTTGCTCTTGTTGCCCAGACTGAAGTGCAATGGTGCCATCTCCGCTCAATGCAACCTCTGCCTCATGGGTTGAAGTGATTCTCCTGTCTCAGCCTCCTGAGTAGCTGGGATTACAGGCACATACCACGACACCAGGCTAATTTTTGTATTTTTAGTAGAGGCGGGGTTTCATCATACTGGCCAGGCTGGTCTCGAACTCCTGACATCAGCTGATCTCCCTGCCTTGGCCTCCCAAAGTCTTGGGATTATAGGCCTGAGCCACCACACCCAGCTAAAAGGGCAGATTAATAGGAAAAAAAGGTATACAGATTTTATTTATTTTATTTCTTTCTTTTTCATCTTTTTTACGTATGTCCTTTAAACCAATGCAGTATACAGATTTTATTTTAAGGTACATAGCAGTGGGGAATAGCAGAATTATTACCTAAAATACACCAAGGGGGTCCAGGTGCCATGGCTTAGGCCTGTACTCTAAGGCCTTTGGGAGGCCAAGGTAGGTGGATGAACTGAGGTCAGGAGCTTGAGACCAGCATGGCCAACATGGTGAAACGCTACTAAAAATACAAAAATTAGCCGGTAATGGTGGGACATGCCTATAATCCCAGCTACTAGGGAGGCTGAGGCAGGAGAATTGCTTGAACCTGGGAGACGGAGGTGGCAGTGAACCGAGATTGCATGACTGCACTCCAGTCTGGTCGACAGAACAAGATTCCATCTGAAAACCAAAATAGACCAGGTGCAGTGACTCATACCTGTAATCCTAGCACTTTGGGAGGTCGAGGCAGGTAGATCATCTGAGGTCAGGAGTTTGAGACCAGCCTGGCCAACATGTGGAAACCTGTCACTACTAAAAATGCAAAATTAGCTGTGCCTGGTGGCCTGTACCTGTAATCCCACCTACTCGGGAGGCTGAGGCAGGAGAATCGCTTGAACCCGGGGTGGAGGTTGCAGTGAGCCAAGATTGCGCCACTGTGCTCCAGCCTGGGCAAAAGAGCAAGACTCCGTCTCAAAAAATAAATAAATAGAAAATAAAGAAAGAAAGAAAGCAATGGGGTACGGACGCTTATATGCTCTTCTTTATAGGGGAGGGGAGAGATGAGAATGTAGACAGTTCCTTTGAGCGGCAGTAAAGGATTAGGGAGAAGGAATGGAGGTGGGAGACAAATTATCTTGTAAATTATTCTCTTTGGAATTTGAATGGCCCCAGAGACAGGCATTATCTTGTGAAAACGTCCCTCCAGGTGTGTTTGGATTCCTAAACCTTTTTTCTTTGGCACATGATGAAATTTCAAGAAGGTAACAGAAGGCAATTGTGTTTCTTTTGGAAAGAAGCTTTCTTGGTCAGATCAGGAAATTCCAGAGAGTCCTTCCTTGAGCTTGGTAAAGGAACAAGACAAGGTTAGAGAGACCTTGAATATGAGGCTTTTTTTTTTTTTTTTTTTTGAGACGGAGTCTCACTCTATCACCCAGGCTGGAGTGAAATGGCATGGTCTCGGCTCACTGCAACCTCCACCTCCCAGGCTCAAGCAATTCTACCTCCTCTGCCTCTGGAGCAGCAGCTGGGACTACAGGCGCATGCCACCACACCTGGATAATTTTTGTATTTTATTTTTCACTCCCTCGCCTCCCTAATTTTTGTATTTTTAGTAGAGACAGGGTTTCACTGTTGGCCAGGCTGGTCTTGAACTCCTGACCTTATGATCCACCTGCCTCTGCCTCCCAAAGTGCTGGAATTACAGGCGTGAGCCACTACACTGTGCCCGGCCCATGAGGCATCTTTTAAGGCCACAGCATGTCAAACCACCAGTCTTTGGGGTATTACTTTTTTTTTTTTTTTTTTGAGTCGGAGTTTTGCTCTTGTTGCCCAAGCTGGAGTGCAATGGGGCGATCTTGGCTCACTGCAACCTCCACCTCTTGGGTTCAAGCAGTTCTCCTGCCTCAGCTTCCTGAGTAGTTGGAATTACAGGCACAAGCCACCATGCCCAGCTAATTTTGTATTTTCAGGAGAGACAGAGTTTCCTCCATGTTGGTCAGGCTGGTCTTGAACTCCCAAACTCAGGTGATCCACCCACCTCGGACTCCCAAAGTGGTGGGATTACAGGCATAAACCACCACGTCTGGCCGGGGTATGACTTTTTGAGCTCCAACAGTACTTTGGTAAATTGTTGAGCAGTATCTACCAAAGTCAAACAATTGCCTTTCCCATGATACAGCATTTATAAGTATATAGCTGAGAGAATGAGTACACGTGGCTACTAAAAAAGCATGTGTGGGGCCGGGCGCGGTGGCTCAAGCCTGTAATCCCAGCACTTTGGGAGGCCGAGGCGGGTGGATCACGAGGTCAAGAGATCGAGACCATCCTGGTCAACATGGTGAAACCCCGTCTCTACTAAAAATACAAAAAATTAGCTGGGCATGGTGGTGCGTGCCTGTAATCCCAGCTACTCAGGAGG
>NW_016107806.1:817442-818828 GCF_001604975.1 Cebus imitator | reverse complement strand
AGGAGGATTTCTTGAGGTCAGGAGATTGAGACCAGTCTGGACAACATAGTTTAACTGCCTTTGCAAAGATTATGCCTGTGAGAGAAATCTAGCATGGCTGACTCTATCTTGCTTCTAATCTCACAGGCTAGCTATCAGAATTCTCTTATTCCTAGGCATAGGCCAAGCTCCCCATAGGATTAATTTAGTGAATAGTTTAATTTAAAAGCAAGGATGCCAGGCTCGGTGATTCACGCTTGTAATCCCAGTACTTTGGGGGGCTGAGGCGGGGGAATCACCTGAGGTTGGGAGTTCAAGACCAGCCTGACCAACATGGAGAAACCCTGTCTCTACTAAATATACAAAATTAGCCAGGTGTGGTGGCTTATGCCTATAATCCCAGCTACTCGGGAGTCTGAGGCAGGAGAATAGCTTGAATCTAGGAGGCGGAGGTTGCAGTTAGCCGAGATTGTGCCATTGCCCTCCAGGCTGGGTGATAGAGCAAGACTTGGCATGAGCTTCTATTCCCAATCACTCAGGATGCTGAGGCACAAGAATCACTTGAACCAGGGAGGTGGAGGTTACAGTGAACTGAGATTGCATCACTGCACTCCAGCCTGGGTGACAGAGTGAGACTGTCTCAAAAAGAAAGAAAAAGAGAGCAAGAAAGAGAAAGAGAGAGAGAGAAAGAAATATAAAAAGAGGAAGGAAGGAAAGAGAGAGAGAGAAAGAGAGGCTGGGTACGGTGGATCATGCCTGTAATCCCAGAATTTTGGGAGGCTGAAGCAGGTGGATCACCTGAGGTCAGGAGTTCAAGACCAGTCTGACAAACATGGTGAAACCCCATCTCTACTAAAAATACAAAAAATTAGCTGGGCGTGGTGGAGTGTGCCTGTAATTCCAGCTACTTGGGAGGCTGAGGCAAGAGAATCGCTTGAACCCAGGAGGCAGAGGTCACAATGAGCCGAGATTGCACCACTACACTCCAGCCTGGGCGACTAGAGCGAAATGTCATCAAAAAAAGAGAAAAGAAAATCCCTAATCTTCTAACCTTCAGGGAGGATGATTTGAGTGATAACTCTAATTTGAGTGATAACTGCATGCTGGCCTTGCATTAATTAAACTCTTTCTTTACTGCAATAACATGGTCTCAGTGGATTGCTCTTTTGTGTGCAGTGGCCAGAAGAACCCATTGGGGAATTAGAATAGCCAGACACTCTCTCTCTAAAAAACTCTCTCTAGGCCGGGCGCGGTGGCTCAAGCCTGTAATCCCAGCACTGTGGGAGGCCGAGACGGGTGGATCACGAGGTCAAGAGATCGAGACCATCCTGGTCAACATGTTGAAACCCCGTCTCTACTAAAAATACAAAAAATTAGCTGGGCATGGTGCCGCGTGCCTGTAATCCC
>NW_016107806.1:814085-815334 GCF_001604975.1 Cebus imitator | reverse complement strand
TAACAAAGAGCAAACTGTAAAATTGAATTGCAGGCATAGATGCCGGCAGTTGTGCCAATCATGTTCCAAATGGTGGTTCCATCTTCCCTTCTCTTTGTCAGTCACAGTGTACAGTAAGGAGTAGACAATATGACGCCTGCCAAAGGGCTCTTGCATAATAAGATTAAGCTTGGGTAGCCAGCCTTCCCCCCATGCTATGTAAACGTCACACCTGATTGAACCAATTTGATGTACCTACGTACATCAGACATCTCCTTCTCAAGCCTGCCTATAAAATCCCGCAAACTCTGCTGCTGGCTGGTCTTCTCTTTTCGGAAGCTCCTTTTTGCCAGAGAGAGAGCTGATCTCCTTTCTCTTTCTTTTGCCTGTCATACCTCCACTCCTAAATTCCTCCTGTGTGTATGTGTCCTAAATTTTCTTGGTATGAGCCAACAAACCTCAGATATCTACCCCAGGCAACAAAGCCACTTCGGTTTGATACCATTGTCAAAGTTTTGGGGAATTAGTCACTGTCATGCATTGCTGGCAGGTGTGCAAGTTGTTAACGCCTATGTATGGTCAATTTGGAATAGATATAAAAGTCACAAATGCATATTATATCCTTCGACTCACTAATCCCACTTCTAGGAGTTTATCTTACAGATATATTGAATGAAACATAATATAGATATGAGATAACACATTAGGTATAGGTAAGGGATAAGACATTACAGCATTTATAAAATAGGGAAAGACTGAAACTATATAAATGGGCTGGGCACAGTGGCTCACACCTGTAATCCCAGTACTTTGAGAGGCCAAGGCAGGCTTGCTGGAGGCCAGGAGTTCAAGATCAGCCTGGGCAACATAATAAGACGATACTGCTACAAAAAAACGTAAAAACTGTGGTGCATGCCTGTAGTCCCCGCTACTTGGGAGTCTGAGGCAGAGGACCACTTGAGCCCAGGAGTTCGAGGCTGTAGTGTGCTGTAATCATGCCACTGCACTCCGGCGACAGAGGGAGACCTGTCTCAAAAAAAAAAAAAGAAAATAAATAAAAATAAACTTTATTTAATTTTGCTAGAGGAAAGACTGAACTTTCTTTTTCCTCTATAAAAATATATTATAGGAAGCCGGGCGCGGTGGCTCACGCTTGTAATCCCAGCACTTTGGGAGGCCGAGGCGGGTGGATCACGAGGTCAAGAGATCGAGACCATCCTGGTCAACATGGTGAAACCCTGTCTCTACTAAAACTACAAAAAATTAGCTG
>NW_016107806.1:811349-812965 GCF_001604975.1 Cebus imitator | reverse complement strand
AAAAAAAAAAAAAAAAAAAAATTAAAACATTTTTTTAAAGAGGAAAAAAGAAAAGTAGTAGATAATATTACAGAAGTGGGACAGATAGTTATTAATAAATACATTATTCTAGATTGTGAGATTTTTTTATTTTTGTCAGCTCTTGGAAATCTGTAATTTGCTGTAATTTCTTTTCTCTCTCTGTTGCCAGGCTGGAGTACAGTGGCATGCCTCGGCTCACTGCAACCTCCGACTCCAGGGTTCAAGTGATTCTCCTGCCCCAGCCTTCCAGTAGCTGGGACTACAGGCATGTACCACCATGCCCAGCTAATTTTTTTGTGTTTTTTTTTGAGATGGATTTTCACTCTTGTTACCCAGGTTGGAGTGTAATGGCGTGATCTCAGCTCACCACAACCTCTGCCTCCCAGGTTCAAGCGATTCTCCTGACTCAGCCTCCAGAGTAGCTGGGATTACAAGTGCATGCCTCCACGCCCAGCTAATTTTGTATTTTTAGTAGAGATGGGGTTTCTCCATGATGGTCAGGTTGGTCTCAAACTCCTGACCTCAGGTGATCCGCCCTCCTCAGCCTCCCAAAATGCTGGGATTACAGGTGTGAACCACCATGCCCAGCCATGCCCAGCTAATTTTTGTAGTGTTAGTAGAGACAGGGTTTCATCATGTTGGCCAAGATGGTCTCAGTCTCTTGACCTCATGATCTGCCTGCCTCAACCTTCCAAAGTGCTCAGATTACAGGCGTAAGCCATCTTGCCTGGCCTAATTTCTTTTCACTTTCTGATTAAATATTTCAAAACCAATTTTGTATTTTTTTTTCTTTTTTTGAGATGGAGTCTTCCTCTGTCACCAGGCTGGAGTGCAGTGGCATGATCTTGGCTCATTGCAACCTCTGCCTGCTGGGTTCAAGCAATTCTCGTGCCTCAATCTCCCGAGTAGCTGAGATTACAGGCATGCACCACCACACCCAGCTAATTTTTGTATTTTTTAAAATATATATATATATATATATTTTTTTTTTTTTTTTTTTTTTTTAAGATGGGGTTTCACTATGTTGGCCAGGCTGGTTTTAAACTCCTGACCTCAGATGATCCAGCCACCTCAGCCTCCCAAAGTGCTAGGATTACAGGCATGAGCCATCACGCCAGGCTTAATTTTTGTATTTTTAGTAGAAATGGGGTTTTACTATGTTGGCCAGGATGGTCTTGATCTTCTGACCTCGTGATCGTCTCACCTCGGCCTCCCAAAGTGCTGGGATTACAGGCGTGAGCCACCGTGCCCGGCCTGTATTCTTTTTTTTTAAATGGGACCCAACAAACTGTGTAAACTCAAGTCCCACAAAACCTGGATCCACCCTGGCTTGGGCCAGCTGCAGAAGGTCTTGGAGGAGACAGTAAAACTGTCCAGTGGAGTTTTTAGATAAAAGAAAAAAACAGATCTCTATGTGACATATCCCTCCTTTTCCCCAAATCCTGTATGAAATCTTTAGCAAAATAGCTTTTTTTTAGGCCGGGCACGGTGGCTCAAGCCTGTAATCCCAGCACTTTGGGAGGCCGAGGCGGGTGGATCACGAGGTCAAGAGATCGAGACCATCCTGGTCAACATGGTGAAACCCCGTCTCTACT
>NW_016107806.1:805627-809684 GCF_001604975.1 Cebus imitator | reverse complement strand
GCCTCGGCCTCCCACAGTGCTGGGATTACAGGCTTGAGCCACCACGCCCGGCCACGATTTTTTGTAGTTTTAGTAGAGACGGGGTTTCACCACGTTGGCCAGATGGTCTTGATCTCTTGACCTCGCGATTCACCTGCCTCGGCCTCCCAAAGTGCTGGGATTATAGGCGTGAGCCACCGCGCCCGGCCTGATCATAGATATTTTTTAAAGGATTTCAGACCTGGATAGGGAGTTAGATTGCATAATCTGTACTTTTCTTAATACAAAGATTTTTAGATCTTACTGGTATCTCTCATTAAGGGGTTCAGTCCGGTGCTGCATTTCACTTCCAACTATTCTCTGGACATCAGCAACTTCTTAAATCTAGCATTATGGGCCAGGTTCGGTGGCTCACACCTGTAATCCCAGTACTTTGGGAAGTGAGCAAATTACTTGACGCCAGGACTTTGAGTCCAGCCTTGGCAACATACTGAAACTTTGTCTCTACTAAACATTGTTTAAGTTAGCTGGGGGCCAGGCTTGGTGGCTCACCTCTGTAATCCCAGGACTTTGGGAGGCCAAGGCAGGTGGATTGCCTGAGGTCAGAGCAGCCTGGCCAACATGGCGAAACTCCGTCTCTTCAAAAATTACAAAAATTAGCTGGGCTTGGTGGCAGGCACTTGTAATCCCAGCTACTCAGGAGGCTGAGGCAGGCGAATCGCTTGAACCTGGGAGGTGGAAGCTGCAGTGAGCTGAGATCATGCCATTGCACTCCGGCTGGGTGACAGAGTGAGACTCTATTTCCAAAAAAAAAAAAAATCAGCTGGGGGTGGTGGCGTGCTCCTGTAGGCACAGCTACTAGATCTTCCTGCCCAGCTACTTGGGAGGCTGAGGCAGCAGGATCACTTCAGCCGAGGAGTTTCAAGCTGCCATGAGCTATAATTGCTCCACTGCATTGCCCTCCAGCCTGGGAGACAAAGTGAAACTCTGTCTCAAAAAAAAAATAAAAATTGAAATAATATCCAACAGCTTCTCTGATCACAATGGAATAAAATTAGAAATTAAAAAAAAAAAAAAAAAGAAAAAAAATCTAGCATTATGGTTTGCATAATGTTGACTATTAATCATACCAACAAACACCTAGTTTTTATTTCTTGCCAGTGTTCTGAGCATGTAACAGGAATTACTAAGTCATGTAATTCTCAAAACAAACCTATGAAGTAGGTCTTATGATCATTCCTGAGTTACAGAAGGCAGAAGGAAGCTGAGTAGTTTTCCCAAGGTTACATGGATTAGGAGTGACAGAGCTGGGCTCTAAACCCAGGCAGGCTATCTCCAGAGTCCAGCCTCTTACCCAACTTTGCCCTGCCTCTCACTTGATAGAAGACTGAAATTGTGCCAATGTTGAACACTGGGATCTGCATGGTATTTTGGCCTAGTTTTTGCCTGCTGGAAGTTTAGTGGGCTGACCTGATCATCGGACATACAATAGCCAAGGCATACGATATGTAGTCCACATTTGGAAGCCAAAGGCAGACAGTCACACTGGGATGATTGCATCAAGTCCAGACAGGGTGCCACTGTCATGAACAGATGTGCCTGATTATGGAATCTTCCCTTTGGAAAGTTTCTTTTTTTGTTATTTATTTATTTATTTTTTTTTTAAAGACAGGGCTTCACCATGTTGGTCAGGCTGATCTTGAACTCCCGACCTCAGGTGATCCGCCCGCCTTGGCCTCCAAATGGAAAGTTTCTTAAAGGGCATCCAGCCTATCCTCTGACATACTGATGCCTGTGTATGTGGTATGGACGTGGGTGGCTGGGTTCTTTTCCTATATGGACTCTCTCACTGCTTCTGTAACCTTGGTTTGAGGTACAGTCAAGGAGGTTTCTGGCACCACCTCCCCTGTTCCTGGTAGAATGCAGTCTGGGAGCAGGCATGGGATGTGGTCTCATCTTCCTTCAGAGCATCCTCACCTGGCTTTGTGCCGCCTCCTAACCCTTCATCTTCGTGGTGAACACCTCACCTGGGAATCTTACTTGTGTTCCAACCTAAAAATCTCCCTGATCTCCCTGGACAGTGTTTTTATTTGTTTTTTTTTTGTTTTTGTTTTTTAAATAGCTCCTGCAATTTAATTAAAAAATTGACTTTCAGTCTGCCAAACTGGCCTCTGCTTAATTAGATTCCACGGATCTATCCTGAAAGGTATAAATCTTTTTAAAAATAATAATTACTAAATATACTGCTATGATAAATAAATTACTCAAATCCTTTGACGCAGAGAAAAAAGGGGGTGGAGGAGGTTATTTGTCTGTTTCTGTCAGCTCCATTTTTGTTCCAGGCCCTGGCCTTGTTCGGGGCTGGCTGGGCGTGGGTTCCCTCTGCACAAGCCTCCAGCTGGCCCTCCCACCAGCCTGCTGAGCTGCCTTCTCCGGCCGCCCCTCTCTTCCAGGGTCGTCACGTGGGCTGATGAGATAATGTATGTGAAAGCCTCTGTCAACTGCAAGGCACAATTGAATGCCAATTGTTATTGTTATTCTTACCATACTCTGGGGAAACCCTGTGGTCCCCACCCCTCCCAAACGTACTAGGCGGGACAGCCCGGGAAACTGAGAGGCTAGACGGCCCCTCCCATGTGGGCGGAGGTTCCTGGCACTAGACGGTCTCCCCAGCCTGGGGGGAGCGCTTTCTTGCTACCCTCCTGCCCCCTCAGGAATGGCTTTCCCAGCTCTTCCTGGCTTCAGGAGCCTTCCTCCGGAAGGAAATCTCCTTAGTTGCAGTGAAAGTTCTCGGGCCGCTGAAATCATCGACTCTTTAGGCCCCTCCTCACCTCCGCCCCACTGCCCCCTCCCCTCCTGGTGCCCGCAGCGGAGCCAGGCTGCCCCGGAAGGATCTGACCGGCAATTTCCTAGAATTGTGCTTCTGGAGCTCCTCAGTCGTCCACTCCCCGCCCCTCTTCCCCACCTCATTTAAGACTCTCCTCCCCAGAGCCCAAGACACCGTAGCTGTCCCAGACCCACCCTGATCTAACCTCCTAGGCCCCACAGGGCTCTCGATCATAGCCAGTCTCTTCAGGGGCTGTCTACTACCCTTGGGGAGGAGGCGCTGGGGCATGGGAGGCTACAGGGCCACCAGGGCCCATCAGGAAGTTGAGTAGCTGTGGTTACCAGGACAACCATCTCTTGGTTAGGCCTTCCCAGTGCTGTTCATCCCAGGCTTGGACCATGTCTGGACCATGTCTGCTCCCTGTCCCAATAAATCAAGCCTGACTGGGGCCAAAAAGGGTGGGCAGCAAGCACAAAACAATCAGAATCACTGGACAGGAGGGGAGCAATTTATCCTTTCTTCATCCCAAACTGCCAGCTGTGTACCAGAGAGCAGTGGCACGCCAAAACTCCAAGCTCCCCGTGGTCACCCTACGTCCAGGTCCTACAGGGTGGACTCCAGAAAGAGGCCTGGGAGGTCAGGGGAGAGGCCTGCCTGCACTTGATGGATGGTCCCAAAGAAATGTCTGGCACTTTCCTCCCCCATGGGGGCAATGGAGCCTCAGTCACCTCTCCCCCGCATTCCTGCCTGCTTGCCTTGGAAGGAGGGGTGAGGGGTGGGTCCAGCAGGGGAACCAGGGCTTCTGGCCCAGCTGAGAGGCATTTTGCTAACTATGACTCACATTTGTCTACCCTGACATGGGGAATGGAGGAGCAGGTGGACAATACCCAAATTTCACCTGGGTTGAAAGGCATCCAGATGTACCCACCCGACCTGCACTTCCTCCCTGGCTTCCAGGCCTCTCCATTCAGTCCATACTAATTACATGATTCCTACTCTATGCCAGCCATTGAGTAACATAGCAGTTCTCAAGGTGTGGTCCACAAATCCTGGGAATCCCCAAGATTTTTTCAGGGCATAGATGAGGTCAAACAATATTCATAATAATTCTGATATGTTATTTGCCCTTTTTTTTTTTTTTTTTTTTTTATTGAGACGGAGCTTCGCTGTTGTTACCCAGGCTGGAGTGCAATGGCGCGATCTCGGCTCACCGCAACCTCCGCCTCCTGGGTTCAGGCAATTCTCCTGCCT
>NW_016107806.1:802319-804592 GCF_001604975.1 Cebus imitator | reverse complement strand
ACCACCATGCCCAGCTAATTTTTTGTATTTTTAGTAGAGACGGGGTTTCACCATGTTGACCAAGATGGTCTCGATCTCTTGACCTCGTGATCCACGCGCCTCGGCCTCCCAAAGTGCTGGGATTACAGGCTTGAGCCACCGCGCCTGGCCCATCCCCCAGGTTTAAGCGATTCTCCTACCTCAGCCTCCCAAGTAGCTGGGATTACAGGCATGCACCACCACGTGCAGCTAATTTTTGTATTTTTAGTAGAGACAGGGTTTCGCCATGTTGGCCAGACTGGTCTCAAACTCCTGCCGTTAGGTGATCCACCCATCTCGGCCTCCCAAAGTGCTGGGATTACAGGTGTAGGCCACCTCGTCTGGCCAATAATTAAAAATAATAATTCTTGGCCGGGTGTGGTGGCTCACGCCTGTAATCCAAGCATTTTGGAGGCCAAGGTGGGCAGATCGCCTGAGGTCGGGAGTTCAAGACCAGCCTGACCAACATGGTAAAACATTGTCTTTTTATAAAAAATTAAAAAAAAGAAAAACAAAGAATAATAATTCTTAAGGGTGTAAATGTGTCTTTAAACCAGTTTCAGCACTGTTGGGCAATTCATAGGCTGTTACTACTCTCAGAGCCTGCATTTCCAGCTTAAGGATCAAGAGTCTTGGCGATTGCGGTGGCTCACGCCTGTAATCCCAGCACTTTGGGAGGCTGAGGCAGGTGGATCACAAGTCAGGAGCTAGAGACCATCCTGGCCAATATGGTGAAACCCTGTCTCTACTAAAATACAAAAAACTGGCCTGGTGTGGTGGTGCATGCCTGTAGTCTCAGCTACTTTGGAGGCAGAAGCAGGGGAATCGCTTGAACCCGGGAGTTGGAGGTTGCAGTGAGCCGAGATCTCGCCGCTGCACTCCAGCCTGATGACAGAGCAAGACTCCATCTCAAAAAAAAAAAAAATCGACAGTCTTTTTTTTCTTCTATTCCCTTGTAGAAGAAGAAGCAAGAGTCTTATTTGAAGTAGAGAGTGGAGAACTGACTGTTTTCTGGCAACCCTCTCTCCCTCAAGAAGAGACACTGTCACTGGAATAAAGATTTTAATCGTCTCTGCTCACAGTAGAAGCAAGGCATACAGGCCCCCACCCCTTGTGCGCCACCGCTCTTCTCCCTGTTCACTGTGTCCACTGCTGGGTGGAGGGATTGGGGGGGTGGGTATTATGGCCAGGCCCAAATGTGGGCTCCCCTGCCCTCACTTCATCTAGTCTCTTTTCACGTTCCCCTTCAGGTGACTTTCTCTTCCCAATAAGTCACAGGGTCACAAGGTTGAGGGAGGAGAGCACGGGGAGGTGAAGGGATAAGGATCCACAGCCCAGCCTGGCCTGCGTCCAGGTGGAGAGCAAGTGCATGTGTCTGTGTGTGCGCCCCTGTGCGTGGCTGTGGGCTAGGCCCAGCCTGTAAGCTCTGAGTTCCCCCTAGCATGCCAGTCCCCTCTCAGGTCCTCCTATCTGGTGTCTCCACTGGGGTCAGCACACCTGAGCTATTCAAACTTCTTCCATCCTTTGGTGATAGTGGGGCTGCTGTGGGCGAGGCTGAGGCCTGGCACCTCTGTCGCTTCTGGCACAGGGTAGGGAGGTGTGGAGGGACAGGACAGGAGGCAGGTCAGCCTCGGGTGCTACTCCCTCGCTCCCCCAGGAGCCAGTAGGTTCGAACCTTGCCTTTGCCCTGGAGGGAAAAAGAAGAGGGTGGGCTGGGGAATGGCACATGACCTTTCCCCAGTCAGATGAGAGCCTTAGGGATGGGAGCATCATTGGCTGCTTGAGAAAGGTAACTCCCTCTAGGACCCCAAAAGGTGAGGAGGGCAGAGGCTTCCCCCTTCTACCTTCATTTCTACATCCCCTCGAAGCTCCAGCTCAAAACCACCAAACTCCTCCAGGACGGTCTTGGTCTCAGAAGACAAGTGGATCTTCAGGGCTGGGTAGGAAGGACAGGGGAGAAGGGAAGGTGAGGAATGTGAGAGAGGAGATCAGGGAAGTAGAGGCAAAAGAGAACAGGGACCGTGAGGGTGGACAGGTGCCCTCTCTCCCTCTTTTGGGCCAGGAAGCCCTCTAGCTCAGAGAGGCCCCGCCCCCTGCATATAGTGCATGACCATATTAGCCTCTCATTTAGAACTCTGGAGCTGTGCCGGGCGCGGTGGCTCAAGCCTGTAATCCCAGCACTTTGGGAGGCCGAGGCGGGTGGATCACGAGGTCAAGAGATCGAGACCATCCTGGTCAACATGGTGAAACCCCGT
>NW_016107806.1:797006-800669 GCF_001604975.1 Cebus imitator | reverse complement strand
GACCAGGATGGTCTCGATCTCTTGACCTCGTGATCCACCCGCCTCGGCCTCCCAAAGTGCTGGGATTACAGGCGTGAGCCACCGCGCCCGGCTGCTAGGTTTCTTACAATCCTGAGATAGATATCATTTTACAGATAATCAGCTGAGGCTCAGAAAAGCTACATGACAATTATGTGGTTGGCATTTTTTACGGGTTTCTCACATAACCCCTGTGAGGTAGATTTTTTTCCCCTTATTTTACAGATGGGAAAAACCATGGCTCAGAGAGGTATAGCAAACTGACATACAGCCAGCTGTGGAGCTGAGATTCACAGCCAAGGCTGGCTCTGAAGCTGTCTTTACCACATCAAAGGTGGAGCAGAGGGTCTTACAACCTGGCAACTCCCCTGCTGGGAACTCTCCAACACTGGCCTGGAAATACTTTTACATCATTTGGCAGGAAGGGCGGCAGGAACCTGAGTCTCTGATTACAGTCAAGATGATGAGCCCAGGTTGAACTGTTAATATTATGAGAAGGAGAACTTGGGCGGTGAAAGGGCTAGGAGTTCAAAAAGGGGCTGTGTAGGCACAAGCTGCTCCAGGGTGTCATTTCCCTTGGCCACGCTGCCCTCCCCATTCCCTCTAGGAGGACTGTACCTTCCCCATTAGACTCCATTCTTGAGGCTGTGTTGACCGTGTCCCCAAAGAGACAGTAACGAGGCATCTTCAGTCCCACCACTCCGGCACACACGGGTCCTGGGAGGAGCAAGGGAAGGAGCAGAGCCCATCAGTGAGGGAGGGAGGGAGGGGTGTTAAGGGAGGTAGGTGGGCAAGGGGGGGGGTGAAGAGAGAGAAAGAGAGAGAGAGAGATATGAAAGGGTGAGTGCCGGGCCAGGGGACAAATTTCCCTTGGAAGCCTTGGCTTGCGGATGCCCCACCTGTACCTTCAGTGGCCTCACCTGTGTGGATGCCAATGCGCAAGCGCAGCTGCTCCTGGGGCCGGTGGCGGATTCGGAAGGAGCGCACAGCATCCAGCAGCGCCAGGGCCATGCGGGCCACCTCGCAGGCGTGGAGCCGCCCATTCCGCACAGGCAGCCCTGACACCACCATGTAGGCGTCGCCAATTGTCTCCACCTGTTGGGGTGGGGAGGGGGTGCAGGACTTGAGGGCTGCAACTGTGTGGCTGGCCACACCGTCACACTGGGTGCAGCGCCTGTCATTCTGTACCCTCATCTGTCTTTGCTCATCCTCCATCCCACATGGGTTCTCTGCCTGTTCCTGGGTCTCCCTGTGCCACTGTCTCTTCCCATGTTCCCTGGTCTCCTCTCTTAAGACTCCACATCATTCTGCCTACCCCTCATCTTTTTCTGACCCTGTCCACGTCTGTCTGTCTGTCCTTCCCATCCCCACTCCCACCCTCACCTTGTACACATCAAAGTTGTCTATGACAGCATCAAAGCAAGTGTACAGGTCATTGAGCAGGGTCACCACCTGGAAGGGAAGAGAAGCTAAAAGAGACAGGAAGTAAGGGACCCCCATCTGGGCTCAAGTGGGAAAAGCAGAACCAGAAGGCAGGTCTGGTGGAATCCAGACACTGAGCCAGGCCAGCCTGCCTGCCTGGCACCTGCGGCTGATCCCTGGCCTACCTGCATGGGTGTGCTCTCTGCTGACAGCGCTGTGAAACCCACAATGTCACTGAAGTAGATGGTAACGCTGTCAAAGGCTTCGGCCTGCACTGTCTCCCCACGCTTCAGCTGCTCAGCCACTGAGCTAAAGGGTCAGAGCAGGTGCAGGATCAGAGGGGAGGGCCAGGACAGGGCCTTTGTGTTGGGGGCTCCCCAGACTCAGGCACTCACTGAGGCAGGATCTGGTAGAGCAGGGCCTCGGCCTTGCGCTTCTCCTCCAGGTACGCCTGGGTCCGCTCCTCCACCAGCTCCTCCAGGTTGTTCGCGTACTGCTCCATGCGGGACAGCAGGTTGTCCAGGATGTTGCTGCTGTTCTCCCTGGGGCGGCGGGTGGCGGTGGGGGTGGTGAGAGAGGAGCAGCGAGGCCTCCCTGGGAGCGCCCACCCCCAGGCACTCCCCCTGCCCAGGCTGCAATGGGGACTCTGGAGAGACTCGGGGTTGAGGGCACAGCAGGATGCGGGGGAGCAGGGGAAAACAGAAGGAAGAAAGTTCAATTCCTCTCTGAGACCCCCAGGTCAAGTATGAAGCTTCAGACAGGTGGCCACTTTGTTCATCTTTGTTGAAACCAGTAGGTTGGAAGGAGGTGGAGGCGGTGGAGAAGGACAAGGGTCAATTGCAAAGTGATGGCCACAGAAGGGTGTGTCTGGAGGAACTGGGCCTGGTGGGCACACTGGGCAAGAGAGATCGAGGACTGGGCAGGAGCTCCTGTGGAGGTCCAAGAGCCTACAGGGCAGGAGTCAGGGGGCCCAGCTACTCTGCACACTGCTGAGAAGTCCAGGGGCCAGCAAGGGGAGTGGGCAGGAAGGGTGTAGGGTGTCGACGGTGGAGGGAAGGGGTATAAATGGCAGGGGACTGTGGGAACAGATGTATTTGTGAAGAGGGCCATGAGGCTGCGGTGGGCTGGAGCAGACAGACTGTGTAGGGAGGAAGTGAGTGGTCTCCCTCTGCCACTGCGGGGATAAGCCAGAAGCGTTGGGTAAATGGTGGCTGTGGAGGAGGGGCCTGGGGGATTCATGACAAACACCAGGGACCTGTTAAACTTGCGCAGCGTCAGGCGGATCTGCTGGAATGGCGGCCTCTCCTGCGGGTCCTCTGCCCAGCACCGCTGCATCAGCAGCCCCAGCTCCTCCAGGTGACTCTGCAGGGCCAGGGAAGGCCGGAAGGGGGGCTGCTCACCCCGAGTCACCCGCTCGATGATCTCTGTATTGGGAGGTAGAGGAGCTGAGGGGTGGGGCTGGCCAGGGGCCTGTTGAGAGACTGGGGCAACCAGCTGGGGTGGCAGGGGAAGTCCAAGACCAAGGCAGGGGGGCTGGGGACTGGTCACTGACAGCAATGGGTCAAAGGGTGGCGACTGAGCCCCATTCCAGAAGGAGGGTGTGGTGGTGCTGCCAGGGGACCCTCTACCTGGGACTGTGGTTTGTTGAGACTGTGGGCAGGTTTGAGGAAGGCGTGCTTCTCTCACCTTTGGGGCTGAGGTCCAAACCTTCCACATGGAAGACCCCACTCCTCAGGGCAATCTCCTGAAGGATGATCCCAAAGCTGTATACGTCACCAGCCTGGGAGCCGCGCACAGGGGGTGAAGCCATTCGCAGGAGCTCAGGGGCTGTCCACAACTTTTCTGTGGGTCAGAGGTCAGGAGTCACCAAGTGAGGGAGCCCAAAGCTAAGAGGTGAGGGGAAACGAGAATGTGGCAAAACTGATCTGGATGCATCACAGAGGATCTGGATGCATCACAGCGGATTAGAGCTAGAGGAGGCCTTAGAGACCACTTTGTCTGGCCTTCCCTTTTCCTTTTTTTTTTTGAGATGGAGTCTTGCTCTGTTGCCCAGGCTGGAGTTCAGTGGCATGATCTCAGCTCACTGCAACCTCCATATGCTGGATTCAAGCAATTCTCCTGCCTCAGCCTCCCGAGTAGCTGGGACTACTGGTGTGTGCCACCATGCTCGGCTGATTTTTTGTAGTTTTTTTTTTTTTTTTTTTTTTTTTGAGACGGAGTTTC
>NW_016107806.1:794115-795801 GCF_001604975.1 Cebus imitator | reverse complement strand
GAACAAGTATGATTTTTCAGTAGATTCATTCAAAAAAAAAAAAAAATAAAAAAAAGAGTCAGACCAGTCCCCTGCAGAGCCCCCCTGGGAGTTGGAGGAGGGTGCAGGGGTCCTACTGACGTGAACTGGTACAACAGGATAAAACTCTGGATGGATTCACAGCCCTCCCCCAGCTCCCATTTTACCGATGGGGCCAGAAAGGTCAGAAAGAGGGCAAGGCATGCCTGGGGTCTTATGGCCAGTCAGGGGCAAAGCCAGGGCTAGAACCCAGGTTTCTTGATGCCCCATGTCCCCCTCACCTGCAGGCTCCCACGGGGACAGTACTCTGTGAGGATGCAGATGTTGGGGGGGTCGGTGCAGGCTCCCACAAACCTGGTCAGGTGTTCATTCTGCACATCCCGCATCTGCAGGTGAGACCAGCATCAGGAGCTTGGCAGAGACCTCACTCCTCACCAAGCTGCTGGCTAGCCTCAGGGACCCTCACTCTTCTTAACTCCTTATTCATTTTCTGCAACCATCACTAGGATCTTCCCTGATAATTCCCACCCATGTCCTTTAGCCCACCCTCCCCAGAATCTGCTCCTACCCCCTCTGCCTCCTAAGCCCTCTCCCTCTCAGGGACATAACATATGGCCTCTCAAGATTCCTCCAGGGTATCTCCAGTGGTCCCTTCTCCTAGCTTAGGATCTGAGGATTCCTCCACTCCCACCCACAAGATGAAGGTCCTTCCCAGGGCTCCAGTCCCTGCCCTTTCTTGGGGTACCCTCAGGTCCCTCCATAACTAGTTCTGTTGGCCAATCTCCCTTGTGTCCCCAGGGGCCCCTTCTCCATGCTGCTGCCTCACTCCCCGCATTACATGCTTCAGCTCAAACAGGACTTTTCGTGTCAGCTCAATGCGTTTACGGTTCACACGTTTCACAGCCACGAGGTTGCCCTGAGCATGGAATGGAGACTGTCACTGTGAAGAGCATGGCCCAGTGTCCTGGAATTCCAGCTGCTCCCGACAGCCCATCCCTGCCCTCAGGACCCTCACTTGGTCCCAGTAGCCCACCCCTGGGGTCCCCATCTGCTGCTCCCCACCAGCTTACTCCTTCCCTCAGGACCCCCACCAGTCCTCCATCAGAGGACACTCCTGCCCCAGTCCCAAGGCCTGGTGATCTTTCCCAAGGCCCACCTTATAATATGCTGTCTTGGCAAAGACTTGGAACTGCCCCTCTGTGGTTAGCAGGGAGCCGTAATTGGAGCCTCTCTGAAAGGAGGGAGAGTGGGAGGAACCGTCACCCGGTGGAGCCAGTCTGCATCCTGATTGCTTGTGCTCTGCTCTTTATTGCCATGCCTTACTCTGCCTTGTCTTTGTGTCATCCTTCCTTCTCGTTGTTGTTGTTTTAGTTGGAGTCTTGCTCTGTCACCCAGGCTGGAGTGCAGCAGTGCTATCTTAGCTCACTGCAGCCTCAGACTCCTAGGCTCAGATGATCTTCCCACAGCCTCCAGAGTAGCTGGGGCTACAGGCATGTGCCATCATGCCTGGCTAATTTTTGTATTCTTTGTAGAGATGATGTCTTGCTCTGTTGCCCAGGCTGGTCTTGAACTCCTAGGCACAAGCAATCCTCCTGCCTCAGCCTCCCAAAGTGCTGGGATTAGGCCGGGCGCGGTGGCTCAAGCCTGTAATCCCAGCACTTTGGGAGG
>NW_016107806.1:784207-792660 GCF_001604975.1 Cebus imitator | reverse complement strand
TTGACCAGGATGGTCTCGATCTCTTGACCTCGTGATCCACCCGCCTCGGCCTCCCAAAGTGCTGGGATTACAGGCTTGAGCCACCGCGCCCGGCCTATCTATTTCATTCTTAACTATTATAAGAAATAGTGTACGTGGAAGTGCTTGGCACGTATTATATGTTCAACCAGCAGTGATTTTATCCTCTCCCTCCTTGCTTTTGTGTATCATTAACTCCTCCTGCACTGCATTTTAGCCTCCACTGGACAGCAGAAACGGGGCTTATTCAACTCCCTTCTCCACTCTAGATTGGGCACCTGGCACACACCAGGGCTCACCACCCTGCTCAGCTAACATGGGCATGATCCTGAAGGTTCAGAACATTGCTTCCCATCTGGCTGGCAAGAGTAGCAAGGGAAACCAGTCCATGCCCCTATGATGTCACCCGTCAACTTGTCTGCTTCTTAGATATCTCTGACTCTCCTTGGCCATTCCTAGCCCTATCTCTTCCCTTCGCCCTGCCATTTCCTTCTCTTTCTCTCTCCTCTGGCTTTTAAGTCTCCTTTATCCCTCATCTCCCTTGGTTTTCCCCTGCTGTCCCTTCATCCCTGCCCTCTTCCCTCTGAGTCCCCACCACCTCCTCTGCTATTGGCTCTCTGGGTTCCCCAGCCACAGTCCCTCCCTCCCCACATCACAGCTCACCTGTATATGAAGAAGGAGACAATCAGAATGCCGAGCAAGGAGAGGCTGCCCACCAAAGCCAGCACCTCCAGGGTGGAAAGGTGATCTGCAGGAGAGAGTCCGCATTGGAGCAAGAGAGATTTGGGTTAGACAGCAGGAGGAAGAACTTTCTAATAGCCCATCGGTGAACAGGGATGATGGATGAAGGGAAGAAAAAGGCAGGAGTCATTCTCCAGAAAGCCCTCAGCGAGGGAGAGGAGTACCTACTCAACTGTGCTTAGGGGAAGGAGGCAGCATCTATCTCTGGAATGGAGACCTGGAAGGCGAGGGCCAGTCACCTTGGTTGCATGCTGGGTCTTCGTTGTCAAAGCCACATTTGGGGATGTCGGGAGGAGGGTACCCCAGGGGCCAGTTCAGTTTGCGCCCCGACACAGCCACCAGCTCTTTGGAAGTCCCATTGTAGTTCAGTACAACCTATAGGAGAGCAGGAGTGGTGGCTAGGCCATGGCCTGAGGGGAAGGCTGCTGTGTGGCGCAGCAATCTCACCTCCCACCTACCCCAGCTCTGCTTCCGGAGCCTATGTATGTCTGGGTTGTCACCTGTTTACCAAGCCCCTGCTGCCACTGGAATACTGGACCTCACACCACACAATTATTCAAGTGGAAACACCTGAAAACTATCAAGAATTTTACAAAGAAAACTCCATATAGAACCCAATGTCTACACTCAGGGAGTTTATAATCTTGGTTGAGGCACCAACCAAGCATTGATTTTTCTCTATTTTCTTTTTCTTTTTCTTTTTCTTTTTGTTAGAGATGGGCCTTGCTATATTGCCCAGGCTGGAGTGCAGTGGCTATTCACAGGCAAGATCCCACTACTCATCAGCACGGGAGTTTTGACATGCTCCGTTTCCGACCTGGGCCGGTTCACCCCTCCTTAGGCAACCTGGTGGTCCCCCGCTCCCGGGAGGTCACCATATTGATGCCGAACTTAGTGTGGACACCCGATCAGCATAGCGCACTACAGCCCAGAACTCCTGGGCTCAAATGATTCTCTCACCTCAGCCTCCCAAATAGCTGGGACTACAGGCACGCACCACCGTGCCTGGCATCTACCTATTTTCTTGGTAGAAAACAGGAGAAGGTAGTGTTCACCTCAGCCTACATTTCCAGGCCCAGTCCATGTACTCCTCTTCCAGGAAACCTTCTCTGGATGACCTGTCCCTTGCTGCCATTGGCCTCAGTGCCTTCCTGTCCTCACTCACTTGTAGGGGTGTGTAATGTGCATCCTTTGTGACCCTGTCTCTGCTGGAAGGCAGTCCTGCCTGCCTCCCTTTGGAGCTCTCTGAGGGCAGGGTTGTGCTCTCTCCTCAGCCATGGGGCTCCCCAAGTGTGATGCCTGTGGGTCCCTGTCGTTCTGGCGGCTACCCCAGACTGGAGCTGGGTCTGTTTTATTCAGGGCTCTTGTAAGTGTCCAGGCACGGTAGAGCGGCTACAGGTTAAACAGGTGCCCGGCAGGGCTGTGGGGGGAAGTAGGAGGGTGAGATGCCATTTGAAGTTGGCATTGTCTTCTGGGTGCACAAACTTACCCTGAAGGCACCAGTCTCGGGATCCATATCCCAGAGGGAGAAGTCTGTCTCCCGATCACCACTGCTATCAATTTTCAGGTGTCCTGTCACACCTGAGGACACAGGGAAAGATGACTGTGTTGGAGAGAATGAAAGTTCAGGGGTACCCCACTTCATCTCTTCATCCTCTCATCTTTTTTCCTTGCCTTCCAAACATACACGCATACAGAATGACAGCAAATGGTAAAAGGGCCAGGCACTGTGTCTCATGCCTGTAATCCCAGCACTTTGGGAGGCTGAGGCAAGCAAATCACCTGAGGTCAGAAGTTTGAGACCAGCCTGCCAACATGGTGAAACCCTGTCTCTACTAAAAAAACTTGCCAGTGTCCTCCTCCATCATCAGGAAAGACATGGAACAATGGGAAGGGAGGGAAGGTGAGAACTGGGAATACGGAAGGATGGAGGCTGGCAGAGGGTCGTGGAGTGGGGGCTAGAGGCTCACGCTGGAGGGTCCCAGAACCTCTGTCTCTTTACAGGTAATGATTTTGGTAGCCTGAGGAAGGAGTCAGTGGAGAGCGGAGAGTTGGGAGCTGACTCTATGCCCGAAGTACTGTGGGGCCCCAACAGTCGGGAGCCCACCTCCCAGAGCTGGGTCTCTGCCTAGCTCAAGGTCAGACTGGACCCTATGCCCTGCATGAAGTGATGCCCACCCCAAAATATACAAAAAATTAGCCAGGTGTGGTGGCAGGCACCTGTAATCCCAACTACTCAGGAGGCTGAGGCAGGAGAATCACTTGAATCTGGGAGTTGGAGGTTGCAGTGAGCTGAGATCTAGCCACTGCATTCCAGCCTTGAGAACAGAACGAGACTCCATCTCAAAAATAAAATAAAACAAAACAAAAAAATAAAATAAAATAAAATAAAAGGATTCAGTGCCCAGCAGGGATGACTGAGGTTGGACACTCAGTAGGACTTCTGGAGGGATGGGCCTGAGAAAAAGCTGTGGAGGAAAAGGCTGGTGTGCACTGGTGACTCTGTGCCACAGACTTCTCATGACTTGACAGTGGGCACCTGGGATTCATCCCCCAAGGCAGCCCATTCCAGCCACCTCAAGGCCCTGACCTTGAAAGGTTCGGTTCCACATCCGCTGAGTGATGTTCCCCCCATCAGTGACAGTTCCCCCATGTGCCAGAGTCTCCGTCACTGCCTGGATATAGAGCAGCAGCCCATCATGGAAGGACGCTGGGATGGTGTTCACCTGTGGGGGCAAGCAGAGGTCGGCTGGGGTGGGGTGAATGAAGGGCATGGAGTTGGGGGCTGTGGGGAAGGGAACGAGAGGCACTGGGAGTTTGGAAGAGGATAGGAGAATATAACACCCCTACATCACTGGGAGATTTTACTATTTATTTATTTATTTATTTATTTATTTATTTATGTTGTCGGTACCAACAGACTATTTAGATTTTACTATTTAAATGATGCCTTTGGATTAGCATCGCTTCCTGGATCACACTGGGCACACAGGGCAGGATGTATTGTCTCTGTATTACGGATAATAACCTGAGTTTCAGAGGCTGAACTTGCCAGTGTCCTCCTCCATCATCAGGAGGAGGCACTGATGATGCCTTGAAGACAGAGTTGGCACTGTCTTCTGGGTGCACAAACTTACCCTGAAGGCACCAGTCTCGGGATTCATATCCCAGAGGGAGAAGTCAGGAGAGACGTGAAACAATGGGAAGGGAGGGAAGGGGAGAACTGGGAAGAGGGAAGGATGGAGGCTGGCAGAGGGTCGTGGAGTGGGGGCTGGAGGTCCACGCTGGAGGGTCCCGGTACCTCTTCTTACCAGGCCATCCTCCATGGTGAAGTTGAACTTCTCGCGGGCCAGGTGTTTTAGCTGCTTCAGGAATTCCAAGTACTCGGGATTATCTGGCTCTTTATATGTAATGATTTTGACAGCCTGAGGAAAGCGTCAGCGGAGAGCAGAGAGTTGGGAGCTGACTCTATCCCCGCGGTACCCTGGGGCCCCAACAGTCAGGAGCCCACCTCCCAGAGCTGGGTCTCTGCTTAGCTCAGGTCAAACTGAACCCTATTCCCCGCATGAAGTGATGCCCATTCCAAAGCAGGGAATCCAAAGGGATGGCTTCTCCAAGTCCTGTCCAGGCTGTGGGACTTTAACCTCCACCTGCCTAAAGCCCATTTTCTTCTTTTCAGCCTGCTGGTGCTCAAGCGCCCCTGGCTAGTCCCCTGCCCTTCACTGCCTAATTCCCAGAGAGCATCACCAAGCTTTCCGTTCTGTGAGTTACCATGAGTGCATGAAGAAACAAACAGACAAAACCTTTTTTTCTGGAATTCTTTCAGACACCGAGGGACACAGTGCCCAGAAATGACGTGCCACAAGCTGAGATGGCCTGAGCTTCAAATCTAGGTACTCACCTCCAACCTAGGTACTCACCTGAAAGGCCTGGCGGGCACTGATATCCTGCCCATCCCCTCTCTCCCAGGGCCTGCGGGGAGCAGGGCCCTGTCCACCTTGCAGGCTTTGCCCAAAGATATCCAGGTGGAAGAAAACGTAGTCCTCTCCACTCAAGCCAGCTTCCAGGGCCAGGAGCATCAGGGCTCTGAAGGCGTCAGGGGAGCTGCAGATGTAGATAACTGGAGAAAGAGGAGTATTCAGAGAGAGAAGCCTGGGTACTGGGGGAGAGGCAGGGCTAAGAAAGCCGAGGCACCGAGGGGAGGAAGTTTAGAGATGGGGGGCAGGAGAGACCCGGTGAGAGTTAAGTGGTAACTCCCGGCTCAGCCTAGGCCCCGGCAGGGCAGGAGAAAGACGAAGGGTGGAAGGCGAGGTGGGGGGCGGAAGAGAGGAAGGGACAGATATGGAGAGGGGAATAGTGGAGCTGAAGGTAGAGAAGGGTGGGGCCAGGAGGGCGAAAGGAGCGAGGGCGGCAGGGGGGTGAGGGAGAAGAGAGGAGATTGAGGAGCAATGGGAAGAGAGGATGAAAGTGGGGAGAAGGCTATAGGGAAGCGAGAAAATGCTGGAGATAAAAAGGGACCAGAACCGAGCTTAGCCAGGGTGGGAGGGAGTGAGTGGGGGTCGGGGAGGTGAGAGGATAGAGGCGCGGTGGAGGGCAGTGGAAGAAGAGTGGGAAATAGAAACTCCGCAGCAGAAAGGGCCTGGGAGCTGAGAGGGAATGAAGACCGGGGAGGAGAAAGAAGAGTGGCCCAGACAAGAGAGGAAGTCCCGATGCCTCCGGCGGGGCAGAGGGGAAGCCCTGCGGCGGAGCGGCGGGACCCGGTGCGCCGGCGTCTCACCTCGGCCTTTGCGCGGCACGGTCCGCAGCAGCCTGGTGTAGTGGCTGAGGTCGTTCTCGGCGAACTCCAGGTGGTCCACCGTGATATTGAGGCGGTCGCGGATACGCATAAACAGCCCCTCCACGAGGAAGAAGCAGTGCTCGTCGTCACCCGGTCGGTAGGCGTAGAGCATGAGCGCCTGGCGCTCCCAGCCCAGCCGTCGGTGCAGCGCCGCCACGAAGTCGCCCAGCTTTGCGTAGCTGGGCCCAGCGCGGGTGGTCAGCGCGTACTCGTCCTTGACACCGAAGCCCAGCGCCGGGGCGCCGGCGGTCAGCAGCGGCACCCGCCAGTGCGCGGTGAAGCGCCCCACCGGGGCGGCGGCGTACACGCAGCCGGGACCCAGGAACACCGCGGGGTTGTGCTCCCACTTGAGGTCCACCGCGGCCAGGGGCGCGGCGGTGTCAGAGCAGACGCCCAGCGCGTTCTCGCTGCTGCCCAGCACCGTGCGGACCGTCCAGCCTGGCAGCAAGTCGGGGCGCGCCTTCACCCGGGCCAGGGCCAGCTCCACGGCGGGTCCCACGCGCGCCCACGACCACGGGTACGAGGTGTTGGCCAGAGGCAGTACCACGGCTACCGTCAGGTTGCCCGCGCGGCTGCCCCGGAGTAGCAGCAGCAGCGGCGGCAGGAGCAGGAGCAGGCGCAGGCGGGAGCCGGCGGGGCGCCGGGGCCCGGGCATGGCCTCAGCGGGCACCGCAGCGGGCGAGCGCTCCCACCATGGCCTCCTCGGTTCCCTCCGGCTCAGCGGCTGGTCCCAGGCATCAGGCGCGTCCCTGTGGGAAGGAACAGGAGCGGGACAGTGGCGCTCACCCCGGGGTAGGAGGCCCCCTGTAGCTACGACGGTCTGGGACAAGAGCGCGAGGGGAGAGATGGAGGGGGGCGCGCAGGGCGCCGCGGTGCAGGTGGGTGCCAGGAGAACGTAGGGCCAGAGGACCCGAGTGTGAACAACTGGGCTTGTGCGTGCGTGTTAGAGAGACAGAGAGAGGAAAGAGAGAGAGAGAGAAAAGGTGCGAGCAAGCACTCCGTGGAAAAGGATGGGAGAAGTCGCGCGAGGGAGGAAAGAGGAGCGTGTGTGCGCGCCTGCCTCGGGGAGTGTGCCAGAAGCGGCGTCCGGCCGGCCCAAGTCTCCGGCTGTCCGGAGGGAACCGTGGAGGACCCGAGCCAAGCTCCGAACCCTCCCTCCCAGCCGCTTCCCCTCCCAGACTCAGTGACAGAAGAGCCAATCCTGGATCTTTAACTCCTTCCTTCCCGCTGTCCAGCCCGTGCGCTTCCCGGTGGATCCTCTTCCCAGGTCTCGGTTGCCCATGCCTTCCTCCTCGGAGGACAGGACACTCTGAAGGCGCGCCCTCGCCGGGATGGAAAGGAGAGCTGAACGGAGCGTGCATGTGTGTGGAAGCAGCCGGGGCCCGTTTGCGCCCCACCTTTCGCTCGCCTCCTACCTGGTTTTCTCCGAGGAAGAGGGAAAGATGTGCTGGTTTGGGATCCCGGCAGGAAACTGTGAGTGCGTGGACGTGTGTATTCGGGAGTGGGTGGAAGGTGCCGGGTTCCTGGAAAGGGCCGTGAAAGTTGAAGGCGAGCCCAAAGTGCTTGTTACCCAGTCTTTCTATGATCCCCCTCTCTTTCCCTGCCTGCCATCTTCCAGATTGTGCAGATTAGCCGTGAAAAAATGAGCTGGTGTCAAGGCAGAATTAAATCTTTAGGGCCCAAATTTTAGGAAGCTGAGGAGAGCGGGTGGGTGACTGGGAGAGAAAAGTTTCACAGTTCAGGGCCGCCCCCAGAAAGTGACTGTTTTGTGTTGAGGGTTGTTAAAATGAAGGCTGTGGGACATGATGTTGGAAATAATCATTGGGGGCCTAAATTGGGGAGTGGATTTTGGGGCACTTGACAGCTGGGCCCCGGTCCAGACTGCTGTGGAATCAGTGTGCCCTCTAATGGTCATCAGAAGTCACTGACGGCACCGCAGCGCCAACCTCTCCAACGCTACGCCTAAGCAGGACATAAGATCAGCAAACTTCTGGTCAGCAAACATTTCCAGATAACCTTCTGTACTGTCAAGCACAAGCACCCACTAGGTGCCGAGGGCATAAAGATGAGTATATATACAGTTCGTGCCTTTGAAGAGCTCTGTTTGGAACAAATAACCGTAATGCAACGTGCATTAAGCACTACATGGGAGACATGGATAAATTGCTAAACGACTCAGATGAGGGCTATTCATTCTGCTTGGATTGGGGCCAGAAAATCTCCAAAGAGAAAAAATTCAACGAGGATAGAAAGATGAGAAAGTTACTCTGTGTACACAGAGCAGAATGTTGAAGTATATTTCTTAAGTATGGAATTTTAGGAGACTTGAATATTCTTTTCTTTTTTTTGAGATGGAGTTTTGCTCTTGTTGCCCAGGCGGGAGTTCAGCGGCGCAATCTCAGCTCACTGCAACCTCGGTCTCCTGGGGGTCAAGCAATTCTTCTGCCTTAGCCTCCTGGGAATACAGGCACGTGCCTGGCTAATTTTGTATTTTTAGTAGAAACGGGTTTTCACCATGTTGGTCAGGCTGATCTCCAACTCCTGACCTCAGGTGAGCCACCCACTTCAGCCTCCCAAAGGGTTGGGATTACAGGTGTGAGCCACTGCACCTGGCTGAGACTGGAATATTCTTCTTTTTTTCTTTTTTTAAATTATTTTTTATTTTTTTATTTTTCCAGTGTCTTGCATTGGAAGAATATTCTTACTATCCAGAGCAAATTGCGGTCAGTAGGCCAACTTGAGATGATAGGCATGCATTGTTTGGTTTGCATTCTCTCTACATATATTTAATGGCCCACACTTAAAAATCATAAGATGGCACATGAATATTTGGATTTATGACTTTTTTTTTTTTTTT
>NW_016107806.1:782382-783744 GCF_001604975.1 Cebus imitator | reverse complement strand
GCCTCCCAAAGTGCTGGGATTACAGGCTTGAGCCACCGCGCCCGGCCCCGACTTTTCTTAAAATATTGGAATAGCTGGCAATATAGGTCCTGCATCCCTTCAGGAGCAATCAGCCAAAACAAGTATCTGTTATCTCCTTGAAATGAATCTAGTTCATCATGGTTCCTAGGCACCCTGCTTCACTTAGGTGCATTGCCTGCCTGGCTTAGTAGGAGTTTGTGTTTTCAGCCCTGATCCAGGATGTAAGGTGTGTGCATGCAGGATGACTGAGGAATAGAGTCAGGGAAGAGGGCAGTGGAGGGAAGATTATGACAGCTTTTGTGTGACAGGCATAATGTCCTTGTCCTGTAATAGAGATGGCAGGCTCCAGAGATTATAGAGGTAGACAGCAGATGGAGTTAGGGAGATGCTTTGTAAATAGAATCAGTTGAACTTTGGGAAGTGAAGACATTATACAAATAACAGGTCTAGGTGACGTGGACTCCATTAGTTGAGAAGCTGAATGAGGAGGTTTTGGAAGGATGATACTTATAGTTTATTGGCTGTGAGGTGCCTGTAGACACTCAAGTGGAAATGTCTGATAGGCCTCAGACTAGTGGAACTGGAGCTCAGAAGAAATGACTAGACTAGAAATACAGTTTAGTAATTGAGCTGCTCTCAATAATGGTGATCTAGACCTCAAGCTACAGATAACTAAAAGTTGGGTGAAATGCTTTTTTAAAAATCAAAGAACTAGTTAGGCATGGTGGCTCATACCTGTAGTCCCAGCACTTTGGAGGCAGAGGTGGGCTGATCACTTGAGGCCAGGAGTTTAAGACCAGCCTGGCCAACATGGTAAAACGCTGTCTCTACTAAAAATACAAAAATTAACCAGGCATGGTGGTGTATGCCTGTAATCCCAGCTACTTGAAAGGCTGAGGCATGAGAATCGCTTGAACCTGGAGGGCAGAGGTTGCAGTGAGCTGAGACTGCGCCACTGCACTCCAGCCTGGGGAACAGAGTGAGACCCTGTCTCAAAACACAATAAATAAAAAAAATAAAAATAAAGAGAGACAGCACCGGGGCAACTGAGAGCTGGACGGGCACTGGGCAGCTCTGTGGCTTGCTGAGGAAAGATAACTAAACATGGGCAAAGGAGATCCTAAGAAGCTGAGGGGCAAAATGTCATCATAGGCGTTTTTTGTGCAAATTTGTCTGGAGGAGCATAAGGAGAAGCACCCAGATGCTTCGGTCAACTTCTCAGAGTTTTCTAAGAAGTGCTCAAAGGCCGGGCATGGTGGCTCACGCCTGTAATCCCAGCACTTTGGGAGGCCGAGGCGGGTGGATCACGAGGTCAAGAGATCGAGACCATCCTGGTCAACA
>NW_016107806.1:780084-781317 GCF_001604975.1 Cebus imitator | reverse complement strand
AAATGTAAGGCTGTGTAAGATTGTTTTTATTATGAGAAAATACCAAAAACAAAAAAAAAAGGATTTGTTTTTAAACTGTACAGTGTCTTTTTTTGTATAGTTAACACACTACTGAATGTGTCTTTAGATAGCTCTTTCTTGGTGGTATTCTCAGTAGCCACTAACCTTGCCTGGTACAGTATGGGGTTGTAAATTGGCATGGAAATTTAAAGCAGGCTCTTGTTGGTGCACGGCATAGATTAGTTACATATGGGGATGGTAGTTTTTTCATCTTCAGTTGTCTCTGATGCAGCTTATACGAAATAATTCTTGTTCAGTTAACTACCACTCTGTAATTGCAAAAAAAAAAAAAAAAAGTTGCAGCTGTTTTGTTGACATTCTGAATGCTTCTAAGTAAATACAATTTTTTTTTTTTTAATTTTTAAAAGACAGGGTAGCACCATGTTGGTCAGGCTGGTCTTGAATTCCTGACCTCAGGTGATCCACCTGCCTTGGCCTCCAAAGTTCTTGGATTATAGGCCTACAATTTTTTTATTAAAAAAATAAAAGAAAATAAAAATAAAAGAACTAGTAAGATAATGAGGCCGGTCACAGTGGCTCATGCCTGTAATCCTAGAACTTTGGGAGGCCAAGCCTGGTGGATCACCTGAGGTCAGGAGTTTGGGACCAGTCTGTTATGGGGGAGACCCCATAAATGCCAAGGCAGGAGTCAGAAGCCTCAGCCTGTTCCTGTAGAAATAATGAAGAAGAAAATAACTGGAATATAACCATAGTAGTTATTCATAGGTGATCTTAGTTCATTTACTAATGCCTCTCGGGTCCTGAAGTGTGAACCTGGGGTGACAGTGAGAAAGGAATGACTGACTCTAAGGCGAGACGCTTTAAGCCCTCTGTCACGTCCCTGTAAGGGCTGCTGGAGGGCGCCTTGGCTATGCAGCAGCGCTGGCACTGGGAATGCACCTGCTGTTTAGCAAGCTGCGGAAGGAGATGTCAGAGTTGTCTCCTTCCTCGGAGGAGTTAGGAGAAAAGTCCCCTCCTCCAAGCTCTTGCAGTAGGCCTGATGGCTGTCAGGTTAGCCCGCAGACATCCAGGGACTTAATTGTCTCTATGTGATGCCGTGCTTCAGTGGTCGTGTTCCATGTCCACTCTCATGTTCCTCTTCTGCACCTGGTTCCTCTTTTTCTTAGAAGGTATCTAGTAATAGTAACGTAAATGTTTTTTTTTTTTTTTTTT
>NW_016107806.1:773155-779194 GCF_001604975.1 Cebus imitator | reverse complement strand
CTCCTGCCTCAGCCTCCTGAGTAGCTGGGATTACAGGCACGCGCCACCATGCCCAGCTAATTTTTTGTAGTTTTAGTAGAGACGGGGTTTCACCGTGTTGACCAGGATGGTCTCGATCTGTTGACCTCGTGATCCACCCGCCTCGGCCTCCCAAAGTGCTGGGATTATAGGCGTGAGCCACCGCGCCCGGCTGTATCTTTTATTTCTACAGTTTCTCATCTCCACACTAGCAGAGAGGGGCTCAAAAGATCCTGTAGGGCTGGACCTTACACCTGCCTGGCCAACATGGTGAAACCCTGTCGCTATCAAAAATATAAAAATTAACCGGGCGAGGTGGTGGGTGCCTGTAGTCCCAGCTACTCGGGAGGCTGAGGTAAGAGAATTGCTTGAACCCAGGAGGCAGAGGTTGCAGTGAGCCCAGATTGCACCACTGCACTCCAGCCTGGGCAATAGAGGGAGGCTCTTTTTTTTTTTTTTTTTTTTGAGACAGAGTCTTGTTCTGTTGGCCAGGCTGGAGTGCAGTGGTGCAATCTGGGCCCACTGTAACCTCTGCCTCCTGGGTTCAAGCGAATCTCCTGCCTCAGCCTCCCGAGTAGCTGGGACTACAGGCACACACCACCACGCCCAGTTAATTTTTGTATTTGTTTAGTAGAGATGAGGTTTCACCGTGTTGACCAGGGTGGTCTGAAACTCCTGACCTCAGGTGATCCACCCGTCTCCCAAAGTTCTGGGATTACAGGCGTGAGCCAGCATACCCAGCCCGTTTTATTTTTAAAATTAATAATCTTTATTTTATTTATTTTATTTTTTTGAGACAGAGTTACACTCTTGTCACCTAGGCTGGAGTGAAATGGCACATGATCTAGGCTCACTGCAACCTCAGCCTCACAGGTTCAAGTGATTCTCCTGCCTCAGCCACCAGAGTAGCTGGTATTACAGGCACCCACCACCACGCCCAGCTAATTTTTTGTATTTTTTATTCTAATTTTAAAGAAAAATAATATACTGTATATATATATATAAAAAAGACGGCTTCACTATGTTGGTCAGGCTGGTCTTGAACTCCCAACCTCAGGTGATCTGCCCGCCTTGGCCTCCAAAATGCTTGGATTATAGGCGTGAGCCACTATGCCTGGCCAATTTTTGGTATTTTTTTAGTAGATATGGGGTTTCGTTATGTCAGAAGTTCGAGACCATGTTGGGCAGGCTGTTCTTGAACTTCTGACAATCGTAATCTGCCTGCCTTGGCCTCCCAAAGTGCTGAGATTACAGGCATGAGCCATCGTGCCCAGTTTAATAATCTTTATTTTAATCTGGATGGTGGTTGCTTGGACGGAATATGTTTAGATTTAAGATGTTTACTTTTGGCTGTAGTAAATTATGTATGAAAAAAGTACTTAAGGAAGGGAAGTGGGTGAAGGATTAAAGTCTACAAATTGATTTCAGTATATACTGCTTGGGTGATGAATGCATCAAAATCTCACAAATTACCACTAAAGAATTTATGTAACCGGCTGGGCATGGTGGCTCACGCCTGTAATCCCAGCACTTTGGGAAGCCAAGGCTGTTGGATCACTTGAGGTCAGGAGTTTGAGACCAGCCTGGTCAACATGGTGAAACCCCATCTCTACTAAAAAAAAAAAAAAAGAATTTATGTAATCAAGCCAGGTGCGGTGGCTCACGCCTGTAATCCAAGCACTTTGGGAGGCTGAGGCAGGTGGATCACTTGAGGTAAGAAGTTCAAGACCAGCCTGGCCAACATGGTGAAACCCTGTCTCTACTAAAAATACAAAAATTAGCTGGGCATGTTGGCAGGTGCCTGTAATCCCAGCTACTTGAGAGACTGAGGCAGGAGAATTGCTTGAACCTGGGGGGCGGAGGTTGCAGTGAGCTGAAATCGTGCCATTTCACTCCAACCTGGGCAAGGAGAGTGAAACTGTCTCAAAAAAAAAAAACAATATGTAACCACATACCACCTGTTCCTCAAAAACCCATGGCAATAAAAAAATTAATAATAATAAAAAACGATTGTTAACATTTTTTTTTAAAGTATTTAAAAGAATTACACAACAATAGAGTATAATTCTGGAGGGAGTAATGGTAGTAAATGGAGTTAAATTATTCCGGCATTTTTCACCAGGAGGGTAAAAATTAGATGAAGTCAAGGATGAATGTTGTAATTTTTAGGGCAACTACTGAAAGTGTGGAAAGAGTTTCTAACTTCCAATTAACGGTGGGGGTGGGGAGAGGAGGAATAATAATGCAAAGGGAGGCAAGAAGAGGGAAGAAAGGGATTACAGGAAGGACGAAAAGCACAAGAATATAGATTGATTTAAATGCTAATACTTGGCGCAAACCTGTAATCCCAGCTACTCGGGAGGCTGAGGCAGGAGAATCGCTTTAATCCGAAAGGCAGAGGTTGTGGTGAGCCGAGATTGTGCCTCTGCACTCCAGCCTGGGCAACAGGAGCGAAACTCCATCTCAAAAATAAATACATAAAATAAAATAAAAATAAATGCAAGTACTATAGTGTATCTGTATACGTGGTGAAGGTGCAAGGTGTAGGGATGAAAACATCCAGAATTTTATTTTTTTTGAGAGGGAGTCTTGCTCTGTAGCCCAGACTGGAATGCAGTGGAGCGATCTTGGCTCACTGCAACCTCCGCCTCCAGGGTTCAAGCGACTCTCCTGCCTCAGCCTCCTGAGTAGCTAGGGTTACAGGCGCGCGCCACGATGAAGGCTAATTTTTTTTGTATTTTTAGTAGAGACAGAGTTTCATCATGTTAGCCAGGATGGCCTTGATCTCCTAAACTCGTGATCCGCCCGCCTTGGGCTCCCAAAGTTCTGGGATTACAGGCGTGAACCACCTTGCCCGGTCCATTATCCAGATTTGTAGGGGGAGGGAAGAGAACTGGAGGGAAACTGCGCAACGGGGATGAGTTGGATTCTACTCTTCTTGCCCCTTCCTTTGCCCCACTTTTCTTTACTTTTTTTTTTTTTTTTTTTTAGACGTTGTTTCGCTCTTGTTGCCCATACTGGAGTGCAATGGCGCGATCTCGGCTGACTGCAACCTCACCCTCCTGGGTTCAAGCGATTCTCCTGCCTCAACCTCCCGAGTAGCTGGGATTACAGGCACGCGCCATCACGCCTAGCTAATTTTTTTTTTTTTGTATTTTTAGTAGAGATGGGGTTTTATCATGTTGGCCAGGCTGGTCTCCAGCTCCTGACCTCAGGTGATCCACCTGCCTGAGCCTCCCAAAGAGCTAGGATTACAGGTGTGAGCCATCGCGCCCAGCGTCTAGGCCCTCATTCCTTTTTCTGTGTCCTCTCCCCAAGGGCTGTTTCAATTTCCCCTGTATTCTCTCACCAATCATGTTTTCCGCACTAATTCAATCAATACACCCCTCTCCTATCTGAAACCTGTTTCTTCTGTCTCGAGTTTGTAGACATGCAGTATTCATTGTTGCCCAAACTCCCTTTTCCCCATCAACTTCAACTGCTAGTGGGAAAACCGGCTGCCATCGGTTGCATTTTTGAGGTAGGAAAGTTTGAGAAGATATTTTGATTTTTTCATTCACCGAAGAAACGTAAATTACGTGTGCCGTACAGGCCAGGGAAATGAAAAAAATCCCGATAGCAGAGGATGGTTTCGATCCATCGACCTCTGGGTTATGGGCCCAGCACGCTTCCGCTGCGCCACTCTGCTATCTACAACCAAACGTCTCAAGACTATTACAGAAGACTAGGTAACTGTTGTCCCTACTTCTTTAGTGCCACCTAATGTCTGACCAAAAACTCGCCGTTACTATAGAGCCGGTTCTTATTGGCCAGTTCCTGACACAGTAGGCTTTTTTAATTGGTTCATAAGCCCGGGTTGACAGAGTAAGCCAATAGGCATAAGCGATGGGGTAAGGCGGGAGCCAATCGCGCTGGGTTTTATTGGGACACGCCGGCAAGACGCCTCTTCAGTTTTCTGCTCCTCAGAGCAAAGGGGCGGTTGGTGCGGCCTCCATTGTTCGGGTTTTTAGCAGCCATGAGGTAAGGTGGTCGAAGTGGTCGAAAGATTTCAGGTATTCGGCGAAAAACTTTGGGAACGTGGGCCGAAAGAAGTCGGAGGACCTAAAAGCGCCATGTATCTGGGGGCTGGCCAAAAACCTGAGAACTCCCGGTCTGGGAGAGTAGGGGAGTGGGAGGCCGGCAGAGGCGGGGAAACTTGGGCCCGGGATGGGGTTGGAGCCCACGAGTGGGGAGGCGGGTTCGGCACCTTTGTCTCTGAAGGGTTGCGATGAAGGAGTGTCCTCAAGCCCGCGGAGGAGCTCCGCCCGGCCCCTCATCTGGGGTGAGAAGGCTGGAACGAGCCGCTTTCATCCTCAGTGCGAAGGGCTTGACATATAGGACGTACCCCATAAATGTGTACGTTAATGAAGAAATGTGCAACTTTTAGCCTCCGAAGTATTAGGATTCGTGTGGCCCAGGATTATGGGTTATTTCGTGTAGGGGCCGAGTGTCTGAGCCCCATGATTACTTGATGCAGGGTTGTGATTAACTTATCCAGAATGAGGAGGCTTATGGGGGTGTATAACTGGGCAGTATCTGAAATGGGGAAAAGTGTAAGTGGGCACGAGGTCTCTTGCCTACCGTTCGGAGGTTCCGAGGGATGAAAGTAGTAGCCAACTTAAAATGATAAGGCCGGTGGATATTCCTTCAATGAGGTCAAAATAAAATCTGCGTTTCTAGGGGTGACAGAGGCCGTGGTCGTGGTGGGCGCTTTGGTTCCAGAGGAGGCCCAGGAGGAGGGTGAGTGCCGGTTTTTAGCATCTCTGGACTTGGTTGTTAGCTTCTGCTTGTCATCTAAATAGGAGTTTTGGGTAAGACTAATGTCACTTGGTTTTGTGAGAGCCAACTGTGGTCTTTACCTGCACCCCTACTAAATGAATTTGGCCCCACTATGCTAAGAATGATTCTCCCTTCCCCAGAGACTTTGTCACTCATTCTGAGGACTGACATGTTTTCAAAATTGCTGGTGTGTTATATACATCTCACTTGATTCCTACATAGGGAATAATTTAGCTGTTTTTCATGTTTTAGGTTCAGGCCCTTTGTACCACATATCCCATTTGACTTCTATTTGGTGAGTACCTTGGGTTAATAATACACAGTACCTTGGGTTAATAACTCCATTTCTAGAAATGGAGCTCAGGGTCTCCCAGTTAATGAAGTTAAATGGTGGTTGAAGAGGCTGGGTGTAGTGCCTCACATCTGTAATCCCAGCACTTTGGGAGGCCGAGGCAGGTGGGTCAGGAGTTTGAGATCAGCCTGGCCAATATGGTGAAACTCCGTCTCTACTAAAATTACAAAAGTTAGGCTGGGCGCGGTGGCTCACGCCTGTAATGCCAGCACTTTGGGAGGCTGAGGCGGGTGGATCACGAGGTCAAGAGATCGAGACCATCCTGGTCAACATGGTGAAACCTCATCTCTACTAAAAATACAAAAAATTAGCTGGGCATAGTGGCGCGTGCCTGTAGTCCCAGCTACTCAGGAGGCTGAGGCAGAAGAATTGCCTGAACCCAGGAGGCGGAGGCTGCAGTGAGCCGAGATCGCGGCATTGCACTGCAGCCTGGGTAACAAGAGTGAAACTCCGTCTCAAAAACAAAACGAAACAAAAAAATTACAAAAGTTAGCTGAACATGTGCCTGTAATCCAGCTACTTGGGAGGCTGAGACAGGAGAATTGCTTGAACCTGGGAGGTGGAGATGGCACGACTGCAAAAAAAAAAGGTGTTTGAAGTAGGGTGGGAAAGGGATTTATGAAAAGACTTGGGGTTTTGAGTCAACAGTGTGTTGCTTTACATACAGAAACAGTGTAAGCCGGGTGGAGAGATTAATTCCTTGGCTACTACTGGCATTAAATATGATTATCTTTGTTCTGAACAAATAATTATATCTATGGCTTATCTGTTATTATAAAGATAGTGATAGCTCGAATTATGGCTATTCCAGCTTGTATCCTTGGTTGAACTTTTTTTTTTTTTTTTTTTTT
>NW_016107806.1:763931-773078 GCF_001604975.1 Cebus imitator | reverse complement strand
CTTGGTTTTTTTTTGTTTGTTTTAGATGGCATCTCACTCCATCACCCAGGCTGGTGCAATCTTGGCTCACTGCAACCTCTGCTTCCTGGGTTCAAGAGCTCCTCCTGCCTCAGCCTCCCAAGTAGCTGGGATTACTTGGGAGGCCTACCACCATGCACAGCTAATTTTTGTATTTCTATTTAGTAGAGACTGGTGTCCAGGCTGGTCTTGAACTCATGACCTCAAGTGATCTGCCCACCTCAGCCTCCCAAAGTACTGGGATTTACAGGCGTGAGCCACCCAGCCCAGCCTTTGAACAATTTTTTTTTTTATTTTTTGAGGCAGGGTTTCACTCTGTTGCCTAGGCTGGAGGGCAGTGGTGCGATCTTGGCTCCCTGCAACCTCTGCTTCCTGTGTTCAAGTGATTCTCCCACCTCAGCCTCCCAAGTAGCTGGGATTACAGGCGTGAGCCACCATGCCCAGCTAATTGAACAAATTAAGGAGTGAAAACAAGTATAGAATTTTCTATTTTTAACTTTTTCTGTTGTAATAACAGAGAAAACAATCTTTCCTGTGTATTGTTTTTGGTAAATAGAATGTAGTTGTTTATTTCTGGTTTAGTGTGAAATGGCCTTCCCCCGGGTCAAGCCAGCACCTGATGAAACTTCCTTCAGTGAGGCCTTGTTGAAGAGGAATCAGGACCTGGCTCCCAATTCTGCTGAACAGGTATGTTCTTTTGGCTGTCTTCCAGATATGTCTCTAAAACAATTAAAAGTATTGGTAAAGAATAACTGTTGGTAAGGGTAAGAATGGTGTTAAGGTAGCCTGAAAGCCACAGAAGGTTTAATTTTCTCTTTATTTCTCGTTGTGGGTAGAGAGAGCCAGGTGGATATATAAACAGATTATATACACATTCTTATTTTTGTCGGGGAAAAGAGTTGTTCTGTTCCCATGTATTCAAGGGTTTAATGAAGTGTTTTTAAAGCCCTATTTCAGTCAGTATTGAGTCAGCTTGTAGGGAAGGGATTAGGAAAAAATATTCAAACTCTGAGAAGTTGCTTATAATTTTTCGCCTTCGAGTATTTTTGTTTCATGCTGTTTTTCAGGCGTCTATCCTTTCTCTGGTGACAAAAATAAACAATGTGATTGACAATCTGATTGTGGCTCCAGGGACATTTGAAGTGGTGAGTTTTTGATGATTTAGTTTTAGGAAAGGGCACCTTTGGTAGTGTGGACATTTCCTTGGCTCTTGACATTTAATTTTCAGTTGTCTATTACCCAAATCCAAGCCTAAAATGAGAAAGTACAGTGGAATTTCCTTGTAGTACTGTTCTTGGGGATAAGACTTGTATCATTATTATGCTAGATGTGATGTATCAGGGTTCCATGTGGTGGTTTTGGGAGTTTCACCTCTGTTGTTTCCTAATTTGGGTAATAGGTAGCCATGTTGTAACAGTTCTGAGAGGACCTAGGCACCTTTTTTCCTACTAAATTGTGCCCCCCCACCCCGAAATCCTTTTTCCAACAGCAAATTGAAGAAGTTCGACAGGTGGGATCCTATAAAAAGGGGACGATGACTACAGGACACAATGTGGCTGACCTGGTGGTGATACTCAAGATTCTGCCAACATGTGAGTGTGCCTGTTTCTGGTCATGGGAACAGAACATAGCACTTGGATTCGGGCCTTAGGGATCTTTTGTTATGTTTTGAGACAGATTCTCACTCTGCTGCTTAGGCTGGAGTGCAGTGGTGCTATCATGGCTCACTGTAGCCTTGACCTCCACTGCAGCAAGTGACCTTCCCGCCTCAGCCTCCTGAGTAGCTGGGACTACAGATGTGTGCCACTACACCCAGCTAATTTTTGTATTTGCTGTAGATAATGGAGTTCACTGTGTTGCCCGTGCTGGTCTCAAACTCCTAAGCTCAAGCAATCTACCCACCTCAGCCTCCCAGAGTGCTGGGATTACAGGCGTGAGCCATTGTGCCTGCCCCTTAGGATCTTGAAAGCTCAAATTTCTTGTGAGAAAGGATGTTTGTAACACAAATTTTTGTTTGTTTGTTTGAGGCAGATCTTGCTTTCCTGCCCTTGCTGTAGTGCAGTGGCGCAATCTTAGTTCACTGCATCCTCTGCCTCCTGGGTTCTAATGATTCTTCTGCCTCGGCCTCCGTAGTACAGGCACATGCCACTACACCCAGCTAATTTTTGTACTTTTAGTAGAGACCGGGTTTCACCGTGTTGGCCGGTCTGGTCTTGAACTCCTGACTCCAGGTGATCTGCCTACTTTGGTCTCCCAAAGTGCTGGGATTACAGGTGTGAGCCACTGCACCCAGCCTGAGAAATGTTATATGAGTGATAAGGGACAAATGCTGGAGTGTGTGTGTCTGAATGAATGTATAGCATGTTACTGTAGGGCCACGTTTTCAACCAGAGGTAATTTTGCCACCCAGGGGCTATCTGGCAGTATCTGGAGTCACTTTTGGTTGTTAAGGGGGTGCTATTGGCATCAAAAAAGGGTAGAAGCCAGCTATGGTGGCTATAATCCCAGCACTTTGGGAGGCTGAGGCAGGAGGATGGCTTGACTCCAGGAGTTCATTTGACCAGCTCAGGTAACATAGACCCTATACCTACAAAAAGAAAAAAAATTAGCCATGCATGGTGTGTGCCTGTGGTCCCAGCTACTCAGAAGCCTGAGGTGGGGTGGGATGTGATGGCTCATGCCCATAATCCCAACACTTTGTTTGGGAGGCCAAGGCAGGCAAAGCATTTGAGGCCTGGAGTTCAAGACCAGACTGGCCAGCATGGCAAAACCCTGTCTCTACCAAAAATATAAAAATTAGCTAGGCATGGTGGCGGGCATCTGTAATCCCAGCTGCTCAGGAGGCTGAGGCAGGAGAGTTGCTTGAACCCGGGAGGCGGAGGTTGGAGTTAGCGGGGATTACGCCAGTGCACTCCAGCCTGGGTGACAGAGTGAGGCCCTGTCTCAAAAACAAACAAAACAAACAAATAGCAGTCTGAGGTGGGAGGATCTCTTGAGCCCAGGAAGCTCGCTTGAGCCTCGCAGACGGAGGCTGCAGTGAGCTGTGATTGTGCCACTGTACTGCAGTCTGGGTAAAAGAGTGAGACCCTTTCTCAACAAAAGAAAGAGGGTAGAGGCCATGGATGCTGTTAAACATCCTACAACCCCAACTCTCCAAAGATTTATCTAGTCCAAAATGTTATTAGTGCTACTGACCTGAAAACCCTGCTGAAGAAAAGAGGATATGAGTATAGGAGGAGTCCTGTTCCCTGAGTCTTCCAATTCTTCTGTCCAGGCCTTGAGTTCCTCTTATAAAAGTATTTATTTTGCCGGGCGTGGTGGCTCATGCCTGTAATCCCAGCACTTTGGGAGGCCGAGGTGGGTGGATCACGAGGTCAAGAGATCGAGACCGTCGTGGTCAACATGGTGAAACCCCGTCTCTACTAAAAATACAAAAAATTAGCTGGGCATGGTGGCGCGTGCCTGTAATCCCAGCTACTCAGGAGGCTGAGGCAGAGAATTGCCTGAACCCAGGGGGCGGAGGTTGCGGTGAGCCGAGATCGCGCCATTGCACTCCAGCCTGGGTAACGAGCGAAACTCCATCTCCAAAAAAAAAAAGTATTTATTTTATTACTTACGCTTGCTTCAGCCTTGGATATGGGACAGAAATGAGAGTGCAGAGTAGCTTAGAGATGTATAGAAAGTCTAGGTAAATAAATTATAACAGTATGTCCTTTTCTGTCAAATAGTGGAAGCTGTTGCTGCCCTGGGGAACAAAGTCGTGGAAAGCCTAAGAGCACAGGATCCTTCTGAAGGTTTGCATTTGTTGCTGGTTATGTATTTAGTAGCCATAGGAATCAGATCTTGTAATTATAAGTACACTTTAAACAAAATCAGGTCAGAACAGATGGAAGAGTAAATGCAGAGTTTTAAGTTGTGGGAGTGTTTGGCAGGGGCCTCAGGTGTTTAAAATCTGTTTGATCTCCTTTATTTCTAAAGCTCTATTCTAAATTCTCATTGTGGACTTTTTGCTGTTTTAAGAAATCACTTGTTAACTTTGGTCATCTAATGGAAATGTGAGTAATATTTTTTGTTTATTCTGTTCCTTCAGTTTTAACCATGCTGACCAATGAAACTGGCTTTGAAATCAGTTCTTCTGATGCTACAGTGAAGATTCTCATTACAACAGTGCCACCCAATCTTCGAAAACTGGACCCAGAACTCCATTGTTAGTTCTTTTTTTTCTGTTACTGGAAAATTTAGGGGATATTTAAAACATGGTATGGTTGCTGTTTACTTAGCTTGTTGCTATTCCACATGCAGCTCTCTGGGAATTGAAGAACTCAGGTTTACTCTGAACTTTGCTCTCTCCCTCTGTAATTTGGAAATAGTTTTTTATCCAAATTTGCTAGTGGAATTTTCAGATGGGGTGACCAAGAAAGTAGCTGGAGGATTTAAAAAGGACTGAGAAAATATTTATGGAGGGGGATAGGCTTTTGGAGAAAATCATTTATCTTACATGGTTCTAGTGATTTTTAGGCATGTGATTTGCTGATATGAGGAACATGGGATGGCTTAAAGCATTGAAAAGTTGGCTGGGTGCAGTGGCTTACGCTTGTAATTCCAGCACTTCGGGAGACCAAGCTGGGTGGATCACCTGAGGTCAGGAGTTTGAGACCAGCCAGTCCAACATGGTAAAACCCTGTCTCTACTAAAATAAAAAAAGTTAGCTGGCATGATGGTGGGTGCCTGTAATTCCAGCTACTCAGGAAGCTGAGGCAGGAGAATTGTTTGAACCCAGAAGGCGAAGGTTGCAGTGGGCTGAGATTGCGACACTGTACTCCAGCTTGGATGACAAGCGAGACTACATCTCAAAAAAATAACAAGAATTGCAGAGTTATCCTGTCCTCTTTCCAAGTTTTTAGACTGTAGCAGTAGTACTGAGTAGCTTGTTTAATGAAAATGTTTCATCCTGGCCTATCATGCTTGTCTTATAGTGGATATCAAGGTATTGCAGAGTGCCTTAGCAGCCATCCGACATGCCCGCTGGTTTGAGGAAAATGCTTCTCAGTCCACGTGAGTCTCTCCCTGACCATTTGGATTAAGATAACCTTTCTAACAGCAGTGAATAGCAGGATACCCCCAGACTTCCTCTGACAGAACTATTTTGGCTGTGATGTTTTGTTTGGATTTTGATTTTTACCTTAAGTAAGCAAATTAAGATTGAGAGAAAGCAGAGAATGTATAGTTCTGGAAACTGTATAGTCAACTTCAACTCTACCTTAGGCATGGAAATACATGATTGTATTGCTTTTAACCTTTGGGTCACTCTTAACTTTCAGAGTTAAAGTTCTCATCAGACTACTGAAAGACTTGAGGATTCGTTTTCCTGGCTTTGAGCCCCTAACACCCTGGATCCTTGACCTACTAGTAAGTAAAGATGGGCAATTGGAGTTCCTGATAATCTGTATTTACTAGTAGTAGAAGTAACTCTGGAATTTACCAGAATCTGAAATTTGGTGAAGCTTCATATAAATTTTATTGGTAGACAAGTTATCCAATAAAAATTCAAAATTATATGAGTCAGAGAAACTTGTTTTTAAAAAGTTCAAAGTTTATTTTTTTGGTATATTTAATTAAATGAGTAGTTACCGAGTTATAGAATCCTTTTTTCTTCTCATGACTGCTACTATTTCACCATGGTAGTAGAGAAATGAGTGAGCAGCCATTTCAGAATTGCTTCTGAACATGAAAATTTTAGCTAGACTTAGGCATTAATGACCAGTTTTCTTTGTGACAATTTAAGGTTTTCGTTTGATGCCTGTAATCCCAGCACTTTGGGAGGCTGATGCCAGAGAATCACTTGAAACAAGGAGTTTGAGACTAGCCTGGGCAAAATAGCGAGACTCTGTCTCTAAAAGAAAAAAAAAAAAAGATAAGCCAGTTGTAGTGGCTTGCAGTCAGCAGGCTGAGGCAGAAGGGTTGCTTGAGCCCAGGAGTTGTGAGCTATGATTGTGCCACTGCACTCCAGCCTGGGTGACAAAGTGAGGCCCTATCTTTAAAAAATAAAGTTCTAGGGCCGGGCGCGGTGGCTCAAGCCTGTAATCCCAGCACTTTGGGAGGCCGAGGCGGGTGGATCAAGAGGTCAAGAGATCGAGACCATCCTGGTCAACATGGTGAAACCCCGTCTCTACTAAAAATATAAAAAATCAGCTGGGCATGGTGGCGCGTGCCTGTAGTCCCAGTTACTCGGGAGGCTGAGGCAGGAGAATTGCCTGAACCCAGGAGGCGGAGGTTGCGGTGAGCCGAGGTCGTGCCATTGCACTCCAACCTGGGTAACAAGAGCGAAACTCTGTCTCAAAAAAATAAATAAATAAATAAATAAATAAAGTTCTAGTTACCAGAATTGCCATTTTGGTGGCACACCTACTGGACTTATTATTTTCCAGGGTCATTATGCTGTGATGAACAACCCCACCAGACAGCCTTTGGCCCTAAACGTTGCATACAGGTACAGCATGCTGCCTTGGGTTTAGGGTTGGTTGTAAGATGTTTTGTGTATTCCTTTAATACCTCATACCTCCTTGTGTTCTAGGCGCTGCTTGCAGATTCTGGCTGCAGGACTGTTCCTGCCAGGCTCAGTGGGTATCACTGACCCCTGTGAGAGTGGCAACTTCAGAGTACACACAGTCATGACCCTAGAACAGCAGGTATTGGGACAGAGGAACTGGGTTGTTTTGCCTTACTCTTGAATACTCCTGGTCAGAGGCAAAGTGGAATATGATCTTTAAGGGGTCAGGAGTTTGGGGATTCCAAAAGACTATGGGATTTTAAAAATTGTCTTAATCTCTATTTCAGAAGGATATTAGTCAAATAAGGCCCTTGGATTTTCCTTGCTAACTTACCCTCACTTTTGCTCTACTTTAGGACATGGTCTGCTATACAGCTCAGACTCTCGTCCGAATCCTCTCACATGGTGGCTTTAGGAAGATCCTTGGCCAGGAGGGTGATGCCAGCTGTGAGTGACTACTGTGGGTCAGGGATTTTGTATTGTAATCTGCTCTACAAAAAAGCTGTACACTACTTAAATGCCTTAGTATTTCCACAGTGTAAATAATGACTTTTATACTGGGCTACTTGTCTAAATCACCTTTTTCTCTTTTCAAGATCTTGCTTCTGAAATATCTACCTGGGATGGAGTGATAGTAACACCTTCAGAAAAGGCTTATGAGAAGCCACCAGAGAAGAAGGAAGGAGAGGAAGAAGAGGAGAATACAGAAGAACCACCTCAAGGAGAGGAAGAAGAAAGCATGGAAACTCAGGAGTGACCTTACCTTCCCTTGACTGGAGCCTAAGCTCGCTGCTACTGGGCTTTACATGGTGGTAGACATTTCTGAGGGATAGGGAAGATAACAGGAAGGAAAGTAAACTCCATAGAAGTGTCATTCCACTGAGTTTTGATAGAGGCTTAGCAGCCAGTTTCCCATTTGTGACCTGCCATCCATCTATAATGAATGAGGATACCAACATTTCCTCCTAATACTCTAGGATCCCCAAGTCCTGAAAACCCCTCTCTCAACTAATACTTTGCTGTTGAAATGTTGTGAACTGTTAAGTGTCTGGAAATTTTTTTTCTAAGAAAAACGATTAAAGTACTTCCTAGTAGGGCTCTTGGTCTCGTTGGTTGGTTTTTTTTTTTTTCCTCCTTTGCATGTGGCAACCTTTTTTGCTTCCTTTTGCCTTGTATACTCTTGTTGAGTCTTTTAATTATAAATATTCAGCTCACAATTTGAAGCTATCTTTGAATTAAAGTACAAACTCCTGGAACCTTTCCATATACCAGAGTACAGTAGAATACTGTTTTAAGTATTTATTGAATAAAATGATTCTATCAATACTGCTATTGTATTCAAGCCAGTGCAATAAAAAAGTGGGTAGACAGTCATTCACTTTGACTTTGCCTGCCCTCTCCAAATCCCCAGTGTAAACAGGAAAATGAGAAGTCACAGGTAGAGGACATGCTGTCCAGGCCCATGTAACCAGACATGTAACATACAAAGGAAGCCCCTCTGGTTAACTAGGCCTGAAGAAGGTAAGCCTCAAGTATGCAGCTTTAAAAAAAAAAAAGGCCTCAGCTCATTTGTGGAAGGAAGCAAGAGCCATAATTAATATAAGTCCTTAGGGAACCTCATTCTGGCTGTGTGTAGGGCCCCTACATAAACCGGTAAGACTAAGTGCTTCAAACAAACTGTAGGGCTGCCTTTTTAATGTCCCAGGGTCTACAGGGACTGTCTCCTAGGATCTTTGCATGTTTGTTGAAACAAGGTAGCTGGAGAACAGTACTTGTACTGAGGCCATAGGCTCATCTGTTATTTGCTTGGAGAGCCAGGGGGGTAAATTCCTGAATCCAGCATTGCTCTCCTGCGGGCTGTTTCCTTGGCAACACTGTGGTTTAGCCGCCGCAGTCGTTCCTACAAGACAAGGAGGGTTTGGAATCTGATAACCGCTGTGAAAGGCTTTAGCGTGTTAAGTGAACTAGGTACTGAAAAATATATTGGGCTTGGTCTACCTCAAAGTCAGTCTTTAGCCTAAAGTATAAGAATGTAGGCCAGGTACAGTGGTTCACACCTGTAATCCCAGCACTTTAGGAGACCAAAATGGGTGATTACCTGAGGTGAGGATTTCGAGACCAGCCTGACCAACGTGGTGAAACCCCATCTCTACTAAAAATACAAAATAATTAGCCGAGTGTGGTGGCGGGTGCTTGTAATCTGAGTTAAGAGAATCGCTTGAACCTGGGAGGTGGAGGTTGTGGGGAGCGGAGATCGCACCACTGCACTCCCGCCTGGGCAACAGAGCAAGACAACAAAAAAATAATGTAGGACAGGCATGGTGCTCTGCTCTAGAATCCCAACACTTTAGGAGGAAGTGGTGGGAAGATCACTTGGGCCCAGGAGTTCACAACCAGCCTGGACACCATAGTGATATATATATATTTTTTGAGATGGAGTTTTGCTGCCCAGGCTGCTGAAGTGCAATGGTGTGATCTAGGCTCACCACAACCTCTGCCTCCCAGGTTCAAGTGATTCTCCTGCCTGAGCCTTCCAAGTAGCTGGGATTACAAGCATGCACCACCATGCCCAGCTAATT
>NW_016107806.1:761618-763616 GCF_001604975.1 Cebus imitator | reverse complement strand
AAGGCCAGGCTGGCTAGCAGGCCAGGTGCAGTAGCTCACACCTGTAATCTCAGCACTTTGGGAGGCCCAGGTGGGTGGATCACTTGGGTGCAGGAGTTTGAGACCAGCCTGGGTAACACGGTGAAACCCTGTCCCTAGAAAAAAAATTAGCTGGGCATGGTGGTATATGCTTGTAGTCCCAGCTTCTTGCAAGGCTGAGGTGGGAGGATTGCTTGAGCCTGGGACGTAGAGGCGGCAGTGAGCCGTGATCACGCCACTGGACTCGATCCTGGGTGACAGATCATTTCTCATTAAATAGCCAGGTGTGGTGGCTCACTCCTGTAGTCCCAACACTTCTGGTGGCTGAGGTGGAAAGCGCACCTGAGCCCAGGAGTTCCAGACCAGCCTGGGCAACATGGCGAAACCCTATTTCTAGAAAAACAATACAAAAATTAGCTGGGCGTTGTGGTGCACCCTTGTAGTCCCAGCCACTCGGGAGTCCAGGTGGTGGAAGTTGAAGTGAGCTGAGATTGGGCCACTACTGCATTCCAGGTTGGGTGACAGAGGGACACTGTCACACACACACACAAAACAATGTAAATGGCAGCAACTGAATACTGAGAATGAGACGAATTCTCCCACGTATTTTCCAAGTACTGAGAAAAGTGAATTTCCCTTTCCCCGGAGAATTTTAAAATTACAGTGCCTTTCATTGTGTTCGGGACTTACAAAGAAGGGCAAAGAATCACTGTTGGTATGATATTCTTTTACCTGAGCATTCTGTAGAATGTTGTTGACCAAGACAACGCGTCGCCGGGCATTAAGTAGCTTCTTAACATAGGGGTCAAGATCCAGGGCCACCTTCTGATCCTCATTGATGCGGCACAGTTCTGGGGATGGAATTAAGTTGCAACTAACATCTAATGGCTCATCTCTGGTTCTGAGGGAAAGCAGGCTGGTAATGGAATGGAAAACATTTGCACCCACACAGGCCACAGACATTAGAGATTGAAGACAATCCCTGAAAGGAGTAGTCCTTTGGCAGCCCTGATGTCCTGGAAGCAAGTGACACAAACCCAGCCCAGAGGTTGGCAAAAACCTTAGGTCCTGAAAGTGAGCTGAAGGATTCCGAGTACACGGGGATGCTCATCACTCACCTGTGGCTAGGTTGTCAATTTGCTCCCGGAGCTCTACCTGGCTCTCTCTGCAAAGAGGTACAAGGCCTACACGGTCAGGCAGTTACCGGAGCTCAGGAAACTAACTCCCCTACATATTTACCAAGCACTTTAAGAAGCCAGCCTCCGCTGAACTCTCCACCTGCGGCCTTCCGCCTGTCCTCCCCGCCGCGAATCAGTTTCCTAAATTTATGCCCACTCCCAGCTAGAACCCTTTCTGGGCCCCGCCCCTACAAAGCCAAAGAGACAGGCCCCGCCCCCAACTTCCCTCTCGGGCACCTGACGGCGTGCACGTGAGAGTCGAGCTGCTGCACAGCGGGTCGCAGGAACTCCAGCAGCCCTTCGGCGAAGAGGTCGCGGCCTGTGGGCCCCGCCACCGGAGTCCCTGCCCCCGACACAGCAGCGGAACCAGCCCCCGCCATCACGAACAGTCCGGACACCCGGAACCTGCCGCGAGGGCCGCTGGGAACCGGAGCCGTGCCGCACTGCGCCGCAAGGGGGCGCTCGGGAAACGCCGTCTCCACCCGGACGCTGGGGTTTCTGGGAAATGGAGTCTGGAGCGAGCCGGGCTGGAAGGAGGGCCAGGTCGAGGAACAGAGGCCTTCTGGGTGGTCTTGAAAATCTCCAAAGGTCAGGCTGCAGAAAGGAACCAGTTTTTGTTGCAGATACTTTTTGTTTTCTCCAAAGGTAAAATAAACGAGAATAACTTCAGTTGTCCATAACCTTCCCATGTTAACTTTATGAGATAGCCAGGTTGTGGCGGTGGGCGCCTGTAATTCCAGCTACTCAGGAGGCTGAGGCAGGAGAATCTCTTGAACCCGGAAGGCGGAGGTTGCAGTGAGCC
>NW_016107806.1:759301-760558 GCF_001604975.1 Cebus imitator | reverse complement strand
AGTCTTGCTTTGTCACCAGGTTGGAGTGCAGTGGTGTGATCTTGGCTCACTGCAACCTCTGACTCCTGGGTTCAGTGGTTCTCCTGCCTCAGCCTCCTGAGTAGCTTGGACTACAGGTGTGTGCTATCACACCCAGCTAATTTTTGTATTTTTAGTAGAGACAGAGTTTAGCTATGTTGGCCAGGATGATCTTGATCTCTTGACCCCATGATCTACCTACCTCGGCCTCTCAAAGTGCTGGGATTACAGGCATGAGCCACTGCACCTAGCCATGACTGGCTAATTTTTGCTTTTTTTTTTGAGACAGTCTTGCTCCGTCACCCAGGCTGGAGTGCAACGCACAATCTCCACTCACCACAGTCTCTACCTCCCAGGTTCAAGCGATTCTCCTGCCTCAGACTCCCGAGTAGCTGGGATTACAGGCATGCGCCATTACACCCAGCTTATTTTGTATTTTAGTAGGGACAGGGTTTCTCCATGTTGGTCAGTTAGTCTTGAATTCCTAGCCTCAGGTGATCTACCTGCCTTGGCCTCCCAAAGTGCTGGGATTATAGGAGTGACCCACCATGCCTGGCCTAGTATGAGTATTTTATTTGGTAATCTGGCATCAAAGGCTGGTTCTCTGAGGAAAATCATGTGTTTTGTTTTCATGCTTCCGTTTTTGTTAACATCGTGTCTCTCATGGGGTCTATTGCAAAGGCCTCCTGACTGATCTTTTTGCCTGTAGTCTCTATATTCCTGGTCAGTCGGCATTCTAAATAACCAGTCAGATTTCATAATACCCCTGCTTAGAGAAAATTAGTGCTGAAAGGGATTTTAGACTCTCTCCTTGGTTCCTGGGACACTTGTGAGGGAAACTGGGCAAGGGTCTTGCAGAAACCCTGAAGTTTGATAATAGGTTGAAGGCCAGTGCTAGGGTAATTATTCATTCTCTAAACATGTATCAAACTCTAGACACAAGGTATTCACCACCAAACCCCCTTCCTCCCTGCCTTCACCTGTATCATATAGCAGTGGCCCTCCTCCAGGCCTTAGCTTTTCCAGAGACTGAAGATGTAGGTCCTAAGAACACCCCTTCCCATCCAGCTGCTGCACATACAACCACCATGTTGTTTGTATGTCAGGGTCCAATCAAGAGAGACAAATGATACAATATCAACAGGGAGAGTTTACTATAAGGAATTATCAACTCTAGCCGGGCACGGTGGCTCACGCCTGTAATCCCAGCACTTTGGGAGGCCGAGGCGGGTGGATCAC